>NC_082646.1:42410609-42713639 GCF_028023285.1 Balaenoptera ricei | reverse complement strand
CATTGACTTTAAGTCAAGGTAATTACCCTCCACAGTGTGGGTGGGCCTCATCCAATCAGTTAAAGGTGTTAAGAGCAAAGACTGAGATTTTCTGAAAGAAGCAGTTCTGCTTCAAGATTGAAACATAGAAATCCTGCTTGAGTTTCCAGCCCACTGGCCTGCTCTACTGAGTTCAGACTTGCCCATGGTGTGAGCCAATCCCTTAAAATCAATCTCTATTTCTCTCTGGGTCTCTCTGTCTTTGTCTCTGTCTCTCTCTCCTTCCCCTATTTGTTCTGTTTTTCTTGGGAACCCTGACTATTACATCTACCAGTTGGGGTCCCAGGCATCATTTACTAATCTGTGACCCTGGACACATCTTTTAACCTCCCTGATTCTCAATTTCTTGATCTGTAAAATAGAGATTAAGAAATATATATTTAAAATATCTCCATCTCTTCCCTTTGCACACAGCTCTTCTACCTGCTTCCCTGTGCCTGTGAAGGAGTGTTTGGGGGCTGAGGCATCAGAGAGGGCACAAACTGCTTGTCATCTTACACTGTTCAGGCCTGCCCCCAACTGCCCTGCCACGCCCTGTCAGCCCTGTCCTTTTCTCCTGATGGTCCTTCCAGCCTATCCAGTGTCTATGCTCTGGTGAAATGTGCAGAATGACTTTCCAGTCCCAGCCCCCAACTGGGACCAGAAAAATCAGGCAGCCCTCTCCCCACTGCCCAAAGCTGCTTCTAACCAGGGCTTCTCCTTCTGGTTCAATAGCCTCTCCGCCTTTGAAGTCCATATATTTGGACATTACCAGCCACCTCTATTGTTAGGGACATCATCCTCTTCCCTTCAGACCCCCCTCCCATGTTACTTGAGTGGTATGCCATCTGCCCATACGTTTGTCTTCAACTCTCTCCTGTACTGTCGTCTTTGTCGGCCTTAGGTGATGATTCATCCAAACACAATACCCATAGGAAGACGTGTAAAACATAAACACACAATTTGACAAATAACAAACACAAACGCACAAATGAACAAATAATGATAAAGCCAACACCTCTGTTACCATCATCCAGGTCGAGAAATTAAATATTGCCAGACCCCCAGAGGTCCCTTTCAGGTCACAACCCCCTCCCTCACATGTAAGTATCCATGATCCTGATTTGTATGGTAACTATTTTCTTGCTTTTCTTTGTGGTTTTAAGGCCTATCTGTACATTTCTAAATCCTATAGTGTCATTGTGCCTGTTTTATATAAATGGAATTATATTCCTATGGTTTTTTAAAAATATTTTATTTATTTATTTATGGCTGTGTTGTGTCTTTGTTTCTGTGCGAGGGCTTTCTCTAGTTGTGGCAAGCGGGGGCCACTCTTCATCACGGTGCGTGGGCCTCTCACTATCGCGGCCTCTCTTGTTGCGGAGCACAGGCTCCAGACGCGCAGGCTCAGTAATTGTGGCTCACGGACCCAGTTGCTCCGTGGCATGTGGGATCCTCCCAGACCAGGGCTTGAACCCGTGTCTCCTGCATTGGCAGGCGGACTCCCAACCACTGCGCCACCAGGGAAGCCCATTCCTATGGTTTTTATTTATGATTTTTGTGTATGTGATTTGTATATATGTATGTGTATTTGTGTCGCTTCTTTAGCTCAATGTCATGTTTGTAATAATCATTCATGGGGTTGCAGGTAGCTGTAGTTCATCCATTTTCAATGCTGTATAGTTTTCTTCTACATCAGGGGTTGGCAAACTATGGCCCATGGGCCATGTTTTTGTTTGGCCCATGAGCTAAGAATGCTTTTTATATTTATAAAGTTGGGGAAGAAAAAACAACTAAGATTTTGAGACAGAGACCTGCAAAGCCTAAAGTATTTATTCTCTGGCCCTTCACAGGAAACGTTTCCTGACCCCAGCTGTATATGAATATACCATAATTTACTTTTCTATTACATTCTTGATGGGTATTTGAGTGGTCTACAGTGTTTGGCTCCTGAGAAATGCTGCTATGAATATTCTTGTACATGCTTTCTGGTACAGATGTACATATGTTTCTCTAAGGAAGGTATCTAAGAGTGAAAATATACACACATTCCAATTTAGTAGATAACCCCAGTGTTCCAAAGTGGTTGTACCAATTATATTCCCAACAGCAGTGTCTGAGAATTCCAGTTGCTCTACATCCCCAACACTTAATAATACCAACTTTAAAAATTTTTGCCTATTTGGTGGGTCTGTAGTGTTGTATCATTATCACTGTAATCTAATATTTCTCTGTAATGAAGTTTATTGGACAGATTTTTTTTTTTTCCTTTTTTTTTGGCGAAATACTGATTCCATTCCAATACATTTCCTATTTTTCTATGGGATTGTCTGTTTTTTCTCACTGATTTGAAGGAGTACTTTATGTATATATATTTTAATAAATTTACTTATTTTTGGCTGCGTTGGGTCTTTGTTGCTGCGCAACGGGCTTTCTCTAGTTGTGGTGAGCGGGGGCTACGCTTTGTTGCAGTGCGCGGGCTTCTCACTGCGGTGGCCTCTCTTGTTGAGGAGCACAGGCTCTAGGCGCACAGGCTCAGTAGTTGTGGCACACAGGCTTAGTTGCTCTGTGGCATGTGGGATCTTCCAGGACCAGGGCTCCAACCCATGTTCCCTGCATTGGCAGGTGGATTCTTAACCACTGCACCACCAGGAAAGTCCCTACTTTATATATTTTGGATACGAATCCTTTCATCAGTTATGTATGTCGTGATTATGTGGCTTGCCTTTTAACTCTCTTAATGGTATCTTCTGATGAACAGAACTTCTTAACTTTGATGTAGTCAAACTTTATCAGTGTTTTCTTTAACAATTAGTACATCTTATAATTATTTAAGAAGGCTTTCTTCTCTAAAGTCATGGAGATATTCTCCCATTTTATCTTCTGAAAGCTTTATAGTTTTGCCTTTTACCTTAAGGACTTGGATACATCTGGAATTGATTTCTGTTTAACTTATATGGGTAGCTAATTGTCCCAGCAGCACTCACTAAGAAACTGTCCTTTGCCTGCCTCTATCATGTGTCAAGTGCTTACATAATACAAAGTTCTTTTTCTGGACTTTATTGTATAGGTCTATTTGTTGACCCATGTACCAGTCCATACTGTTTTAAATATTATAGTTTCATGACAAATCTTGATATTTGGTAGTACGAGTTCTCCATTTTTCTCCTTCTGGTTCTTCTCCTCCTCCTCCTCTTCCTCCCCGTCCTCCTTCCTCTTCTTCTTGTAGTGCATCTTGGCTGTTCCTTTCCCTTTGCATCTTCACATAAGATGGGAATTAACTTGTCAAATGTTACTAAAAAAACCTGTTGGAATTTTAACTGGAATTGCATTGACTCTAGAATTGATTTGAAAGAATTGACATCTTTATAACATAGAGTTTTCCAGTCCATGAACATGGTCTATCTCTTAATTTAATTCGGTTATCTTTAATGTCTCTCAATAAGTTTGGTAATTTTCTTTGTTAAAATCTTGCACAACTTTTGTTTTATTTATTTCTATGTACTTCATATTTTTTGATGTGGTTATAAAAGGTAGAATCTGTCTGCCATAGATACAGATAATTTTTCTATGTAGTTTCGATTTTTTTGTGAAATGAAAAATGGCTTTGTTAAGATGTTCATGGCATTCACCTCACCTTTCTCTCATTTACCTGGGTCAGTGATGGCTCATCAGTGAGAAAGGGATGTGTTTTTCCTTTATGGAAGGTACCCTTCTATGCACTTAAAACAGTAATAACCAAAATTTGATCAGCACTTTGAAATGTGTTTCCTACCTATTATCTTTTAATATTTATTTATTTATTATTTATTTTATTTTTGACTGCACTGGGTCTTAGTTGTGGCATGCGGGATTTTCGTTGCAGCACAAAGGATCTTAGTTGTGGCCTGTGGGCTTTTTAGTGTAGCATGCGGACTCTTAGTTGAAGCATGCATGTGGGATCTAGTTCCCTGACCAGGGATCAAACCTGGGCCCCCTGCCTTGGGAGCACAGAGTCTTACCCACTGGACCACCAGGGAAGTCCCCCTACCTTATTATCTTATTTAATCCTTGTAACCATCCTGAAAGGTAAATATTTTAATTTTCATTTCACTAGTGAGGATACAAGCTCAGAAACATAAAAAGACTTGCTCAAGTTCACCTGACTTTATTTAGCTCAACTTCAGGACTGTTTACTTCAGTCTGGTTCTCTTTCCCCTACCCCCCTGTTGCCACCTTTGAAGATATGGGGTTTTGTAGTATCTGGTCAGAGTAAAATTTGGGAAGCTAGAGGAGATGAGAGTAGGCTCAGGAAAAAAAAAAAACAGCTTACATAGTTGGACTAGTCTTTCTATTTTCTATTTAACAGTGGATACTATGTTCTCTTCTACGAGGAACCATAATTCAGTCAACAGATCTTAATTCTTATTAAATTTGAATTCATATATACTTTCAATTACTAAATTAGTATAAGTCCTAATAAACAATTAAATTTTTTCTTATTAGTTTGGAAGAAACTTGAGGTTATCTCTGTATTTCTGGACTGTTACAGAGTTTTAGGGAATACATATTGCTGAATGAATGCATTTTTCTCCGGTTCTTATAATTTAGAACCCTTTCCCCTGGAAGCTAAATATGTAATATCTTGAAGACCCACCAGGTGGCGTTCCAAGACTGCCTAGTGTCCGTCATACTTGCTGAGAAAGAATTCTGGACACGGAGACAAGGATGTGATTTTGGTTTGAAAGGAGAATGGAGAGAAAGAAGAGAAAACACCTTTGGTCTTGGCATCCTTTGCATTCACAGTTGAGCCATAGTCTGAGACCTCCTGTGGTTTTATTTAGGCATTTTTGACTCCCTCATATTTGAGGCATTTTCTAGCTCCTCCAAGTCAGGGCTCTCTGATTTTTCTTTGTACTCAGTGAGCAGGTCCAGCACACAGTAGGAGCCTGACAAATTCTTGATCTGAGATGACTAGCTCTGTCTGCAAGTCTGAACCCCCATAACTCTTCCCTGAATTAGGCTTTGTCCCCCTGTGTTCCCTCTCTGGGCTGCTGGCATCTGCTGCCCTGGTATTGTGGTTGGATCCTCTGGGCCACCCTTTTGTCCAGCAATCCCTTCATGAGTCTCTGGTGGACAGTTAGTCCCATTCCCCACAGTAACTGTTTCAGATCTTCAGTTTTGTCCTCAATCCTTCCTCCTGTTCCTTACCACCTCTCCTTTCAGGAGATAACCCCTTGGCCCCCGCCCCCTCCAATTCACAGATAAAGAAAAAGACATCTTGTGGAGATTCACTCAGCTTCCTAACTCTGCACCTTTGAATCTGCTCATCACTCATATTCCCATCTATCCTCCCTCTGCTCTCCTCCCGTGATGCTAGAAGAGTTATCTTTTCTTTCGGCCAAGGTGATTCTATCCACCCACACTTTCATTCTTTCCTTTGTTCATTTATGTACTCATTCTTCAAAAAAATTTTAATTATTACTACATGCTGGGCTCTGGGAATGCAATAGTGAGTAAAACCAGCAAGGTCCAGTAGGAGAGACAGCTGTTAAATGAATAACCCACCCTCTCTTTGAGGTAGGGTCAACATTTTCATGCTACACTGAGATGTGCTAAGAAAACATGGCTTTTTAGTTCCTATAACTGATATCTCCTCCTCACCAGCTAGTTGTGGTAACTCAAGTTTAGACTAAGGAATCAGACCAAACATACCTGGGCAGGCAATGCCCTCTGATAGAGCCACCTGCACCTGCTAGGGATGGGCCCTGCTTGACCCTAAAAGAAGGGCTTTGCTGGGCACAGTGGCAGGAAGGCCCACCAAAAGCCTGGTGATTCTGGTTTCTCATGTTACACTGTCATTCTTTTTGTGGTTTGGCTTCCCCCATGGGCTGTGTGAGGGGAGCAGAGGGGAGGTCTGGGTGAGGGCAGAGTAGATGTGTGATACCCATGAATTTTGGGAACAACAGAAGCGGAGCCCAGTAGGTTTTCAGGCCAGGTTCTTGCCCCAGTTATTAAATCCCAGGTGTTACAACATGAGGATGAGAGTTAAGAGGGAAGCCAAGCGAGTCAGTGACTGAGGGGACTCAAGTGTGAGGAGGTTGTGAGCAGACAGTGGGAAGACAAGGACTGGCTGAAGGGCTTGAGCTGAGGAGTCAGAATCTGCTTCACAGCTCCCTCGTAACCTGTCATCCACATTTGCAACTTCACCATTAGCTACTTCTGCTTCAACATTTCGTCCTATGTGAAAAGGGAAATGGAGTCTGGGGGAAGAACTGCTCTCAGCTCTTATATTCTTTTTTTTTTGTCCATGCCTTGCAACATGTGGGATCTTAGTTCCCCCGACCAGGGATCAAACCCATGCCCCCTGAAGTGGAAGCACGGAGTCTTAACCACTGGACAGCTAGGGAAGTCCCAGCTCTTGTATTCTTACCATCAGATTCAAACAATGTTTGCTGAGCACTTTTGAGATGCCAGAGACCACACCTGCTTTCACATCCTGTTGTAGACTGAGTGTATGTGTCCCCTCCAAATTCATATGTTAAATCCTGACCCCCAATGGGTTGGTATTAGGAGGTGGGTGATGAGGTCATGAGGGTGGGCCCTCACAAATGGGATTAGTGCCCTTATAAAAGAGACCCCAGAGAGTCCCCTTGCCCCCTTCCATCATGTGAGGACATAGAGAGAAGGCAGCCGTCTGTGAACCAGGAAGCGGGCTCTCACCAGACATAGAATATGAGATGCCTTGATCTTGGACTTAACCAGCCTCCAGAACTGTGAGAAATAAATGTTTGTTGTTTAAGCCAGCCTATGGTACATTTTTTATAGCAGCCCAAACGGACTAAAACGTACATTTAAAAAAATTTTAATTCCTACAACAACACTGTGAAGGTGGCATCATTATTTTGGGGATGAGGAAATTGTGGTTCAGAGAGGTTGCCTCAATCACACAGCTGGAAAATGGTGTCCAGTCTCTGGCTCTGAGTCCAGTGTTCTTTCTCTTGCAACACATTGTATTCATAGCAAGAGTGTGTCAAGTTATATATATAGAAAGGAAGTCCCAGAATATGGGGCCAAGATGAGGTAGAAATACCCCAGTGAGAGGCAAGGTAATAAAACCTGACACACAGTGATGAGTAAGGCTCCTCCAGCCTCTTTCCCTGAACACCTCTCAACATGCAACAGCAGTCACAGGAGACAGGCAGTTCTCAAGTCTGGACAGTGCGGCCATTAAGGGAGGCATTTAGAGCTGGGTGTGACCCCAGAAAGGCTTCATGGGAGGGAGGAGGAAGAGTGAAATGGGCGGCTGTGGGAAGGCATCAAAACCACAGCAGGCTGATGCCACTGTTTTATCCACTGCTGGCCCCATTCATGCCCCCTCCATGACTCAGAAAGTCCTCTCCACTGAGAACTCTTATTACATCCACAGCTCCCAGGCTTATGAATTTCATGGAACTGCAAAATTTTTAAAAATTAGCTAAAATAAGGCCTACAATGTTTTATTTTGCTGAGAAAGAACAAAAATCAGCAAAGCAATAAACCCTAACTAAAATCCACTCTTTCCAGCATGGCATTAAAAAATTTAACACCAAGGTGGGAAGGATTAATCACAAAATAGCCTTATACATTGAATGCATTTGGCTGAATGAACATTAATACAACGTTCTATTTTTCTCATTTTATTGTGGATTGGTGGAGACGCCTGTGGACAGATGTTTGGGAGTCTCTGCGTTAGACATCTCCCCATAGAAAGATCACTGAGTCCCACTCTTAACTGCTCATCCAATCCATTCATTTGATTGGTAAATGATGTGATTAAACATGGATATGAGAGATACTTAGGCTAAAAAGGATATTTCCAAAGTGTGTGCCATTAAAGGCAAGTCCTTTTTGGGGTAACACCTGAAATTCTCATGGAAAGTAGTGGAGACAAGTGTCACATTTCTCAGATGATGAACACCATCCATTCTGCTCCCAGACCCAGGTTTAGAATATGAAAGATTCCAGGACAGGTTTAAGGAAAAGGATGCTCAACCAAAAGTGATAATGTAATTGAAGCTAACTTAATGGGGACCAAAACCCAGGGTCTGGACTTCTGACTGAAGGAGGCAGGTTGAACACACCCATTCATATCTGCTCCCTCTTGAAATCTCTCTAAATTAAGAATGGGAAGAGGACTTTAAAAAAAAAAGGCACACACTCTTAAGGATTAATAGAAGAGAAAAGACATGATAGAAACAAAGCTTTGGAAGATGGAAAGGAATGGAGCTAATTCTGGGTCAGCAGAAGAAAAATTCTGGGGAAAAGCCAAGGACCCATTTAATGCCACAGGACCCTCCAAAGACTCAGACATTGGTGGCACCAAGTCCTTCTGGAAAGAGGGATAAAGGTGAGGCTAAACATTGGAGGATTGGCTACAAGTCTGTTTAAGTAGGTGTTAGACTCCAGATGCCTTCCTCCACCCACAAAGTGAGGCAGAAGATAGGAGATTTATTCTCTGAAGAGGCCAAAGAAGAGAGTTCCCCAAAGACATGGTTGTGGCAGGGCTACCATATGGAAATTGAGGGGCATAAAAATAGTATTAAAACAACTACAACCCAATGTCTGTCAAAAGTATGTGTACATACGTTGACTATGAGAGAGATTATTTGAAATTGGGAAGGATTGAGAACATTCTAGTTTTACTGTTTTTTCTATAAATGGGCCATCCTAAGACTGTATATCAGTATAAAGAGTTTTTAGTTCTTTTTCTGTTTTAAACCGTTGCATTTTTCCAGTTTCCCAATGTTTTCTATCACCTTCTATTGTTTCATTCCAGGGTCTCTTTACCTTATGGCTCTAAGGTGTTCTATTTGGAATATTACAAGGCCTCGGATACCCATAGTCATTGGGGAATGAGCCTGTTGAAGTCTCTCATCATCTTATACCTCTTCAGACACAGGTTCTCAGTGTAGCAGTAATGATACTGCTAATAATAATTTCCAGACTTCTCCGCAGTTTGGGTTCTGCATGTGACCTAGATGTGCTTTCTGAGACTTGGATGACAGAAGTGAGGAATGTAGGTGGTGGCCATGTGGAGAGACTGGATCTTCCTGGGTGCTGTGGTAGAGCATCTATTCTCTGGTCCCTGCTCCATAGATGGGAAGTGCAGACAGCAGCAGCGGTGGGGTTTCTACTAGAATAGTCTCATGGTGTGGTTGTTTGTATCTCTTGGATGACTTGTCCTGAATTTGTAGCAGTCAAGCTTAGTTCTGTGTCTCCCAGAAGTAACTCTGTAAGTCATTCTGTAACAAATCCCTTTCCACTTAAACTAGCTGGAGTGGAGGAAATCTGAGGGCCATCTCTCTCTCTCTCTCTCTCTCTCTTTCTCTCTCATGCTCTTGAATCTCTCACTCTGGGCAAAGCCAGCTGCCAGGCTGAGAGCTACTCTATGAAGCAACCCACATAGCAAGGAACTCAAGTCTCCAGCCAATAGCCAGTGAGGAACTGAGGTTTGCCAGCAACCACGAGAATGAGCTTGGAAGCAGAATCTTCAGTTCCAGCCAATCCTAGGGGTGACAGTAGCCCTGGCTTTCACTTTAACTAGCTTCTTGTGAGAGACCCTAAGCTGCTTCCAGATTCCTGACAATCAGAAACTGTGTGAGTTTATTCTGTTTAAACTGTTTATTGTTTAATGTGCTAAGTTTTAGAGTAATTTGTTCTAAAGCAGTAGATAACGAATGCAGATTACAGTTCCTGGAGGTGGGGTGCTGCCATAACAAAACCCTAAAATGTGGGTGTGCCTTTGGAAGCAGGCTGTGGGTTTTGAAGAGAATGTTAGTGAAAGCATTAGGTACACGTGGCTTGTAGAATTTTGGACTTTGAAGAGGCTGCTGCTGAGGGCTTAAAGTAAGGAAGGTCTTATTGGAAATTCAAAGAAGAAAGGAGATCTTCATTATGTAGCAGCAGAAATCATTAGGAACACTGTGGCCTGCAGCAAGGTTGAAAGTAGAAAATATACTTAATGAAGTGATCTATTTAATGAGATTTCCAGGTAAAGAGTGAAAGGTACCTCCCGATTTCTCCTGGCTGCTTATTGTAAAATGTGAGAGGAGAGGGAAAAATCAAGGGAAGGACTGTTAAGCAAAAAGAAGCTGGGACTTGATGGTTTGGAGGATTCTCAGCCTCTCCAGATGGCAAATGGGGCTAAAACTAAGAAATGGCTTCTAAGCAGAGATCAAATCCAGGACACTGCCGGGAAAACCTGAAGATGAAGCCAAGGGCATGACTGTAAACCTTTTGTTAAGGTCTTAGAAATATCAAAGATGGTGCCTCACAGTACCATTTCATCAAGCAAAAGACCCTCTAGAAAGACTAAGAGTGTGCATTACAGATCCTCTCAGCCAAATAATAGGGCTTCTAGGAAGCTTAAGAATGTTGCTCCTTAGGGGTCTCAGTAGAAGGCCAAGGTAGAGAAGGGCTCATCTCAAAGAGATTTGTGAATGTGGCTTTTTATGCTAATGGAGTAAACCCCACTCCTGACACCAAATTCTGGATCTGTGTGTGTGTAAAGGGATCTGTTAGAAGAACATGATCCTATGCAATTGTGGGAGCTAGTTAAGCAGTCTCTGTAAGGATGCTTATCATCCTTTTCCTTTTCATCTGATGCCGATGCTTGGGAGGCAGTTGGGACAGGCAGATGGATTTAAAGGGGAGGAAGGCAAGAACAAGCTGGCACCCACAGAGCGAGCTGGAGCCCATAAGGATGGGCTGAAGCCCAGGAGTACCTGTTGCCTTTGATCTTGATGGGATGGGTATCCTGCAGCAGCTGGGGCTCTTCTTCATGGAGCTAAAACACACACATACCTGGCCTGGGAGTCAGAGACTCTTAAAGGAGTCCCAGGGTTGGTAGCAGTTGAAACGCCTTCCTCATGCCAATGAGGTGACCAAGCAGATAAGTGAGAAGGCGTGTGAGCTGCATAATGGCTGCTGCTCCACTTCCGCCCTCCACATCTTGCACCAGAGTCTCCCTTGTGGCCCATCTGTACTGGAATCATACAGGAAAAGGAATTCTGGGAAATGTAGTTCAGCCGAGCCAAGCTGACACATTACAAAACAACTGCATCGACTCCTTATTTTGAAGAATTTCAAACTGAAGATGATTTTTAAAATGCAGTACAATGAACACTGAACATAGTATGCCTTTCATCTAGACTCATTAATTGTTTTCCTCTATTCACCTCTCAATATTTATGTATGTTGCTGAAACATTGGAAGGTAAGTTGTAGGTTTGATGACATTTTTCCTCTAAATACTTTAGTCTGTATCTCTTAAGAACAAGGACATTTTCTTTCATAACTTACATAATTACATTCAAGAAATTTAATATTGGTACAGTAATATTATATAACATATAATCCATATTCAAAATTTCCTACTTGTTCCAATAATGATCTTTATACCTTTTTGGTGGATCAATTTTAATTAGCTAAAACTGAATATGTTCCATGCACAAGGCACTGTTTAAGTGATTTATTCAATAAATATTCATTGATCACCTAGTATGTACTAGGAGCTGTTCCACTATAGAGAGCACAACTGGTAAAAGTCCCTGCTTTCACTTAGCTTATATTTTAGAGCTATCCAGGGAGTTTCAAACGATTTGTGAGACTAAAGCCATCGAGAGCTATGAGGTTGGGGCTGGTGGGGGGGCGGTAGATGAAGCTGGCTAAGGTGGGTTGGCATATGGGCAGGAGAGGAAGCTGCAGTTTTCAATAGGTGATTGGGATTGTCTGATGCGAAGGTGACTTTAAGCAAAGGCTTTGAAGAGGTGAGAGAGCAGGCCATGTGGCCAGCTGGGGCAAGAGCTTACAGGTGGAGGAAACAGAAGGGCAGATGTCCTGAGATGGGAGCAGGGCTTGCTTGAGAGATGAATAGCCAGAAGGCTGAATGAGTGGAAGAAGGGTGGGAGGTGAGGGCAGAGAGGAGGTGGGGCCGGATCAGGTAGAGCCTCATAGCCCAGCCTAGGGCTCCAGCTTGCACTGCTAGTGAGATGGGGGCTGCTGGGGGGTTTCCAGCAGAGGAGCAAAGTGGTCTGACTTCTGTTTTAGCAGGAGCCCTCTGGCTGCCCACTGAGAACAGATCATAAAGGGGCAAGGACAAAAGGTGGGAGACCAGTTAGGAGGCTATGACCAAAATCCGGGAAAGAGATGGTGACATGGCCCAGGGTGGTAACAGCAGAGGTAGTGAGAAGTGGTCAGATTCTAGAGGTGTTTTGCAGATAGTGTCAACGTGAATGGTTGATCCCTTGGATGTAGGGTGTGAGGGAAAACAATGTGAAGTCCAGGGTGGTTTTAAGGCTTTTGGGCTGAGAAACTGGAAAGATGGAATTGTCATTTCATGAGATAGGGAAAACTGTGAGAAAAACAGGTTTGTCTTAGATCATTTACTTCCCACAACAACCTCCGAGGTAGGAATTATTGTTACTCATGGATGAGGAAAATGAAAGAGAGAGAGATTAAGTAACTTGCTGAAGGCCACAGAGCTAGTCAGTGACAGAGTTGGGATTAAATCTAGGTCCTCTGATTCTCTTAACCACTGTGCAATGCTGCCTCTTGGATTATAGTTTCTGATAAGGAGCTCTGTAGAAATTATTCTTTCCTCCCTCTCTCCCTCCCTCCCTCCTTCCCTTCATTCCTTCCCACCTTTGTCCCCACTTCCTTCCTCAAACATTTACATGCAAGACACTGTGCTTGCTGGTCCTTTTGCAAGGACACAGTTTATATGGTTCTTTCTCTAAGGAAGCCTGCTTTTGAACAGATTTCTTTTACGTTGGTTGACCTCAGGGTTGCAACCTCAGGCCTCTCATTTCTCACTTTAACATCTTTTGGTGATCCCATCCTCACCTGAGGATCAGTGATAGCTGATGACCCCAAGTCTCCATCCCTAGCTCAACTCTGACCTCTGGACCTCTGGACCTGAAGCCCACCAGCTGTCTGCACTTGGGTGCTCTGAGAGTTAACATGAGCCCATGAGCTCAGCTCTCCACCCACACCTGGGCCTCCTCCCGAGCTTCCGATATACAAACTATTCCAAACATCCAGACTTGGTTGTGTTTTTACACAGCTTACCACTCTCTAATGACGCCCTTCTGTAAAATTCCTTATTTTGGTTCCTACCACTCACTCTTCCTTCGCACGCATTGGGTACCTTCTCTAAAGAACTCCTTGTGTCCCTTGTACTACTGCTCTCTCACCTCTAGACCCCATCCCTCTGCCAGCTTACTCATGCTCTTCTTTTGGGCTCTCCCTGAGTCTCCAAGATTAGGTCAGACATCCCTGCTATGTGCTCCTATGGTGTGAGGATGGGGAACCAAAGCCGAGAAGCCAAGGGGGAGACACTGGGAGAAGATGAAGCCCTGGACATAAGGATGGAGCTGCTGTACAGAACATCTTCTTGTTCAGATTGACTCTGACACCCGATTCTGTGACTCCATTGAGAGGAGCATCTTGGTCAGGGCCCAGAGCAGCTGAGTCATAGTCTAAGATGTGTCCCAAACATCCCGATAATCACTGGCCACCTTTAGCATAAGGGACAATGCCCAAGGCATGAGAATATTCTGCTTCTATGCTTTCCATAAAGAGGCCACTTTTCCTTTTTAAGGCTTAGAGTGATCAATTCCATTGGCCCTTAGAAGTGGCATCACAATAGCATCTTTGTTCTCTCCCAGAGCCCCGTCCTTCAGAGGGAAGAGCCAACAAGAACAGGGCAGCCCAGGCTCTGACCCGGGGGCTGGAATTGCTTGCTCTGCCACTGGTTTATGTGTGGCTCCAGATAATTCACTCCTCCTCCCCTCCCTGGTAGTCCTTTATTCACCTGTAAAATGGGTATGATAGTTTTCACCTGCCTCAGAGGTATGTTGGGAGGTATAATTAATGGGGGTTAAAGATACTTTGAAAGGCACAGATGAAAGGCCCATGTAAGTACCCCCATCATTAGGATTAATGGTATTTTTTTCTTCAAACACACTGGGAGATGGCCCTCTTAAGTTATTTAACTGCATCACAGCTCCCCATCCAGACAAGAGACATTACAACCTCCAGTCTGGCCACACAAGAAACCTTTAATGCCTTGGGAATCTACAGACATCCTAAATGTGATTTGAATCTCTCTTATCCACCTTCTTTTGACATACCCCCAGAATGATCTGACTTGAAAAGTGGCAGTTTTATGTATCATGAATAATCTGCTTAATCCAAGGCATTTCACTAAGTGTGAAGGGAGGGGAGAAAAATGCTCATCATTGTTAATTAATTTGCACTGATTAACTTAGCAGCGGCCCAAGATTTTCCCAGACCACAGAGAAAACCCAAACCTCTGTGAGCCAGCCAAGGACCCATTTCCCAAGGTGGGGAGCAAAGTGACTTATTATGGGGCAGGGCTAAGACCCCCTATGAGGGTTCCAATTTCTCTAAATTCTTGCTAACACTTGTTATTTATTATCTGTCATTTTGACTTTAGCCATCCTAGAGAATGTAAAGTAGTATCTCATTGTGGTTTTGTTTTGCATTTCCCAAATAGCTAATGATGCTGAGCATGTTTTAATGTGTTTATTGGCTATTTGTTTATCTTCTTTTTGGAGAAATGTCTGTTCAAATCCTTTGCACATTTAAAAATTAGATTGTCTTTTTATTGTTGTGTTGTAAGAATTATTTACATATTCTTTTTTAAAAAAATATTTATTTATTTATTTATCTGGCTGCACCAGGTTTTAGTTGCAGCAGGCGGACTCCTTAGTTGTGGCACACAGGCTCCTTAGTTGTGGCATGTGAACTCTCAGTTGCAGCATGCATGTGGGATCTAGTTCCCTGACCAGGGATTCTACCCAGGCTCCCTGCATTGGGAGCTCAGAGTCTTATCCACTGTGCCACCAGGGAAGTCCCTATTTACATATTCTTGATACAAGTTCCTCATCAGATATGTGATTTGCAAATGTTTTCTCCCATTCTGTGGGTTGTCTTTTCACTTCTGTTTTTTTTTTTTTGGCCATATTTTGCAAAAGAATAAAGCTGGACCCTGGCATGTGGGATCTTAGTTCCTTGACCAGGGATTGAACCTGCACCCCCTGCAGGGGAAGCACGGAGTCTTAACCACTGGACCACCAGGGAAGTCCCTTTTTCATTTTCTTGATAGTGTCCTTTGAAGCACAAACTTTTTAATTTTGATGAAGTCAATTTATCTATTTTTTCTTTTGTTGTTTATGCTTTTGGTGTCATATCTAGTAAACCATTGTCTAACTGAAGTTTACAAAAATTCACTTCTATGTCTCTTTCTAAAAGTTTTTTAGTGTTAGCTCTTACATTTAGTGCTATGATCCATTTTGAATTAATTTTTGTATTATTGTGTGAGGCAGGGGTCCAGCTTTGTTCTTTTGCATGTGGCTATCCAGTTCTCCCAGCACCATTTATTGAAAAGAATATTCTTTCCCTATTGAATTGTCCTGGCACCCTTGTCAAAAATCAATTGACCATAAATGTAAGAGTTTATTTCTGAATTCTCAGTTCTACTCCATTGATCTATATTTCTATTCTTATGGCAGTACCACAATGTCTTTATAATTATAACTTTGTAGTAAGTTTTGAAATTAGAAAATGTAAGTGCTCCAACTTTGTTCTTTTTCAAGATTATTTTAGCTATTTTGGGTCTCTTGCATTTCATATGAATTTTAGAGCCAGATTGCCTATTTCTGCAAACAAACAAACAAACAACCCAGCCAGGATTTTGATAGGAATTGTGTTGGATCTGCAAATCAATATTGGTAGTATTGCCATGTTAGCAATATTAAGTCTTCCAATCCATGACCATGGGATGTCTTTCCATTTATATAGGTCTTTAGTTTCTTTTTAAAATGTTTTGTAGTTTTCAGTGTACAAGTATTGTACTTCTTTTGTTAGATTTATTCTGAAGTATTTTATTCTTTTTATGCTATCATAGATGAAATTTCTTTAATTTTATTTTTGAGTGTTCATTGCTAGTGTATAGAAATACAATAGGTTTTTGCTTATTGATCCTCTACCTTGCAACCTTGCTAAATTCACTTATTAGTTCTAATAATCTATTAGTGAATTCCTTAGAATTTTTTTTTATTCTTCCAGTTTTATTGAGATTTAAATGACATACAGCACTGTATAAGTTAAGAGTGCACAGCATAGTGATTTGACTTACATACATCATGAAATGATTAGCACAATAAGTTTAGTGAACATCCATTATCTCATATAGATATAAAATTAAAGAAATAGAAAAGAATTTCTTCCTTGTGATAAGAACTCTTAGGATTTACTCTCTTAATGACTTTAATACATAACGTACAGCAGTGTTAATTATATTTGTCATGTTGTACGTTATATTCATAGCTCTTATTTATCTTACAACTGGAAGTCTGTGCCTTTTGGCTGCCTTCATCGAATTCCCCCCTCCCCTTACTCCCCACCTCTGGTAACCACAAGTCTGATTTCTTTTTCTATGAGTTTGTTTGTTTTTGAAGTATAATTGACCTACACAACATAGTGATTTGATATTTCTATACATTTCAAAATGATCACTACAATAAGTTTAATTACCATCATTAGGACTTTCTATTTACAAGACCATGTCAATAGAGACAGCTTCACATCTTCCTTTCTAATCTGGAAGTGTTTTATTTCTTTTTCTTGCCTAAATTCCCTGGCTAGAATCTCTAGTACAAGGTTGAATAGAAGTGAAGAGAGTGGACACCCTTGCCTTGTTCCTGACCTTAAGATGAAAGCTTTCAGTCTTTTACCATTAAGTGTGATGTTAACTGTGGGTTTTTGAAGAGGCTCTGTATCAGGTGAGGAAGTTCCCTTCTATCTCTAGTTTGTTGAATGTTTTTATAATGAAAGAGTGTTGGATTTTGCCGAACACTTTTTCTCTATCTATGGAGATGCTCATGTGTTTTTTTCCTTTATTTATTAATATGGAATATTACTTTGATTGATTTCTAGAAGTAAAACCAACCCTACATTCCTGGGATAAATCTCTCTTGGTTATGGTGTATAATCCTTGTTACGTGTTTCTAGAGTGGACCAGTGCTCTTTTACCAGCTACAGCCACATCTCACAGGCCCTTTCTTTTCCTCAAAGCAAACCTCCTGTGGTGGTGCTGGATCACATCTCTGATATTAAACACTGGGGAATGGCAAATGCTCACCTGTATGCTAAACACTATTCAACTTGATTCCTCAGGGGACCCTCAGAGCTTGATGAGATCAGCCACAAAGACAGCTCAGGGGAAGCCCTGGAATGCTGCTGCTATTTTTCTTCCAGTGTGTGGGAGAGTCATGTTGGTGAATTGTCTGCAAGTTTAGTAAACTGATGTACCAGATCTTCTATAACCATGCTATTTCCAAATATGTTATAGTCTGGCATCAGATCATATATCCAAACTTTCGGCCTAGAAAACCTGGCTTCTGTTTGTCATTACAGCCAAGCCATCCAGATCTCAAGCCCAAACTTCAGCATCATTCTGTAATGTGGACCACCATCTATGGCTACAACTTGGGGAAGATCTGGCTCAAAGCAGATGTTTCTCCACTCATGATTCTCCTATTTGGTCCTGCTTTTTTGTTTTGCTTGCTTTAAAAAGACTACAAAAACTTCAAGAGAAAAGACTCTGAAACCCGAGGGATGAAAGCTTGTTATAGCTAGTAGCTGGTGGGATATTAAGCACCCTAATTACAGCACAGAGGCCAAAATGTACCTGCAATAAAGAAAAACTAGTCAGTAAATCATCTTGGAGCAAACAAATAGATGTAATCATAGGAAAAAATAGCTTTAGGTTTGGAGTTAAATCAAACTGAGTCATCTGAGTTTATGTCTTTCTGTACCATTATTATGTATTATTGTTATTTGCTAGGTAAAGGCAGGGGGATACAACTTCTGAGTCCTCCATAAAATTTATAGGCCTTGAGGCTGTCATCTCAGCCCTGGTGCTTCTTTACTCTTCTTGGAGTGTCCAAAAGGCTGGTTTCAAGTGGCAGATTATATCTATCTTCCTGATGAGCTTTGCAGACAGCTTCACATCTGGGCATAAAATGGTGTTTTCAATACACTTCTCCCCTCAATAGTCTGAGCTGATCCTGTTCCAGTTCTTGAAAAAAAAACCAACAACACCCAAATGGCTACAGGATGTTCAGAACTTTCCATGCCCATGAGCTTTATGTCTGGGTCAACCAAGTCTTCTAACCTTTTGCTTCCCATCTCTGCTCTGTCCAGAGTGTTCCTTGCACATCTCTGCCAGGTTGACTGGGGCATGACTAGATTGGAATGGTGACCATAAGCTCCTGGGTTGTGGCACTGTGACCCATTCTGTACGCTGTGATCCCAGCATGGGATCTGGGTCAGTCACACCTCTGTTGAGTCTGGGCTCTGTCGCTTATGTTTGGTTACCTTTATCTGTCACTTATATTTGGTGACCTTAAATGACTTTATCTCTGAATCTTTGTTTCCTCATCTATAAAGAGGGTCCAATTATCTCGAATATTTGCTTCATGGGGTTGTGATGAACTTTAACATTGGCTAGTATTTGTTGAGCATTTAAACTTTGCTGGGCATATGTTAAGTGCTTCACATGAGTTTACTCATCTAATTCTCACAACAAGTCTATGGGATTGATATTATTATCATTTCCATTTTACAGATGAGGAAACTGAGGCTCCAAGGGTAACTCATCTTATTTAAGGTCACATAACTATTTTGTGACAAAGATGCATCAACACCTACATCTTTCTGATTCCAGAGGTAACCTCTTAGCCAGATAATGGGATGACATGTGCAAAGCACTGAGAACACAGTAGGCACTCAAAATAAGCTACTTGCTATGATAAATAGAATATATGGAGTGTGGTGAGATTGATACTTCTTTAGCTTCTGGGGATGACCTAATGCCCTGAGGAGAAAAGCCAGAGACTCACCTTGATCCTTGACACTCTTTAAAAAATTTTTTTTTATTGGAGTATAGTCGATTTACAATGTTGTGTTAGTTTCTGGTATACAGCAAAATGATTTAGTTATACATATATGTATGTATATATATTCTTTTTCATACTCTTTTCCATTATGGTTTATCACAGGATATTGAATATATTTCCCTGTGCTATACAGTAAGACCTTGTTTATCTATTTTATATATAGTAGTTTGTATCTGCTACTCTTTCTTGTATCTTCTGTCCTAGTGATCATCCTACACTCCTTGGAAAAGGAGAAGACCACTCTGTAGGAACATGACTACTTCCTCGTAAAGATAGCACCTGGCTAGCTCCCCTGAGGGATGAATAGAAGAAGAAGTAAATGAGTAGAGCAAAATATTTAATCAGACCCTGCTGGAGAGAGGTGATTGTGTGATTGGGCTGGAAGAGATATATATAGAGTTCAGTTTATGGCTAGGGTTGGGTTTTCCACCCACTGCCTATGGAATGAGGTTGGGCCTAATGAATGTTTGCAAAGAGTCTTTGAAATTTCTGAGATGAAAGGCCACACCCCGCTTTTCAAGGAGCTTTGCTAGTTCTCGTTGATCTGTTTGTCTGCTCTTGGGGATGGAGGGCAATTAAATAACCTGTGAACATCAAAGGTGTGTTACATCATACAGAGATGTGTTATCCTCACTACCTAACTCAGTGT
Source organism: Balaenoptera ricei (assembly GCF_028023285.1). Taxonomy (NCBI): domain Eukaryota; kingdom Metazoa; phylum Chordata; class Mammalia; order Artiodactyla; family Balaenopteridae; genus Balaenoptera; species Balaenoptera ricei. The sequence continues at coordinate 42,693,966 of NC_082646.1, read as the reverse complement.
CCCTTATGTATAATGGGAGCTCTATAAATGTTTCCTTTCTTTATGAGGATGGGGCTCATCTGGCTTTCCTCACTGGCTCTGGTTTTCTTCGTTCAGCTAATTCCCTCTTCTGTTAATTAGGTATGCAGTTATGAGGTGCCATGCATGTTCATGTGCGGAGTGGTGGAAGGATAGAGGTGGTGAAAAGGAGAGGAATGGAGCATTCTTCTTCCTCTTTTGTGTGCCAATCAGAGCACATAATGGTCAGTGCATGGGAGTTCCTATCACTTGGGGCAAGTGTGTGTGTGTTGGTGTTGGGGTGTGAAATGAAAACCAAACACAGAACGACAATAAGGTTCCCAGCTCTAAAGAGGTCAAAATTCAGTGCTACAGTGAACATTCTCCTGAAGGGCCTGTGGACCTGAGCTAGGCATTTGGACCAAAGTTGAATTCTTAAGAAACCAGGTCTGGGAATGGGTTTGCACCTCTGAGGCAATGCCTGGGAGAATTCCATGCACCTCTCAGAAGCCATGGCACTTACTTGCCCAAGGCAGGCCCAGGATTAGATTAATTATATATATATATATATATATATATATATATATATATATATATATGTATATTTTTTTTTTTTTTTTTACTGTTTTCACTGGCTGAGCAATGTCATTGTTGATAGAAAGACCCCCTGGGTGTCCCAGGCCTTCATTTCCGGCAGTTCTCAGATTTTATTCATCATGACCATTGGTGAGGCTCTCCATTGTCCTTAGTTTGCCATTTGGGTTGCCAGGCGGCCCAGCATGTCCTCCCTGTAGGATTTCAGATGACATGCTATCTGTGTTCAGCCAAGTGAGGTGGCTGGGCTAGTTGGCTATAATGATGTGGAGCTACAGGTGCTCTGTGCCTGCTTGGGGAGAGTGTGGAATAGTTTCTGAATTTTCCCCAGAAAGTTTACACCATCAGCCAATCTGATAAACTCATTTGTGCGAAGGACGTCCTGGTGTGGTGGGCAGACTTCTGGATTTTAAGTCAGAAGACTTGGATATAATATAATGGCTCAGCTTCTTACAAAGCTGCATGTGAATTGACCACCTCTCTGAGCCTTGCTTTCTTCAATTGTAGACATGGGTATATTCATATCTCTCTTTTCCACAAGCTGTTTTGTGGATCAGTGGGATAACGAATGTGAATGTAAGGGGCCATATGGAGGAAGGGATTTGTGAATAGTGTTGGGAGGGGGTTAGAGGACTAACCAACATGCCAACTCAAGTCAACATTTTAACTACATTTTCTGGAGAAAGTACCATTTCTTTCATTATCCAATTCAGAGGAACTCCATTTCAGGTGACTCTCAAATCACACTGCTAAGAATCCAGTGCCTAGAATAACAGGTGATATATGATAAGCACTCAGACAATTGACTGGGTGACAGAATAATTGGATGTCTAATGAACAGTGACCAGTAGATACTTTCTGGGTATTGTGGGGAGCATTTATTTACTGGTCTTAAAAGCATACCTTTAAGTATAGGAACTCAGATCCATTAATGATAAATAAAGGAAGCTCTAGGTTGCTCAGTAGCGAAGTAAAAAAAAAAAATACTACATTATGTATTATATCGATAGACTACAAACCCAGTATTGTTTTTTAATTTCAAAATAACTGTGTCAGTTATTGAACTATTGTCTCTGAGCTGCAAGCCTACTCTTCTCTACTTGGCTCTGGGGTTGGGGCTCTACAAATCACCTTTTGGCAAAGCACCTTTGCCAGCTGCTCTGGGTAGCGCTGGTAGGGGGCGCTAGAGGAGGGCTGGAAGAGGAAAAAGGGACATGGCCATGGCCCTATCTACTTGCTTCTGGTGCCTCTCAGCATTGCCCCAGCAAGGCTTCTTCTTCACCTCGACAGGGCCAGTTTGTTCCAATCAGCAGGTGAATCCAATTTGCAGTTTTCCCAACGTTTGCAGAATCAGCCTCACGGCAACACTCTCCCCGCCTGACCTGGGCCATCAACTCCAGTTGGCCAGTGCCTCCTCCTCAGAGGTCTGGATCCCAGCCCCAAGGCACCTCTCCTCCAAGCTCCTAGGTTTTAATCATTCCATCCTCTTCTCTTTGTTTATGCACCCTAGGGGTTGAAGCTTCATCCTGCACTTGTTACCTCTATTATATCTTAGTTTTCTCTTTTTGCCTTTTCAGGTCTTCAAACCTAGCTAACTTTTTTTTTTTTTTTTGTATCTGAATTCTTTTACTTAGGATAATTTTTTAAATTTATATATTTTTATTGAAGTATAGTTAATTTACAATGTTTCAGGTATACAGCAAAATTTTTCAGTTATAGATATATTCTTTTTCAGATTCTTTTCCATTATAGGTTATAACAAGATTTTGAATATAATTCCCTGTGCTATACAGTAGGTCCTTGTTGTTTATCTATTTTATATATAGTAGTGTATATCTGTGAATCCCAAATCCCTAATTAATCCTTCCCCCACCCTTTCCCCTTTGGTAACCATTAGTTTGTTTTCTATGTCTGTGAGTCTATTTCTGTTTTGTAAATTAGTTCATTTGTATCATATTTTTAGATTCCACATATAAGTGATATCATATGACATTTGTCTTTCTCTGTCTGACTTACTTCACTTAGTATGATATTCCATATGTCCATCCATGTTGCTGCAAATGGCATTATTTTATTCTTTTTTATGGCTGAGTAATATTCCATTTAGCTAACCATTCTTTTTTTTTTAATTTTTATTTATTTATTTATTTATTTATGGCTGTGTTGGGTCTTCGTTTCTGTGCGAGGGCTTTCTCTATTTGTGGCAAGTGGGGACCACTCTTCATCGCGGTGTGCAGGCTTCTCACTATTGCGGCCTCTCTTGTTGTGGAGCACAGGCTCCAGATGTGCAGGCTCAGTAATTGTGGCTCACGGACCTAGTTGCTCCGTGGTCTGTGGGATCTTCCCAGACCAGGGCTCGAACCCGTGTCCCCTGCATTGGCAGGCAGATTCTCAACCACTGCACCACCAGGGAAGCCCTAGCTAACCATTCTTTATATTAAATCATCTCAGTTCAAATAACTGGTATGGTAGTTGATGTGGTGTGGACTGCACTCGGATACCCTGAGTCTTAGAAAACCTTCAGAGCTCTAATGAGAAGTCTCTCCCTCTGTAGTGGTTGGTGGGTCCTCTCTGGGTAACCACCTTTCTGGAAGGGAAGCATAGGGTGCAAGGAGCAGTTAGATACATGAAGAGGCACTGCTTGTTCCTGAACATTTGGAGAGAACATTTGGCAGATCTTTTTGTGGGGGATGGAATTACAAATATCTCTCTCCTTGTCCTTAGAACTTTTTCTCTAGGACTTTTAAAATAAAAAGCTGGAAGAAACATTAAGGATCACTTAGTTCAATCTATTCATTTTATAGGTGAAGAAACTAAGGTCTAGAGAGGTTGGTATTTGCTTGAGTTCAGTTAATTAGAGCCATTGTCTGGACAGGAACTCACATCTCTTGATGCTTATTCCTGTGCATTTGTCACCACATCATGCTGTACTTAAGTTATAAACTCACCTTGGTCCTTCATGGGCTGATTAGGTGGGTCTCAGTCACATGTGGGCCATAGAGGGTAGTTGTACTTTCTGGAGTTATTAGGCATAAGATATGACTCTTTGGGGCTGCATTGAGACAAGGGCCTTGTATTTTTTTTCTTTCTGGAAGCCTCATATCTTAGCTGTCACTGGGAAATGACATTGTGAAAATGTGGAGGATATATAACTTTGCTTTGCTGGCTTCTAAGTGTTGAAGCCCCCTGAGCCTCAGGCTTTGAATCTGTCCTTTAGCTACATTCATTTTCTAGGTGAGCTCATCTAGTCCTGACTTTAAGTTCATTCTGTACTCCAGATTTATGTCTTCAATCTTGACCTTCACCTTGCTTTCCAGACACATATAACCAACTGACTATGTATCATCTCCCCAGGGACGCCAATAGGAAACTCAGACTTGACATGCCTGAAACCAAAATTTTCATCTTTTCCCCAGTTCCTAAGGCTGATTCTCCCCCAGTATTCTCCATCTCTGTAAGTGGTACCACAATTTATCTAGTTACTCAAGACAAAAACTTTGGAATCATCCTTGAATTTTCTCTTTCCTTCACCTCTATGTATAATTCATCTGCAAACCCTGTGGATTATACCTTCTAAATATATCCAGAATCTAACTTCTTTTCACTTCCTCCATTGCTCCACTCTACTCTTACCCAGACTACTTTAGTAGTTTACTAATTGATCTCATGTTTCCACTCCTGCTATCTTTCATTCTATTCACAGAACAGCCAGACTGGACTTTTAGAATTGCAAATCAGAGAACTAGAAACAAACATGGTGAGCCTTATGACCACTCCAGCTTGCTGTCTGGAAGTACTTTCCAGACTGTGTTTCAGGGAGGGAGAATCTAAGCAGAACATGGTGACCCTGCTGAGCTGAGGAGAGATTGGAGTTGGGAGAGGCTGAGGCTGCTAACATTTTAAAATCAGAATAATGAAGAGGAGGAGCGAGCCCCTTGTGTCTGTTGCTGAATACCAAACCGTGCATAGGGTAGAACTCCATGAGGTCAGGCAAAAAATGGCTAGAGTCCTAGAAATTGAAAAATTCCCAGAACTTACACCTGGAAAGCTGGAAGGTGTTTGTGTTCTAATCAGTCAAGGGATAGTACTACCGAATTCCTGGAGCATTCAGTATAGATCTCAAAAGGCTAATACCATATATTTATAGAGCTAAAATAGCCCTAGAGTAAAGACTACTTTAGATCCACACTAACAAAACTTAAAAACAAGTCTCAAAAAGATCAAGCTGGACTTCAAGTAATTTGTCAAACTGGCCAGAAAAAATTCAACACTCAATAATGTAAAACACTTTTTATAGAACACTTTTATAGAACAAAATTCAACACTCAATAGTGTAAAATTCATAATATCTAGCTTCCAAACAAAAATGACTAGACATGCCAAGAAACAGAAAAATGCAACCCATAGCTGTTGCTATTTTAGGGCCTTTGCATGTGCTGTTATCTCAGCCTAGAACTCTTTTTCTCAGATATCTGCATAATACCTCATTTCCTTTAAGTACATGATCAAATATTACCTCCTTAGAGAAGCCTTCCCTGATATACAAAACTGTCCTCATCTATCAATCTCATCCTGTTATTTTTTCTTATTCATGGTATTTTGTCACTAGATTACATGTCTCTTTGATATGTTTTTGTCTCGATATGTCTTATACAAAGTATATACTCAACAGACATAATGAATGATTGAATGAATAAATATGATAAAATATTTTAGTTCCCTTTGAGTAAGGCTAAATATGTTTACTTAAATATCTAGTAAATGCCACCAGGATTTTTCTATGTATAAAATGTAGTCTGCCTTTACCTAGTTATCTCATTAAATTTATACAACCTTATGAAGTCGGTATTATTATATTCATTTATAGATGCCATTGATTTATTTATCTGACAAATATTTGTTGAGCACCTACCATCTAATCTATTGATAGATGGATAGACAGATAGGTAGATAGATAGATAGATAGGGCAAAATATTCACAGTGTGACAAGCCAAGGTCAGGCCTACTACCTTACTACCTTGAAACCTTGCATTTGTGCAAGTAAAAGGCTTGTATAACTGGGGCAGCAGGATATTGTGAACCTGACATCCAGACATTAGAACCAGTGATGGGATCTTGTATTACTCTTGTTCTGGCTCTAAAATTGAATAAAAGGCAGCAGACCCTCACTTCCGGGCTTCCTTGACCTAGCAAATTCCTCTCTCCCCACAGTCTGCTGAGACCCCTGACCTTTGGGCATTCTCTGTGGGAATTGGGGAGTGTCACTGTCCATTTGCATCATTATGTACCCTTGATTTTGTGTAAATCCTTTTTTTAAAAAACTGAGTTTATCCTCTTCTCACAGACTTCTACTTTCTGGGCTACCTCAATTAATAGTATCTTCAGTCAACTCCTTCCTCACTCTTGCTTCCAAACAAACCGTCATCACATTCTTCCTCCTTAATTTCTCTCATATCTCTTCACTTCTCTCCAACCCCTTGCCACTGCCCTAGTTCAGGCTGTTAACTTCTCCTGTCTGGGGAACCGCAACCTCTTACGCCTTTATCTCCTGACTCCGGTCTTGCTCCTTACAATCAGTTCTCAATTCTCTAGCTAGGTGTGTAAAACTGATCACTTCACTCCCCCTTCTTACAACTATCTCTCTTCAGAATAAAGTCTGAAGTCCTTAGCATCACAGAGAGAGCATAACATTGCATTGTGTGTATCCTCTGCATTGCTAGCTGGCAGAAGTGCTGGAAAACCAGAGTGAAAGCATCCCTATTGAGTCTGCGCTGCTATTCTCTATAGTCCTTGAAGCCGACCTTTCTCTCGTGGTCTATATAAACTAAATTGTCTAGAAGGAAAGCATGCCGGGCCAACATTGACAGCATAATGCAGTTAAGAGCCATCATAAAAGCCAACACCGAATGTTCTACAGGAAGCAAAGAAAAAGATGCTTGGAGTGGCAGGAGAAGGTCGGAGGAAATGAGGCTTAAGTTTAATCTTAACGGATGCGTAGTTTTGCAGGCGGTCAAGGTGAGACAAGGCATTCTGGGCTGAGCATACAGCATGGCACAGGGGCAGAGGTGTCAGATGATAGAGGGTTTGATAGGTCACACGCCTGAGTCTGGCTGTATCTTGGCATGGGGATCACTGGAGGGTTTTAGAATCAGTCTTCTGTGTTGAAAGGTGACTTTGGCAACAATGTGTGGGATGGATTTAGGTGGAGACTGGAGGCAGGAAACCAGTGAAGAGGCCACTGCAATAGGTCAGGCAAGAACTAACGAGGGGCAGAAACAACACCACCAACTAACATCGATTCAGAGCTTACTGTGTTTCTGATGCACAGTAGGTTCCCATTTTAGCTCATTTTATCCTAACAACATTCCTAGGAGGTAAGGAAACTGAGGCAGTTTGCCCAGGGTCGCACAGTCAGGGACGAAGCTGAGATAGAATGCCAGGTAGTAGCCCAAAGCTTATGTCCCATGATGAATGGGACGGATTCTAGAGTCTTATAGGATATTAAGTAATTAAAGGATAAGTTCCCAGTTTCCTCCCAGAACAGTCCAGCTCAGAGTGCTTGATTTGACTTGTGAGAGGGTCACCAGAGGCCCATCCAACTTCCCCTGGGCATGAAGGACAGGAGTCAGGCCAGCTGGGGTGGCAGCTGGGCCGGTTTTGTACTTCCTCTGAGCTTGGTTTGTTTTGCTGCTGTCTCGTCATACAAAAATGTCACTGGATTTGAATTATGAGAGTCATTATAGCAGGCTGGTGCCAGCATGATGCATGACCAACACGCTCTCCAAATGAGAAGGAATGCTCCCTATGGGCTAACTTTAGCGCTCATATGGCTAATTAGAAGCTACAGAAAATGCCAGCATTTGAGATTTACCAGCAGCCTCTGTAAGGCGAAGCAGATGCCTCTGTTTTCTGTGAAGGACTAAATGAGAAGGAAATGAATTGTCACCACTTACCACTCAGCAACGAGCAAAACTTTCAAGACCAAAGTGACAAAAAGGGTTTAAGTTGGTATTTCCCAGATTATTTCTACCCAATAGAAATGTGAACTAATTTTAAGCTTTAAAATCAGACACACTTGTCAGCTATTAGTGATGGCTGTATTATCGTGCTTCTTTTCCCCAAATCGACCTGATTCTGCTCCATTGGCAGTTGGATGAAGCAGAAGCAAAGCAAGCAAGACAACTAGGTCCTTGAGAATCTCTGTAAATGTGAGAAAACTCTAGCAGCTATCGTGTTCATACAACGGCCACAGGTCTTTTAAAATTTTTTATTGAAATATAGTTGACCTACAATATTATATTAGTTTCAGATGTACAGTATAGTAATTCAGTATTTTTACAGATTATACTTCAGTAAAAGTTATTACAAGATAATGGATATAATTCCCTGTGCTGTACAATATATCCTTGTTCCTTATCTATTTTTTACATAGTAATTTGTATCTCTTAATCCCCCATGCCTATCTTGCTGTTCCCCCATTCCCACTCTCCACTGGTAACCACTAGTTTGTTCTCCATATCTGTGAGTCTGCTTCTGTTTTTGCTATATTCACTAGTTTGTTGTATTTTTTAGATTCTACATATAAGTGATATCATACAGTATCTGTCTTTCTCTGTCTGACTTATTTCACTATGCACAATATTCTCTAGGTCCGTTCATGTTGCGGTTTATAGGTCTTTTTGATGTGACAACATTCCTGGGGGCTTTGAACCTACTGTACTTTTGTGTCTTGTAATATAAGTCCATTGCTCCCCCCAACTAAATTAACAAAAACTTAACAAAATTTAAACAAAAATTAAATAGTTAAAATTTTTAAATTTCAGAAAGTTTTATTGGCAGCATTTTCATTGTGTTTAAACTTGTAGATCTCAAAGAATCACTTCTTTGCTTCCTTTAGCTATCTGATCAAAGCCACCTTGTCTGAGGGGTCTTTCCACCCACTGAATATAAATAAATACCAACATGCCTTTGCTTTGCCCACACCATTACTCCCTGATTCAGTTGCCCTGTTATTTTTCTCCATAATACTTAACAGCACCAATAAATGTGTTTGTCATTCATTTCTCCTTACTAACAAAAAGCTCCATGAGGGCAGGGACTTCATTTTGTTCACTGCTCTACCCCCAGTGTCTAGAACAGTTCTTGGCCCATAGTAGATGCTCAGCAAATATTTACGGAATGACTTAATAAATAAGTCCTAGCCTACTTCTAATTACATTAGTCTAATGCATATTCAGAGTTCATGCTAATCTTCAAGCGGCATATTCAAAAGCTGTCTATTTCATTCATCTCCTTTTTCCTCATGTCTTGCTGGTTGCCATGTGTTTGCAAGGTTATAGCACTCCTCACATGTGGCAGAATTTTCTTTGATTTTGAGAATCATTCCTACTGTCAAAGGTCTCAGCCATTAGAATGTGCAACATTATCCTTTTCTTATCATTTTAACCTCCTTCTTAATCCTACTTTTGTTTCCATTGTAAAGATGCTCTTCTTCATAATCTTAGTAAATTCTTAGAACTATCCAATATGTCAGAAGGCAAAACCACTGCTGAGACCTCGTGTTGGTCACAGGCACTTTGGCTCTGGAGTTCAGCTTTGCTTTTGTGGGAGAGTTCATACCTCCCAAGTTCACAAATAGACGAGTTTCTCCACTCCGAGGGATGCATAGCGTTATGCCACTGTCCCTATTACCTGGCCTCCTTCGTGTGCCTCCTAGAGGCCTTAAGATGTCCAGCTTCCTCCCTTTGCTGCTGCTGTCCCCTCTGCCTGGAATGGCCTTCCTTTCCCCAGCTCCAGCTTCTCTCCTCTCTGGGTCTTTCTCTGGTACTGGTCTTATCTTTTCAACCAGGTTCTGATCTGTGAGATTCCATGTAAGGAACCATGGACTTGGAGTCAAAAGTTCACCTTTGAGCCTCATGTCTGCTTCATCTTGGGCAACCACCTCTGAGCCTTGGCTTCCTTCTTGGTAAAATGCTGATAACCATTTGTCCTTGGACAATGAGACATGACTATTTTAGGGTCAGATACGACCGTATAGGAAAAGGGCTTTGGAAATGATTCAGCTTATGCAAAGGTCCCAGACGTTATCATTAGAGGATTTTTGTGTGTTATACTTGTAAAGGGAAAACACACTCACTGTTTTCCTTCAGACTATTCCATACGATACTCTGAACGCTTCTGTACTCTCATCACCAAATGTATGGTCATTTTTCCCACACCAGGCAATTCTGTGACACCAGTTGGGTGTCTGACAATTTAACTCAGTTCTGACACCACCTGGAGATAGCATGAGATCCCACAGGTTAATGGCTCAGTCTCACAAGACATCCCCTCCCCTTGTTGCCTGTAATTCCTACTACTGGCTATACATCAGACATTTCTATACACCCTTCTTGGGTTTGATTAATTTGATAGTTTGGCTTAGAGAACTCAGGAAATCAGTTTACTTACTAGCTTACCTGCTTATTATAAAGGATATAACCGAGGAAGAGCCAGATGGAGGAGAGTCCCGGGGTAAGGTATGTGGGCAGGGTTGTGGCGCTTCCATGGCCCCTCTGGGCTGCGCACACCACTCTCCCACCAGCACCGCCTCGTGTTCACTGACCCGGAAGCTCTCTGAACCTTCTTCTTTTGTTTTTTTTCTGGAAGGCTCATTGCATAGGCATGATTGATTAAACCATTGGCCAGTGGTTACTGAACTCAGTCTCTAGCCCCTCTCCCTTCCTGGAGGTCAGGGGTGGGCATTGGGGGTGGAATTGAAAATTTCAACCCTCTAATCCTGGTTGGTTCCCCTGGCAGGAACCAACCTGAGGGGCTTTCCAAAAGTCACCTCATTAACACAAACTCAGCTGTGGTTTGAGAGAGTCTTGTGATGAATAACAAAAGGCACGTTTATCGCTTTTATCCCTTAGGAAATTCCACGGGTTTTAGAAGCTCTGTGCCAGAAATGGAGAAAGACCGAAATACCTATTTCTTATTATCAATCACACAGTCTCACAGGGCTGCCTCTAGAACAGTATGGCCCATGCTAAGAACTTCATATAAATCCCAGGTGATGGGTGGTGGTTGAGTGACAGAGTACATTTCAACTATAATTGCAAAATGAAACTCTGCCCAGAACTGGCTTTGTTTCCTTTTAGGAACCTCAGCACCTGGGCCAGGGTGATGAAAGGGGGGAAGAGAAAAAAGAAGGAAGCTGAGCTTTTAAAGAGCTTTGCATTCTGTCTGTATATACTACTTTGTATAATTACATTTCCGGAACTCCTTCCCTTTGCAGGTTTGGAACGTTTACTCATTCATTCTTTTGTTTATTCATTCACTAAACATTTAATGAGAACCATTATGCCCTGGGCATGATAGAATATGGTGCATAAGGTACATCCTGAATCACAGCTGGGTGGAGCAATCCTGTGTGACAGCAAGATGGGTGCCATGACGAGATATGTCCAGGGGTGGAGGGAACACCTAGTCCAAACCAAGGGGTTACCAATTATTCTCAGAGTATTGTTTGCATGGAGGGTAAGAGGGTACAGTGGGTGTGTGACAGCATGTGTTAAGGCAAGAAAACATTTAAGATAAAGGAATCCATTGGACTCTGCTGTTCTGTTCTTGAACCCATGTCTTCAGTCACTTTAGGGCTGAATTGCTGGTTTATCAGGGGTCGGGTGGCCTGGTCCTTGTCTCCATGACATGGAGTAATTTTTTTTTTTTAACATCTTATTGGAGTATAATTGCTTTACAATGGTGTGTTAGTTTCTGCTTTATAACAAAGTGAATCAGCTATACATATACATACATCCCCATATATCCTCCCTCTTGCGTCTCCCTCCCACCCTCCCTATCCCACCCCTCTAGGTGGTCACAAAGCACCGAGCTGATCTCCCTGTGCTATGCGGCTGCTTCCCACTAGCTATCTATTTTACATTTGGTAGTGTATATATATATATATATATATATATACACACACACACACACACATATATATATATATGTATATGTCCATGCCACTCTCTCAGACATGAAGTAATTTATTTAGACCTATTCTCGGCATAGCCTTGGAGGAAGAGGCCAAGTCAGGGTCCCTACATAAAAATCCCTGTGTTTCTCGACTGTGTCTTACTCATTTTAGCCATCTGTGGATAAGGTCTGATACTCAAACACAGGGAAAGCTAGTTGAATCTGTTGGGAAGGAAGAAATTTTCCTCTGCCCTTCTAGGTTCTTCTGGCTTAAGATTTAAATTGATAGGAGAGAGATTAACAGGAGAAAATGAAACAAAAGTTTAATAACATGTATATACGGGAGAGCCCCAGGAAAACTGAATATCTCACCAAAATGGCTGAAAGCCTGACCTTAAATATCATCTTCGGCTAAAGAAAAAATATGGTGTTGGGGATAGTGGTTTGGGACTTCAAAGGGGAGGAAGGTAATGCACATGAAGATGGAAAAGCAAATGTTTGGTAAATAAATGTTTGCTGGGCCACGCAGAGACAATGGGACACAGGGTGGATTCTGATCTCTAGCCCCGGCCTAGAGTTTCCCCACCACCCCAGACCATATTCCTTGAAGATATCTCTGGTGATGCTCTATTCTGGGAACAGGCCCTCTATCTAAATTATTTTAGGAAGTTAGGGTGAAGGTCAAAGTCTCTTCCTCAGTCCCTTTGGGCCTTGATTGTTTTCAGCTGGAAATAATCCACATGACGAAAAGACATTTTGGGGTGGCAAATTTTGCTCCCCTACAAGTTTGTTTCCAATTTTGGATAATTTTACATCTCCTAGACTGCAGCTTGGGTAGGTTGGGAAGCTCAAAGCCTCATAGTTAAAGAAACCCATTTCTGGGACTTCCCTGGTGGTCCAGTGGTTAAGACCTCGCCTTCCAATGCAGGGGGTGTGGGTTTGATCCCTGGTCGGGGAGCTAAGATCCCCCATGCCTCGCGGCCAAAACCCCAAAAATATAAAGCAATATTGTAACAAAATTCAATAAAGACTTTAAAAATGGTCCACATTAAAAAAAAAAACTTAAAAAAAACCCCATTTAGCTGTTTTTTCTTTTCTTTTTTAATAACAATAAGTTTAATAAAAATTTAAATTTAAAATAATAAATTATTTGAAACAAATAATTTTGGGCATGCTCATTGTTACTGGGGTATCTGCCTCTAGCTCTTTCAAGATACAGAGCAAGGAAATATATGTACAGTTGTCCCTTGGTATCTGCCTAGGATTGGTTCTAGGACTCCAGCAGATACCAAAATTTGAGGCTGCTCATGACCCTTATATAAAAATGGCATAGTATTTGCATATAACCTATACACATCCTTCTGTATCCTTTCAATCATGTCTAGATTACTTACATATCTAATACAATGTAAATGCTATGTAAAAAGTTGTAGCAAACTCAAATTTTTGCTTTTTGGAACTTTCTGGAGTTATTTTTTTCCCAGATATTTTCAATCTGAGTTGAATCTGTGGATGCAAAACCTGTGGATACAAAAGGTCAAATGTATGTATAATAAACCCATGCGTATATACACATCTGCATTTCTGTAACTATCCATGTGTATCTATATTAAGCTAAACATGAATTTATACTATGTCTCTTTTTATTTTAGAATAGTTTTAGAATTACAGAAAAATTGTATCAATAGTACAGTGAGTTCCCATATACCCCTCACCCTGTTTCCCTTATGTGAACATCTTACATTACCATGGTACCTTTGTTACAACTAAGAAATCAGTGTTGGTACATTTCTATTAACCAATCTCTGCATTTTATTCGAATTTCACTAGTTTTCTGACTAATGTCCTTTTTCTGTTCCAGGACCCCACCTAGGATCTGATATTACATTTAGTTGTCATGCCTCCTTGGGCTCCTCTTGGCTGTGACAGTTTCTTAGATTTTCCTTGTTTTTGATGACCTTGACAATTTTGAGGAGTGTTGGTCAGATATTTTGCAGAATGCCCCTCAGTTTGTTTGTCTGATATTTTTCTCATAGTTAGAATAGGTTTATGGATTTTGGGAGGTCACACAGCTGAAGTGCCCTTATCATATAATATCAAGAGTACTTGCTATCAACATGATTTATCACTGATGATGTTAATCTCAATTAAAATGTCTCCTGGCCAAAGTGGTATTTTCTAGTTTTCCTCACTCTAAAATTACTTTTCCCCCACCTTCCATACTCTATTTTTTGGAAGCTCAGTCCACACTAAAAGGGGTGGGGTACTGAGCTCCATTTCAAAGAGACAGGAGTATCTATATAAATTATTTGAAATTTATCTCTAAGGAAGATTTGTCTCTTTCTCCCTATTTATTTAATCAATCATTTATTTATATCAGCGTTGACTCATAGATATTTATTTTATACTTGGGCTATAATCTAATACTATGTTATTTATTTTGTTGCTCAATTTGTTTCTGCTTTGGCCCTTGGGAGCCATTTCAGGTTGGCTCCTGTGTCCCCTTGGTTTGTTTATTTTCATGTCCTGCTTTTTGTTTTTTGAGCACTTCCTTGCTTTCTGGCACAGCAATATGCTCCAAGCTCATCTTTATTCTTCATTCTCACCCCTAGAATCAGTCATTTCTTCAAGGAGCCCTAGTTGCTTTTAGTAGAGAATGGCATTAGAAACCAAGACCTTGGCACTGGGTGTGCTCGTTGCTACTGGGCTGTCACTGCTTCTAGCTCTCTCAGCAGGAAATATATATGTATAATAACCCATGCATACACACATATTTCTGTATTTATCCATCTGTATCTATGTTAAGCCAAACATGAGTTTATATTGATGTCCTTGACTCTAATCCAGTACTACATGGATTATTCTAGCCTTCCCTCTTTGCTTATCTGTGGGAATTATCCCTATGACAGTGAGAAACCTGGCTCCCACCATCCACCATTCAACACCATTATATATGCATAGCTGTTTCATAATTGTTAACTCATACCCCTGTGAGAAGCAGTTTTAGAGTACAGTGTTTATATGTAATTCCCTTTGTCCTTAGCCTTATAGTTTCTAGTCAAATCAAGGTTTCCAAAATTTCCAAAGCTATTTAGGTTAGTTTTGTTTTCTTCCCCCCTATAGGGCATCTCCCTCCTTTAAAATTATTTCTTCCCATTTGACTTCGGAGAAATACTGGATGTTGGTTTGTCAATGAGCCTTTGAACCATGACGTTTCTCTCAAGTCAGTGTCATAACTATAAGAGCTTTTTGCCAGACATGGCAGACAGATAAGTGTTCTAGATCATTTTCATAAAATGGTAAAATCTCTTTTTTCACATGTTTTATAATTTTAAAAGTCTAAGTGCTCATTCTGGAAAATGTGGAAATTGTTATACTATAGCAAAGTGTAAAGAGTAAAGAATCTCTAAACTCACCATGAAGAGCTATTTTCTTCATATTTCCAGTAACAGATGCACCATGTTATATAAACACTGTAAACATCCAGAATATGAGTTTGGAAAAAGCAATGTCAGTCAACTCTGATCTGGAAAACATGTGGTTTCTCTTGAGAAAGTAAGGAACTTAAAAAGATGGGATATGCTTGAAGACACAGAGATTGAAGTGGAAATTACCACCTCCCCTGCTTCTGCCTTACATCTGGGTAGTTGTGCACTGAAAAAATTCCCTCTGCTTAAACCCCTTCTTTCAGAACTGAGAGCCCCATCCATCCCTCCTTTCTCCAGGCACTTTGCTCTGCACATTGTAGGAACTCAGGAAATAATTGTCATGTAGCTGAAGTAGACCTAAGTCAGCCTCAAAAATCAACTGTTTCTATTTAATTTCAGATGTATTTTAATTTATTTTTCATTTGGCAATAAACACTTTTTTAGTGGATTAATCATGACTCATTTTATAGCTGGCCCTACATTTAAAATGTTGGCTCTTTCCGCCCTCCAAAGCCCTTGATGGAGCACATTAGCCGAACTCTGTTGTCTTTATGAGCTGGGGCCCACTTTATTGGCCACAGAATGTTTGTACTTTGGTGTCTTTAACTCCAAGTTCCTTTTACTCACCAAAGGAAGAACCACAAGAGGGACTTTTGCCAGAGGCAGAAAACCTTTCTCCTCCCTTGCTTCAAATCTATCACTTTACACAGAGGCTGTTTTAATGGGGAAAAGCTAATAAAACTTTTTGCTTTGGATTTTTTCCCTCCCAGGGAAACAGTATTTGGGCCATATAGGGCCATTCAATCTGACGGACCAACTTTAAAGACTACCCCTCCCTAAGCCCAGTTTTCTTACAGGGATGACAATCTCAGCATTGTCAGGGCTGAGGGAACAGTCTCGGGCGCCAGTTCAGTTCTGGGCTCATTGCAGGGCTCTGGGTACCTCTCTTTCTGGGGGTTGTATATCTGCTTTGTGTCAGTGGGAGGGCTAAAGGGAAGCTGAAGGAACAGCCTGGGGTAGCAGGGCAGCCGGGCATTTGTGACATCAGCAGGGCTACCTTCATTTGAGTAGGATAAACATTTCTGTACAAGGCAGTGGTCCAGCTTGAGTGGGGGGCTGAGATCCAGCCTGTGCCCGGCTCGCCTGCGCCCTGGTGTGGGACTGTGTATGGGTGTCTGAGGGCTGCTGTAACAAACTACGACTAACCGGGTGTCTTAAAACAACAGAAACTTGGGAATTTCCTGGTGGTCCATTGGTTAGGACTCTGTGCTTTCACTGCCGAGGGCACAGGTTCAATCCCTGGTCGTGGAACTAAGATCCTGCAAACTGCATGGCATGGCCAAAACAAACAAACAGACAAACAAACAACCCCAGAAATGTATCCACTCATAGTTCTGGAGGCTAGAAGTCTGAAATCGAGATGTGGCTGGTCCTGGAGTCTCAGAGGGAGAATCTGCACCATGTCTCTCTCTTAGCTTCTGATGGTTGCCAGCAATCTTTGGCATCACTTGGTTTGTGGCAGCATAACTTCAATTTCTGCCTACATCTTCATGCGGCCTTCTCTGTGCGTGTTTCTTCTCTTCTTACAAGGACACTGGTCATATTAGATTTAGAGTCCACCCTAATCTAGTATGACCTCATTTTAATCACATCAACAAATACCCTATTTCCAAATAAGGTCACTGCTGAGGTTCCTGTTAAATACGAATTCTGGGGGGAACATTATTCCACCCCAAATGGGCATCAACCTGGAGGAGAAGGCACCTTTTAAAAATTTGCCATTGGCTCTGTTTACTTACCAAGCTGTATAGCATTTGCTTTTTTTTCTTATTTGTACAAAGTTGGATATCATCTGTGGAAGCAGTCAGCTATGCAAGATCCATTAGCTTGCAAGCTTCCTGAAGCAGAAACCCTATCTGATGCCTCTTTGGGAACTGCCATGGCTTGTATGGTAGATTGAGTTCTTAAAAGTGTTTGTTTCAAGAAAGACAAATACCATATGATATCACTGAAATATTCACCAAATCCAGTCCTTCTGAAGCTGGGGAACTCTGCCAATCAGTTGTGATTTCTTAGGCTGGTCATAAGCCAGTTATGGTCACCTGAAAGAAAATTAAGACCCAAGTGGCAAATGAAGTTCGACATTTCAAAAGGCACTTCCTGGTTACTGGATTACCTCTGGGAGTGTGAGGTTGGGGCAGGAGGGAGATGTGAAAAACAGGTCAGGGGAAATGACTTGAACATTCCTGGGTTCTAGAAGCACCAACCTGTCCTTTTCGGACGCATGTGCCACAGAAGATATCACAGAGTCCACTGACGACTTGGCTGAGGCAAAGGACAGCTTCTACCACGCCGATCCCCAGCAGGATGGAGAACAAGACCACGTTCCAGAGGACGATGTGCTCAGGCTCTTGGCAGGTAGCCCAGGTGGGCTGGTTGAGTAAGTAGCTGTTCCTGCCAGGACAGGGGAGACAATTAGCCTGGCTTTGAGAGACAGGAAAGGGAGAGAGCTGCCATTTACAAGCATGTGAGAGGCACTAGTCTATTACATCGCTCTCATCTTCATAAGGATAGTACATTCATGACTGCCCATTGGTCGAGGGTCGAACACACCATCTTTCCCTGTAACAGCACAGCATCTGAGCAAGGCATTGTGGGTATAGACATAGCCAGGAAGAAGCGGGAAATTGTGTGGTGCAAGATTTGAACTGCTCTAAAGATCTCAGGGGCAGTAAGGATTGGTTAAGAGCTCGGGCTCTGAAGTCCCACAGACCCAGATCCTAACTCCAGCTTCTTCACTAGGAAGTTCTTGATAAGCTTTGTCGGCGGGGGGAGTAAAATGTCCCCCTCTACATGTCTTGAGTTCTTGGGGCTGGACTAATAATAAAATTGACACAACACAGATTAACAGGAGAAAGAGAAACAAAATTTAATGCATGCCCCTGGAGGTCTCGTAGAAATGAGACCTAAAGTAGTGGCCAAAGGTGGCAGCTTTTTTTTTTTGGCCACACCCCACGCAGCTTGTGGGAATTTAGTTCCCCAGCCAGGGATTGAACTCAGGCCCTCAGCAATGAGAGCACAGAGTTCTAACCACTGGACCACCAGGGAATTCCCCAAAGGAGGCAGCTTTTACACTCTTCCGACAAAGAAACAAATTTGAGAGAAATTGACAGGACAAAGAAACTTAGGTTTGGGTGCTTAATTAGTAAAGAATCTAAACAGTTCGAGCTTGGTAGTAAATTAAGGAAGTAACAAGACCTGTTCATACAGACTCCTTGGCCCTGAACTCTCTATCTCTGGCAATAAGGGTGTCCTTCTAGCCCCAGATGTAGGGAGTGCACCTTTCATATGAGAGATTTATTTCCTGCTTTCAGGGCGACAGGAGAGGAGGGTCAGAATGGGCTTCTTGCATCATCTCTTTCTTAAGTAACTTTCACTCAAAATAATCAATATACCATTGATTGATATATGTGTCAATATGCAGCCTTCCCTGGCCCCAATAGTTTCCTAAGTGTTTCTGTATATCAGCTTCCTTATATGTAAAATGGGGCTAAAAAATAACATCAATACCATCGAGTGGGTTGGGAGGATTAGATATTAGCACAGTGTCTGCCATGCAGTAGGCACTGTGGGCGATATATTTATAATTATTATCATAAAACGGGGAGGTCTAGAGGTTTAGAGTAGCTGGAGAGGGTTTCATGGGGGAAGGATGGAGTCACCTGGCCTTGAAGGAGGCAGCAGCCAAGGGGAACGCAGTGCATTATAAGAGGAAACAGCAGGCAAGCAAAAACTCTAAGGAATATTTGGAATCAGAGGGTTCTCGTTGGACAAAGAGAAAACGGAATAGGTTTTCAGGCCCTGTTTCATAGAGTTATATATTATTTGGTATCTCTGTCTTCACCCATATCCATACTCGTCTATTGAGTTCTCAATGAGATTGCAAGTTCCCTAAATGTAAAGATTTCTTGGCCTTAATGAGTACTTTTACATTTTACAAAGCCCTTCTGGGCTCATCTACAGCGAAAGGATTGAAGGGGAAAATGGAGCTGGGATGCTTGCTGGAGGGCTGGTGTAGACACGGAAGCAAAGGGTGTTGCAGATTTGGAACGGGGTGATGACAGACTAGGCGAAGAGCAGCGGCCAGATTCAAGGTGCACTGGTGAGGTAGAACTCACAGGATTTGGTGGTGGATTGAACTTGGGATGCAGAAGGGAGAATAATCAATGACCCACAGGTTTTGGGTGCCATCTAATGGGCTGGGGATGACAGAGAGGAAATTGGCAAGGGAACATCAAGGGTTTGGACATTTAAATATTGAAATGATCTGAAATTCGCAAGAGGAAATTTCAAAGAGGTAATTTGGTATCTGAGTCAGGAATTCAGAAGAAAGATCTGGGCTGGAGATAGACATTTGGGGATTATTTATATGGGTAGATGGAGGGTTCTGAAAGCCATGGGGATGGATGAGCTCTACCAGGGAGAGAACGTGAAATGAGAAGAGAAGCAGTGTCTTTCTCAGTCAGTGGTGCTGAGTTTCTTTCCTTATTCCTTTAGGAAAATCAGTGGGCATCACAGGGGCTGCCATTTAAGGATATTTGTGCAACCCTGCAGTGTAAACCCTGACAGTTGGTTTTTCTTTTCGTAATTCAAGTGCCTGATTTAAGCTTTGATAGTGAGGCATCCGCTTGAAAGAGGGCTATCTCAGATCAACACAGTGCCAGCTTCACACCTAGGTAAAAGCCTGACTGAGGCTCCTTTGTTTTAGTGATCTTGGTTGATTTCAATAACTGACCTTTTGGGCCACTTATTTTTTCTATTCCTGTGCTTTAAATTCCTGCTTTTATGTTGTAAGTTCATCAGTAAAGAGTGAGCCTGCAAAACACTAGACCCCCAGCCTCAAACCCGATAAAAGCAGAACCCCAGGCCCACGCACCTGTGCTCCCTAACCCCCACCTCCCCTCCCCCCTGACCTTGCTGTGTGACCCCAGGTGTGCTGTGTAATATCCAGGTCCTGTATGTAAGAAATCTTTATTTTTTCAAAGTTTCTTGATGGTTCTTGCTAAAGGGTGTCTTGCAATCATAATAAGAACCACAAGGCCTTGTCCAACCACAACATTGCTTATTGATAGGCTGAGATCGTCACAAAACAAACCCCAAATTTGACTATTCTCTCCCCAGTTAGACTGTGAACAGGCAAGTTGTAAATAGGCAAGTGGTCTTATCCCTCTTTTGGAATCCCTTCTCTTATCACAGCGCCTAGTCAGTACTAAGCAAGCCCTCAGCACATGCTCACCTGTGTTTAATAATGGGGGCAAATGAAGTCAAGGTATTGTACTGAATACCTTGGGTGAACTGCCTAATTCATGGGCACACCTTGCCTTGGCCAATCACCTCTAGAGATTGGCGATTTGGGAATAAAAGTGTCAATCTGGTACAGAGAGAGGAGCAAGACACCAAGTATGAATGGAGGTACCTGGCCCCACTACTGCATAGTCAGTTCTCAGAGCACACACTCTTGGTGGTCATCACGGTATCATCTTTAGATGTTAGACACGGACCCAAGGCCATAAATGCTACTCACTCCAGGGAGTAATTCCTGAACGGGTAGGTGTAGTTTCCACTGCCTGTGTCACAGAGGGGGCCACTGAGCAAACCCAGGGAAGAAATGACCACACAATACACGGCGCCCACGGTGCCCTGTATGGCCAGGAGCACAGGGAACAGCATCTGAAATAGAACAGAATCAGAAATTCAGTGCAGCAATGCAGAGGGAGGTGGTGGTCCTTTTGAAAGATCCATCTTGAGTTTCCTGGCAAACTGAAGAGGGGAATTGATCTGGTGGGCATCCTTGTTTTGCTTCCCAAATGCACACAAAAAAATGGGGGCACTAGAGCTGAGAAGACCTATGTCCATTCATCTGCTCCATTTGCAATTCTTTTTTTTAAACATCTTTATTGGAGTATAATTGCTTTACAATGTTGTGTTAGTTTCTGCTGTATAACAAAGTGAATCAGCTATACGTATACATATATCCCCATATCCCCTCCCTCTTACGTCTCCCTCCCACCCTCCCTATCCCACCCCTCTAGGCTGTCACAAAGCACGGAGCTGATCTCCCTGTGCTATGCGGCTGCTTCCCACTAGCTATCTATTTTACATTTGGTAGTGCATATATGTCAATGCCACTCTCTCACTTCTCCCCAGCTTACCCTTCCCCCTCCCCATGTCCTCAAGTCCATTCTCTACGTCTGTGTCTTTAGTCCTATCCTGCCCCTAGGTTCTTCAGAACCTTCTTTTTTTTTTTTTTTTTTTAGATTCCATATATATGTGTTAGCATATGGTATTTGTTTTTCTCTTTCTGACTTACTTCACTCTGTATGACAGACTCTAGGTCCATCCACCTCACTACAAATAACTCAATTTCATTTCTTTTTATGGCTCAGTAATATTCCATTGTATATATGTGTCACATGTTCTTCATCCATTCATCTGTCGATGGACACTTAGGTTGCTTCCATGTCCTGGCTATTGTAAATAGTGCTACAATGAACATTGTGGTACATGACTTTTTTTGAATTAAGGTTTTCTCAGGGTATATGCCCAGTAGTGGGATTACAGGGTCATATGGCAATTCTATTTTTAGTTTTTTAAGGGACCTCCATACTCTTCTCCATAGTGACTGTATCAATTTACATTCCCACCAACAGTGCAAGAGGGTTCCCTTTTCTCCACACCCTCTCCAACATTTGCTGTTTGTAGATTTTCTGATGATGCCCGTTCTGACCAGCGTGAGGTGATACCTCATTGTAGTTTTGATTTGCATTTCTCTAAGAATTAGTGATGTTGAGCAGCTTTTCATGTGCTTCTTGGCCATCTGTATGTCTTCTTTAGAGAAATGTCTATTTAGGCCTTCTGCGCATTTTTGGATTGGGCTGTTTGTTGTTTTGATATTGAGCTGCATGAGCTGTTTGTATATTTTGGAGATTAATCCTTTGTCAGTTGCTTCATTTGCAAATATTTTCTCCCATTCTGAGGGTTGTCTTTTCGTCTTGTTTATGGTTTCCTTTGCTGTGCAAAAGCTTTTAAGTTTCACTAGGTCCCATTTGTTTGTTTGTTTTTGATTTTATTTCCATTTCTCTAGGAGGTGGGTCAAAAAGGATCTTGCTGTGATTTACGTCATAGAGTGTTCTATGTTTTCCTCTAAGAGTTTTTTTTTTTATTCAAGCAGAAAGTCACAAAAATTATAATCATCCTCATTAGTTCACTCAGTCCCATGTAATTAATTTTTTTTTCATCTTGATCTTTTGTTAGCACTTTTATGAGTTCATCAGTTTTTCATTAGAGTTCTGAAAATGCTTATTCATTCAGTTCAGCAGTACAATCAGTTACCAGAAACCTGTACTTGTCAGAGTCTTTTCCATGAATTCCTTGAAGATGAAACCCTTTTATAGGAACATATTTGCAAAAGCATCAGAGTACACCCAGAACTGTCTGTAAATGACAAAAGGCTTAAAAATGACCACGGTTAAAGATTTGATGAAAGTTCATAATAATGCAATTGACAAGGAAATTTAGTTATTTCTGAGATGATATACATTTTAAAGTAATAACTAGAATTCTGACTTATAACATTATACCAGAACATATAAGATTTTTAGAAATTTCATGTAATGTCTGAAACATTTATATTAACTTATTTCTACACAAATAACCCAAAGAAAGTTTAGTATTAGTAGGTTTTCTTTGATTTTTTTTGTGTGTGTGTGTTTTATATTGCAGGTTCTTATTAGTCATCAATTTTATGCACATCAGTGTATACATGTCAATCTCAATCGCCCAATTCAGCACACCACCATCCCCACCCCACCGCGGTTTTCCCCCCTTGGTGTCCATACATTTGTTCTCTACATCTGTGTCTCAAATTTGGCCTTGAAAACCGGTTCATCTGTACCATTTTTCTAGGTTCCATATACATGCGTTAATATACGATATTTGTTTTTCTGTTTCTGACTTACTTCACTCTGTATGACACTCTCTAGATCCATCCACATCTCAACAAATGACTCAATTTCATTCCTTTTTATGGCTGAGTAATATTCCATTGTATACATGTACCACAACTTCTTTATCCATTCGTCTGTTGATGGGCATTTAGGTTGCTTCCATGACCTGGCTATTGTAAATAGTGCTGCAATGAACATTGGGGTGCATGTGTCTTTTTGAATTATGGTTTTCTCAGGGTATATGCCCAGTAGTGGGATTGCTGGGTCATATGGTAATTCTATTTTTAGTTTTTTAAGGAACCTCCATACTGTTCTCCATAGTGGCTGTATCAGTTTACATTCCCACCAACAGTGCAAGAGGGTTCCCTTTTCTCCGCACCCTCTCCAACATTTGCTGTTTGTAGATTTTCTGATGATGCCCATTCTGACTGGTGTGAGGTGATACCTCATTGTAGTTTTGATTTGCATTTCTCTAATAATTAGTGATGTTGAGCAGCTTTTCATGTGCTTCTTGGCCATCTGTATGTCTTCTTTGGAGAAATGTCTCTTTAGGTCTTCTGCCCATTTCTGGATTGGGTTGTTTGTTTCTTTGATATTGAGCTGCATGAGCTGTTTATATATTTTGGAGATTAATGCTTTGTCCATTGATTCATTTGCAAATATTTTCTCCCATTCTGAGGGTTGTCTTTTCGTCTTGTTTATGGTTTCCTTTGCTGTGCAAAAGCTTTGAAGTTTCATTAGGTCCCATTTATTTATTTTTGTTTTTATTTCCATTACTCTAGGAGGTGGATCAAAAAAGATCTTGCTGTAATTTATGTCAAAGAGTGTTCTTCCTATGTTTTCCTCTAAGAGTTTTATAGTGTCCGGTCTTACATTTAGGTCTCTAATCCATTTTGAGTTTATTTTTGTGTATGGTGATAGGGAGTGTTCTAATTTCATTCTTTTACATGTAGCTGTCCAGTTTTCCCAGCACCACTTATTGAAGAGACTGTCTTTTCTCCATTGTATATCTTTGCCTCCTTTGTCATAGATTAGTTAACCATAGGTGTGTGGGTTTATCTCTGCACTTTCTATCTTGTTCCACTGATCTATGTTTCTGTTTTTTGTGCCAGTACCATATTGTCTTGATTACTGTAGCTTTGTAGTATAGTCTGAAGTCAGGGAGTCTGATTCCTCCAGCTCCGTTTTTTTCCCTCAAGACTGCTTTGGCTATTCAGGGTCTTTTGTGTCTCCATACAAATTTTAAGATGATTTGTTCTAGTTCCATAAAAAATGCCATTGGTAATTTGATAGGGATTACATTGAATCTGTAGATTGCTTTGGGTAGTATAGTCATTTTCACAATATTGATTCTTCCAATCCAAGAAGATGGTATATCTCTCCATCTGTTGATATCATCTTTAATTTCTTTCATCAGTGTCTTATAGTTTTCTGCATACAGGTCTTTTGTCTCCCTAGGTAGGTTTATTCCTAGGTATTTTATTCTTTTTGTTGCAATGGTAAATGGGAGTGTTTCCATAATTTCTCTTTCAGATTTTTCATCATTAGTGTATAGGAATGCAAGAGATTTCTGTGCATTAATTTTGTATCCTGCAACTTTACCAAATTCATTGTTTAGCTCTAGTAGTTTTCTGGTGGCATTTTTAGGATTCTCTATGTATAGTATCATGTCATCTGCAAACAGTGACAGTTTTACTTCTTCTTTTCCAGTTTGGATTCCTTTTATTTTTTTTTCTTCTCTGATTGCTGTGGCTAAAACTTCCAAAACTATGTTGAATAATAGTGGAGACAGTGGGCAACCTTGTCTTGTTCCTCATCTTAGAGGAAATGGTTTCAATTTTTCACCATTGAGAATGATGTTGGCTGTGGGTTTGTCATATATGGCCTTTATTATGTTAAGGTAAATTCCCTCTATGCCTACTTTCTGGAGGGTTTTTTATCATACATCGGTGTTCCATTTGCAATTGTAACAAATGAAATCACACACTACAAAATTGTGAGCAGGAAATGTAACTTATTCATCACTGAACTCTTAGAGCCTACGCACTGCCTGGCACGTAATATAGGTGTGCTGCTAGTCTCCTAGTCTGCACTCACAGCAGACATCAGTAATTGATCTCAGCACTCTTCCCCTAGAAGAAAAAGCACCACAGTCCTCAAAACAGAACAACTGACCAATTGGTATTGGGTTTGTTTGAAACTAAATGAAACCAACTCGCCATCCTGGTGGTGGGTGTTCAGTAAGTGTTGTATGATTGGATGAATAAATGAATAGTCATTTTTCTAATGCCTGAGTCAGCGGTCAACACAGGGCCTTGTACTGTGTACAGACTCCATAAACGTGTTGACTGGATGGGTGAATGAGTGTGACAGTGAGGCAAGTGTCTGGGAGAGGCGACCTTCTGGCATATTAGTGCATTAAATTGGGGCAAAGCTGAGGGACTCTTTTGCTTCAAAGCATGAGCTCTTATTCCTGACACGCCCATATTGTGTCTTTCTTACCACAGGAAGTGAGGGAGGGGCTGGCTGGAGTTGAATGGAATGACTCAGGGAGCTCCTTGGAGATGGTCCTCAAATGACCTGGTGGCTAAGGTCTCTGTGGAGGGTCTGACTGGGGACTGCAAGGGTTGGGAGAGGGGACTCTGGGAGGAGAAAAGAAGTGAGACAGTGTATGAACTAGGAATATAAGAACAGTGAACAGCTTGCTGTGAGCAGGGACCTTGGTAAGCAGGTTTGTATGTGGGAAAGAGCACGATCTTGGGGGTCAGGAGACCAAGACGAGTCCCAGCTCAGCCAGACCTGACTTCACTGGGTGTGTCTTGAGAGCCGACCGTGTGTCAGGCATCTGGGAGTATGTAGATGATAACTGTGGACCTTGCCTTGAAGAAAGCACCGTATACTCTTCCTGGAGTTGTGTAAATAGTCGTATATGTCCATTCCAGCTCTAAGATTACAGCCATGCGAATCTGGGCAGGCCACTCAGCCTCTCTGGGCTTTTCCTTTCCTATTCATCAAATGTAGACAAGTTTGTAAAATTTGTGGTGACATTTCCATTGGTTTCTTCCAGCAGTGTTGGGCAGTAGAAAGAGCAGTGGTATAAGAGGGCCACATGTCAGGAACAAGACATAAATACATAATGGATACACTTACAGAGTGTCAGCCTTCTGTTCTTCATGGGGCGATTGTAAGAGAGTATCTGTGAAAGAGTTTTTGACAGTAAAATCTCCAATTCCCTTCTTGCTCAAATCCCAGTTCTAGGATGTGTTAATCTACTGGCTATTAGGGAAATGAGAAAGCCAGAGGATGGAGGGTCCTAGACCTTCCCACAGACAGACAGAAACAACCAACCAAACCCTGGCAGGCCGGTCCACCAGAGCTCACAGGCTTTGCGTGTTAACAGCTCTCTTTATACCCTCTCCAGGCTCATTCTTCCTGGGATCTCATGCAATAACCCTCATCACTGTTGGAGAGAGCCCTGCATAATATCACTGTACTTTAAAAGGAAGTATTAGTCACTTAGATATGGAATCTAAAAAATAATACAAGTGGATGTATATGCAAAACAGAAACAGACTCACAGGTACAGAAAATAAACTCATGACCAAAGGGGAGAGGGAAGGGGAGTGGGACAAATTAGGCATATGGGATTAACAGATACAAACTATTATGTATAAAATAGATAACCGACAAAGATATACCATATAGCACAAGGAATTATACCCATGATCTTGTAATAACCTGTAATGGAGTATAATCTGCAAAAATACTGAATCACTATGCTCCACACCTGAAACTAACACAATATTGTAAATCAACTATACTTCAATAAAGCTAAATAAATGAAAGGAGGGTATTAGAAGTACTAGACTATAGTCAATGGGTTAATAGTCTGGCCTTCAGAAGAGAGAAAGCTTGCAGCCTAGGAAGTAAGCCCTTTTGGGGGTATGGGTGGGAGTCTAAACATTCTGTAGACCCCACAGTACTTACCCCACATCTGTGACCACAGCAGTCCTCTCCACCTCCCCTCAACAGCATCAGTGCTGGCACCATAACCTGTGGCAAAGAAGATGCTCTTGTAATGAAGGGAATGTTACCTTTTCAGAACAAAGTTCCAAAACTCAAGCTATTTAAAAATGTCTAATGATTCCTCATTGCCTGTAGGACACAACACAGGTCCTGGACATTGTACGTGAGCCCTCATGCCCTGCTCCTGACCTGCCACCAGAGCCTCACCTCTCCTCCATCGAGACCTCTTGACACAACACCTTATGGGCCCCCAGGAGAGACCTGGGACCTTCCTGTCTCTGGGCTTTTGAATATGCCCTTCACCCTTTGCCATCAGATAAACTCCTATTCACCCACAAAGGGTCAATTCAAATGTTATCTTTTGTAGTAGGCTGAACAAAAAGGCTTCCCGCCCCCCCCCCCCCTCGCCAAAGATATATTCACTTCTGAATCCTGGAACCTGTGAATATTACCTTATATGACAACAGTTATGATTGAGTTGGGATCTTTATTATTTATTTATTTACTTATTTTTGACTGCCTTGGGTCTTCGTTGTGGTGCGTGGGCTTTTCATTGTGGTGGCTTCTCTTGTTGCGGAGCGCAGGCTCAGTAGTTGTGGCGCACAGGCTTAGTTGCTCCGCGGCATGTGGGATCTTCCCAGACCAGGGCTCAAACCCGTGTCGCCTGCATTGGCAGGCAGATTCTTAACCACTGCGCCACCACCAGGGAAGTCCCTGAGTTGGGAATCTTAACAGGAGGAGTTTATCCTGGATTATCTGGGTGAGCCCTAAATGCAATCACATGTATCCCTATGAGAGAGAAGCAGAAGGAGTTCTGAGAGACACACAGAGGAGAAGGTGATATGGAGACAGAGGCAGAGACTGGAGTAATGTCTTTACAAGCCAAAGAATGCCAACAGCCACCAGAAGCTGCAAGAGGCAAGGAATGATTTTCCCTTACAGCTGAGAACAGGGGGCCCCGCCAACACATTTACTGAGAGCTTCTGGCCTCCAGAACTGTGAGAGAATAGATTTCTGATGTTTTAAGCCACCAAGTTTGTGGTAATTTATTATAGCAGCTATGGGAAACCAATACATCTCCTCTTTGTAGTGTTCCGTGACCCCCTCATCCACCCCTGGCAAAATGAATGGTTCCTTCCTTCCAGTCACTCCATCCTGTCGCACTGAGCGTGCTCATTCTCCTTTTACCACTGGGTTCTGAGTGCTGGTTCAGCAGCGCCTACCACGGTGCCCAACATGGAATCAATCAGGACTCAGTGGTATGGTGGTAAAATCTATGATGACATTTCGCCATGTTTCTTCTGGCACTGTGGGGTAGGAGGAAGGTAGGGGCATGATAGGGCCATGGGTCAGGAGCAAGAAATAAATACATAATGGATGAATTTAACTTTATGAAAAAAATCACCTCACCCTGAGAGATAGTTGGTAAATGTGTTTGCTGATGCAGGCATCTGGGAAATCCCTACTTCTCACCAAGGTGACCAAGACGTACCCTGGGGAATGTATGGGTATGTGATTGATGCTAAAGATGACTGTTGCCTACACGGATGTATTCTTTCACCTGACAGTCTAAGGTAGTGGTGGCAGTTGCAAACTCTCATGCCTTTAGTGGCCAAGCAGGTAACTTTTTTTTTTTTTTTTTTTGGCTGAGTCGCGTGGCTTGTGGGATCTTAGTTCCCCGACCAGGGATCGAACCCGTGACCCCTACAGTGGAAGCGTGGAGTCCTAACCACTGGACCACCAGGGAATTCCCAAGCTGGTAATTTTAAATAAGAAAACGTGTCTTGGTATGAGACAATAGGGAGTGGTGGGGACTGTGGAGAGAACGGGAGGATGCATACCCCTCCTAAAGGTATCCAATTCCTGGTAAAGCAAAACAGACAGGCACTGCGCCAAACTCTGGCCAACGCCCCGGTGTTCTGCAAACTTTAGGAAGACTTGATGGGCGCCAGGGCAGTGACACAGCATCTAGTAAAAGGAGAACCACGGTTTTAGGACTTGCCTGTGCGTGTCTGCTGTGTTGGGGAAGAGTGTGCTGAGTTTGCCTTACCATCGGCTCTCTTTAGTGGAAATGGGGCAACTCCATAACACTAGGTACAGTGATGGTTAGGCATCCCTTGCTCCCGTTCTCTTACAGTGGCCATTGAATGAGCACGATCCATGAGCTGGGCTTGGGACCGAGTGCTCTCCACATGATCTCCTACAATGCTCATCCTAACCACAGGTTGTGGCTACTACTGATATCCACATGTCACCGAGAGAGGAACTGAGACTTGGAGAGACAAGTGCCTTGCCTGAAATCTCTCAGCTGGCCTGCTGTAGAGTGTGTTTCAAACCCAATTCCGTTTGGCTCCCACCACCCTGCATACCACGGCCATGGACACAGGGGAGAGAAAGCCCTGCATTCCCCGCCCCCCACCCCTTTTCCTGGCAGGAGTATTTCTCCTTGGTTCTCCTTGGGATAAATACACTGACATTTTTATCAGTTGAGCTTTGGTGAGCTTGATTAGTGTTGATCAGATTCCCTGAGAGGTTTTACTTTGTGCACAGACAAGATGGAATTCCTGATCTGCAATGCTGCCCATCAGACCTTGGCCAGAACTGACCCCACCAAGGCACTGCCCCTCTGAGCCACCTCTGTCTGCTGCTTTGGGCATCTTTTAAGCGTCAACAGATGAGAGCCCAGAGACCTGCATTCTACACCTGGCTATGCCGTATACTAGCTCTATGATCTGCATCTAGCCTAACCACTCTTGGATCTCTGTTTTAACTCTATAAAAACAAGCCCCTACTGTATAGCACAGGGAACTATATCCAATATCCTGTGATAAACCATAATGGAAAAGAATATGAAAAAGACTATATATATGTACTACTGAATCACTTTGCTGTACAGCAGAAATTAACACAACATTGTAAATCAACTATACTTCAATGACATCTTTTTAAAAATTTAAAAGAAGAAAAAAGAAACCAGGGACTTGCTTAGGACTCTGCGCTTTCACTGCCTCGGGCCCAAGTTCAATCTCTGGTCAGGGGAACTAAGATCCCACAAGCCACGCCAAAAAACAAAAACAAACAAAAAAACCTAAAGCTGAATGAGATGGCATAAATCAAGGCTAGATGAGGAATAAAGGGATGGTAACTTTCATTTGCAGGAAATGACATCACACAAAAAAATCTATAAAATAAGAACTGTTAAAATATTGATGTCTAAGATTCTTTCCAGTTCAAATGTTCAGTTCCAAGATGCCTTAAACAGAGTACGATTTTTGAGCTGAGGAGGTGAGAGAGGAGAGGAAGAGCATTATTAAGGGTCTGCCAGCCCACTCTTTCCCTTTCCCTTCCTGGTCTTCGGCTGTATTTTCTTTCTTCCCTACACTGATATAATGCATTCAAGAATTCAAGGTCACATACTTGAATTCTTAGCCCCAGAGGAGAAGACAAAGATCAGAACTGCTGGTGCTTTCTGCGGACCTCATGCAAATTACTGAATGACGGTATACCCTGCACTGTTTATTGCACGAATGAGGCATATTAAAATTTTCTAGAGAAACCTGACTGGTGTGATGGGCGTGTGTATTTCCCATTTATTCAATGAAATATATTTCTTTAAGTGAAGTATTTTCACAAAAATCTCAGATTCTCAAAGTTATCTCATGGTAACTCTGTGCTGGGATATAGAGTTGATGGGAACCTCCGAGGTAGGAAGAGATGGGCCGGGACTCCTGGCTTCCCTGGGGGATGGCTGAGGGCAGCTTTGAGCCTCAGGTTGCTGTACACTCATAACCTGGAGATGAGGTAATGCTCTCCCTTTTTTGAGTTTCTTTTCCTAGTTCTGATGATTCTCTGGCAACAGGAATTACTGATTCTTCTGTCTTACCCTGGGCCTTTGGGAGGCCCAAAGCTCCCTTGAGTCAAATGGGAGGGTCAACTGGAGATTGTGTGGCAAGGGTACAAGTTTGGGCCTGACAAATGAGAGCTTTTGGAACCACCCTGGAGGAGGTGGGTGCTAAGAGTGTTTCCAAGCACCTTCTGGGGAGCATAGCTTGGCATTTCCAGCAAACCAGGCTCCAACATGGGGGTCAGGATGAAGCGATGGATTCAAGTCAGAATTGTCATAGCTTGGTGGCACCTGGGCATGCTTCTCTCCTGCTTAAAAGTTCTAGTGGATGCTCATTTCTCCCCTGACCTCATTTCCTACTCTCTCTTCCAAATCTTTTTTACGTGGTTCTAGCTACATTGGTTTTCTTGCGGATCTAGGAATTATTCAGCCCATTCCCAGCTCAGGGCCTTAGAATGTGCCAATCCCTCTGTTTGGAATGCTCCTCCCCCAAATATCAGCATGGCTATTCTTCACTCATTCAAGTGGCTTCTCAAACACCACCTCCTCAGCCAGTATCTTGCTGTCTATCTATTCCTTTGCTCTATTTTCTTCCTAGTCCTCACCACCTGACATCACCACACAGTTGATTGTTTATGATCTTTCTCATCTCTGCTAGACTGTAAGCCCTAGGAGAGTAGGAATTTTGTTTGCTTTTTTTTCTCCACTGTATCGCTAATACCCAGAACAGTGCTAGCACATAGTAGATGCTCAATGAATATTTGTGGGTCAGCTACTCAAGGGTAAGGGGCTGGCTCTTCAGCATGGTACACAAGGTCAAACGGAATGTTGCCCAAGTCTGCATTTCAGCACCGTTTCCTATCCCTTCTTCACGTAAGCAGCCCTTGCTCCAGTCACACCAAACTGCACAGTTTCCATGAATGCATCTTACTCTGTGATGCTCCTCTGCCTGGCAAATACCTACTGATTCTGTAATTCTATACAGTACAGCTCAGATACCTGTTTCTCTGGTATGCCTCTCTTGGTTCCCAGAGGTAGAGTTGACTGTTCCCTCTCCTGCAGACTCCAGGCCTCCACTGTGGCAGGTACTCACCCCACTGGGCTGAATTAGTTGTGTGTTTTCCCATCTCCCTTGGTGAAGGAACCTATAGGGACCATCTCTGCTGGGTCAAGCAGACCCCCATCTGTTGCAGACCTTCCACCTCCAATCAGACCTCAAGTGATCCCAAACCACACCACGGACTAGTTCTAACCTCTCCCTCCTAATGGTCTTGCCAAGTCTGCAAACAATATTGCTGGAAAACAGCCATTAGTTACATACGGAAAGAAACTGGAGCCCTGCGTCTCAGTCCCTAGAGCAACCAATTCGGTTTATGTCATGCTTGTCCCAGGTGCCCTGTTTTAACCACAGAAGCCCGCCAGGCATTCTGGGTTGGCCTGTGGCCTCATGAGAACAGAGAGCTGTTATTCTTGGCCGTGGCTTTGCTGAGACCACTAGTCTGCTGAGGTCCCGAGGCTGCCTTCCAGCAATAATATGGGGAGGTTGCAGGGGACCTCCCCGCCTAGGAGATGACATACTGCTGGATGTGACTTTACACACCATGGCCGTGAGCCCTGTGTGTATAAACTCAGCCCCTGAGTGGCTGACCTCCTGGCAGGAAGGTTGGGGAGACAGTGACTCACGTGGTCCGGTTTTTCTCTCTCATCTGGAAAGCAGACTTTCTGGAGCAGCCCCCCGCAGGCACTTTCCTGTCTCGTTTCATCAGGGCATGTACAGAGCAGGGCTCTGCTGGCTTAGCTTCACACGTGCCATCTTTTTCTCTGTGTCCCATGTTGCAAGCGCACGTGTGCATCAAATGGGAGAAATGGAGAGATTATAGGCTTTGGGCTCAGATGAGTGTTTTGAGTCCTAATTCTGCTGGGCGCCCTCCGTGTGGCCACAGTCAGATGACTTAATCTGCTTGGGCCTCATTTCCCTACCCATAGGATGGAGGTGATGATCCCACCTCACAAATGAAATAACATGTGTACAAGCATTTGATACACTCGAAACCTTTGTGCAAATGCCTGTTACAATGATTATTAAAGGGCAGGAACTGTGAATTCAGGATTTCTCCCTTCCATATCCTTACACAGTGTTTGGCCTGGAGCTGATGATAAATGGACAGTGTGCTTGTCATTGCCTGCAGTGTCCCTTGTGGCTTTTGAGATCCTTCTGGCCTTTTTTTTTTTTGTTATCAGGAAGGCAGCTCTGCCTATTGGCTTCTCTTCCTCCGTTCAGAGCCCAGCTCCTCACCTCCACACCTTCCTCAGGCCTCTGCAGTCTGGGGTCCCCATCCTCCCTCAGGACCACGCCAGCCAAGAGCCATCAGCACCTTGCTGGGTACCAGATGCTTTTCAGGTCCCAGCTATGTCCCTTCTGCTGCAGTTGACACTGGGATTCCTCTCTTCTTCTAGAAACTTTCTCTCTTCTTTTTTCCGACTTTTCTCACTTTCCACTTTTTCGCTTTGCCTGAAACTTTCTAGCTGTTTTTCTCAGTCTCCTTCCTCCCCTCCCCTCCCTTTGCATACTCTCAATTTGCAAGGTTCCCTGGGGTTTTGACCTGGGCTTCTTTCTCCTCTCAGTCAGTTCACGAGCCCTGGGCAAACCCACTGTCCCCGGAGTTTTACATCACCTCTCCATGGTGGTTCTCAAGGTTGCCTCTCCCCAGGTCTCCAGTCCCAGCCCAACCATCCTCTGCTCCTTCAGGGGGGACGTGGAACAAAGCTCAGCCTCTGCCCTCCCCCCGAGGTTCCTGCCCCAGGGAACGCCTCCACCATCTCCCCAGGTGCTCAGGCCAGAATGCCAGAGCCACCCTGACTTCTCCTTGTGCCCCCTTACCTCCATCACTCTTCAGATCCTGCCAACTCCACCTTTCAAATGCACCTTCCTCTCTCCAACCTCATGGCCACTGCCTTAGTTGGTCTTAGAGCCAGGCATGAGTGAAGGCATAGAGTAGACACTAAAGTGGACTGAACAAAGAAAAGGAAAAAGGAGGAAAAAGGAAAAGGAAAGAAAGAAGAGAAAAGGGGATGGCTCACTGGTTTTTACTTTATCCAACTGCATGGACTGGTTTGGTCCTGTTTATTTTATCCCCATTTCGCCGTGAATATACAAGTGTAAGCATCTTTTTAGGAAATCCTGGGAGGTTGTGTTGGAAAATTGGAGAGAGGGTTGGACAGCTGGCTGGTATGGAGGGATGCTATGCAGACAGGGTGTCTGGTCCCTGCCTGAGCCAGGCTCCACTCTACTTTCCCCAGGACCAGGGAATGTCCTCTCTGGGTCACTCTCTTTCAGTGAACATTCTGAGATTCTGCAAATAGGAAGCCTAAATTCCCTCAAGCTGCTCAACACCTTTCAATAGTCACTGAATTTGCTCATCTATATCTTGAGAGAACTTGGGTGCCGATGTACCTATACATTCTACAGATGAGGAGAGTGAGGCTAAGGGGAGTTTAATGATTTGCTTGGCGGTGGAACTGAGAAATGCAGACCTGTCCTGCAGAAATAAGCAAGGTAGGTAAGAGGCAGGACACAGGTGCTTGGCTGGATCCAGGGAGGAGGTGGAGGAACTGGTAATCTGGGCCAGGAAAGAGGACAGATTGCATTTTACTGGCTGCAGGTATGTGCGGGGTTCTCTATGTATGTTATCTCATTTAATGCTCCCCACCTCCTGGTAAGATGGTGTGATTCTCCTTTTACTGAAGTTCAGGGAGGACACACAGCTGGTCAGGACAGATTCATGATTTGAGCAGGGTATGTTAGACAACTAGGTCTGTATTGCCTCTTAGGTAGGGCTCTGAGCTGAGAAACAGACAACCTTTGCTGAGGCATTGCTGATTTAGAGGTTCTCTTGGGCAGGAAGAGAAGGCCCAGCTCTGCTAGGATGGGAGGAGCAGGTGGCCATTGGATGAAACTTGAGACATCACTGCATCTACTACTGTGTGGGGAGGAGAAACAGGAAGGGAAGTGATCACCTTTTTCTGAGGGTTCTTTGTCTTTCATACATTCATCCTTCCATTTGCTGAGTTCAGTGCCCGGCACTGGGGTCTCACATTAACCCATGATCTTTTCCTAAGGGACCCCGGATGCCTGGGAAAGGAGGAGCCAGATGAAAGTAAAGGTGGGAAGGAAGGAAAGACACTCAGTGTCTACCTTGGGGGCAATGGATTACAACTTGTGGGCTAAATCCAGCAGGTTGCCTGTTTTTATAAATAAAGTTTTATTGGAACACAGTTCCGCCCATTTGTTTACATATTGTCAATGGCTGCTTTTTGCCCTAGGACGGCAGAGTTGAGTAGTTGAAACAAGAGATCACATGGCCTGCAAAGCTGGAAATAGTCACTCTCTGGCCTTTTACAGAAAAAACTTGCCAACCCCATAATCTAGCTGAGGGAAGCCTTGATGGGAGCTACACAATTTATTTTTTGAGATGGCCATCTTGAAACCTGACGACCTGACAAATGCTCTGCTGTTGTGCTTTTCATAATGCATATCTTTCATGACAACCACATACTAAGCTCTAGGCTAAGCCGGCACTTTGCTAGGTAGGTAATTTAGAGGCCACAGTGAATGAGACTTGGACTGTATCCTTAAGGAGCTCACAGCTAATGGGGGAAGCAGGCACATAAAGAGATGTTTGCAGTACAAGGTGCCAGTGCGGAGGGTGTTTATGTATCACGCGTTGTGGGGTACAGATGAGGAGCAGCCGGCCATGCTCTGGGGACCCTAGGAGCGTGGCCCCATGAGGAGATGAATTGCTCTGTGACTTGAAGTTTGTTTAGGGGCATCATTCACCTGGAGGAGGTAAGGTAGTTAAACCTCATTCTTACCAAGAGTCCAGCTCCAAGAAAGCCGTGGAAAAACCAGACCAAGTCTGTGATCTTGGCAGGCTCCAGCACCTGTCCGCTGGGAAAGTACAGCAGGAGGTTGGCGATGATGGCGGCGATGGCCAAGGCCAAGAGCAGCAGGCCCGTGTACCTGGAGCCCATCTCAGAACACATGGTGAATCCTTCCTGGAAGGGAGAAAGAAACAACCAACACCAGGAAGCTGCCTGCTCCAGGCACTGCAGAGTCAGGAGAGAGTGCATCAGCCTCAGAGCCCCAAGAGAAAGATGGTGAGTCCAGCTCTGCCACTGGTAAGAGGTGTGACCTGGAGAGCCAGCCACCTCACCGCTCTGAGCCTCAGTTTCCTTTGTAAAGCAGAGAAAACATTGACTTTACAGATGGCGGTGCGTGGACTAAAGGAAGTAAAATCAACGTGACAGCATCCGGCTCTAGCAGATGTTCAATAGGCTTTCTTTAAAGGATTAGGGTAATTGAGGTGATGTTTAGGAACTTGCTGTTACCCTGTTCGGGTTCTTTCATCCACTCCCAGAGGAATTCCCCTAGTGATTATGAACTAGATCCTGATCCAAACCCTGTGGCTCCATCACTTAGCAGCTGTGTGACCTTGGGCAAGTTGTTTTACATCTCTCACCTCAATTTCCTCACCTGCAAAATGGGACTGACAATAGCACTCACATTATGGAATTGTTGAGGGTATGAAAATAATATTTTCAAAATGTTCTCCTACAAGGCTGTCAATGTGTGGTAGCTGGAGAAGAAAGAACTAAAGGGAATCTGAATCATCTTGGCCTCTCCTTTTATTTATGTGGCAGATTTCCTCTCTCACTGTCTTTGTCAGTTGAGATTATTGAGCCTGGAGATTTCTGAGAAGCCAGGCTGGAGGCACATGGAAAGAGGGAAAGAGGGAAAGGTTTTGCCTCTTGGTTTTTTCTCTGCATAATGATGCATGTTTTTTCTCCTGGGCATAAATGAGTTTGGAGTAAACTCAGTATCTTGTTTATTGGGTGAAGGCTGCCTGAGCAGCGTGAGCCCTGATGCTCTGCGCCGAGGTCCAGGGGCTCCAGAATGTTCCTCTGAGACCCAGGGAAGGGCTCTTGTTTTGTGTTGGGTGGCGCTCTCCCCACAGCCCTTTGTGCCCATTCTTGACTCAGATTCATGCTGAGATTGTTAACTGACTCCTGAATAGCAGCTCCTTCACTACCCGGCTCCCAGACACAGAGGCCTGGTGCCACGAATGGCCCTTCCCACGGTGGGCGTTGGGTGGAGAACAGGGGGACCTGGAGCAATTTGCAGAGCCAGGGACCTCTTTTCAGGGACAAAATTGAGAAATGTCCAGCCTTAGCTTTCTACTCCCCCAGAAGAGTTAAAGTTATTAATGACAATGGCTTAGGCAGGGTGGTAGTGCCTGGGGTCTTATTTCTATCTGATATCCAAGTTCAGGGCTACAGAAAGCTGATGCCTGAATGGCGCGCCGCCTCTGTTTGGATGAGGGAGGTTGAAACTGCTGACCTCATTCGCATTATGATCACTGAGAGTAGTGGTAATGAAAATTTAACACTTACGGGGATCCCATACCGTATGAAGAGCAACAATAAGACACAGCTACCTCCACTTGTCCAGACACACGGCATGCATCATTTCATTTAATCCTCAAACATCCCCATGAGCTAATAGCTCCCTAACTCTGAGAGGAAACAGGCTTATAGAAGTTAAACAAGATTGCAGGGTCTCCCCGCCCGTAAACGTCAATGCCGACCCTCAAATGTAGGTCTGCTCATGTCCGCTTCTAGTTATTCCCAGTGAGGGCAGATGATTAACAACTGGGAGCACTGAGAATCCAGTGCTGTTGAGCCTTCTTACATCCTGCAAAAGGACACAAAGCCAACAGCCCCTGTTGCTCCTTGACACCTAGATATCCCAGCTCTTACAGGAACAAATACAGTAGTGGTCACCCTCCTGGAAAACTGCAGATCTTCTTAGGAGGGAAGGGAGTAGGGGTTGAGACTGTGGCCACATTTGGAAAGGGGAACCATGTAGCATCCAAGGTTGGCACCGTGAACTAAAAATGCCACCTGCCGTATCAGTAAACAAAGGATGTTGCAGCCATCAAGCCATCACATTATAGCCACCCTGACGGTGAGCCCTGAGGGAACTGAGGACGGAGGCAGGATTTGCCCCCCATCTAGCCGTCAGCCACTGCAGCCACCCTTGATGATGGGCCCTGAGGAGACTCAGGATGAGAAGCACAGGATACTGGCCCCAGATAGCTGAGGTGCATATTAAAGGAATGGTTTAAATGAGCCCAGACTTTGCATCTTCCCATACTTAGAAAAGCGCTAAATTCCTTAACTTGAGATGTCTGGTTTTCTGTCATTAACAGTCATCTTTTGATGTTCTGTCTACCTGGTCTTTGTTGCAGAAACTCCTCTATATCCTGGCTCCCCCCCTTACCTCTTCCGAGCGGTCCCTCAGAGTTATCTGAGATGCTGTTCCCGGGCTTAAGTCCTCAGTTTTGTCCGCTGAGTAAAACATAACTCTCAAATTTTAGGTTGTGCATTTTTTTCAGCTGACAGCACTTAATTAAAACTGTGAGAAGCCAGTCATTCTCTTGGGCTGAGAACGTTAGAGTTGCTAAGGACTCGTGGAAATTTAGTCCCTCCCTTTTCTGGTCAGCATAGCCCTAGAGAGTTGAAATAACTTGTTCAAGGTTATATAGCTAGGGAGTCGGAAATCACAGCAAAAATAGCCGCAATCCTGTTCACAGGCCTGCTCCCACTCGATCCTTTAATAGTTCAGTGACGGAAACATCACGATTATGCCTATTTTATTCATTTATTCATTTGCTGCTGGACATTCTGAGGCTCCGAGGAACCCAGGAGCTTGTAACGGGGCAGCTCGTCTTCTGAGGCCGTCCGGTCCCCATAGCTTGTGGCCTCAACAGGTGGGACAAGCACAAGCCCTTGAGTTCCTTGATCACAGACTTCACATCAAATAACATGCCTCATGCTCCCTGTATCATCGTATTCATATGTGTCAGACAATGACACCCTAAGTCTGGGTTTGTTCAGCATGGTTTTGCTGCACTGAGGTTTTAGGCCAGCTGTGCAGCTCCAGGCTGTGGGGACTGGCTTTCAACACCAGTCCTGCCCAATCTCAAGCAGAAACACACAGACATACCCGTCCACCCAGTACCTGGTCAGCGGGGGTTGGGCACAGGCCCAGTGGGCAGCCTCCCCTGGGCAAGGCACCCCGGCCCGGCCAGGCCAGCAGCAGTGTTGCAGTTCCAGAGAATCTAGCTCAGCCGCTGGAAGTTTCTGGGTGAGCCCTGGATCCTTCCACTTTTCAGGAGGCTCAAAGTGAACACTTAATAGACGTTGGGCGGCAATAGGTCCCAGGCACCAGGACAATTTCTGCATCTAATCACAGCTGTCATCTTCTCTTCCCTGAAGGCCCCCTGTGAGGAGGTCTCTTGTCTCTTTAGAGTCTGAAGGCCTTTCCAGGTCCTTCTGAGGCCCCTCAGCACGACAGCACGCTGAGCTCTGAGGGGCGGAGGGCTCCCCTCTTCCTGTCTGGACCCACGTCTCTCTTGCTCTCTCCCAGTCTCGGCAAAGTGGCTCAAATTCCCCCAGTGAGAGCCAGCACTTCCTCCCTCGCCAGGCGGCCCCAGGGGAAGGGCTCAGACACCCAGCCACAAAGGCGTGTGCACTTACTGCGCTCCGTTCCTCCCTCTGGGTCATTCCTGATAACCTCTGAAAAGTTTCCCTGGCGGATGTGTTTCCACCCAGCTGAGATGGAGGAGGGGAGGGGATGTGGGTGGGCGGGGAGGGCCCACCAGCCCTGCGTGAACACGTGTGGGGAAGGTCCCGGTTACTGAGCGGGGAGGGTTGCAGCAGGGCCTCAACACCTCTCCATCTTCCAGCTCCCCTGCTCCAGACCCCGAGCTGTCGGCTAATGGCGTCTCACATAGATGTGCAGTGCGCCCCCCTGGCTGTGCTTTGGTCTTCCAGCCAGACCTGATTCCCCCAGCCAGCCAAGGAAAGGAAATGGATTGTCGAGTGGCCCCCCACCCCCGCTTCTCACCCATCCCTCCAGCCCCTGACGCTG
Source organism: Balaenoptera ricei (assembly GCF_028023285.1). Taxonomy (NCBI): domain Eukaryota; kingdom Metazoa; phylum Chordata; class Mammalia; order Artiodactyla; family Balaenopteridae; genus Balaenoptera; species Balaenoptera ricei. Next base: position 42,654,122 of record NC_082646.1, on the reverse strand, counting down.
TGAAATTGATGCTGCAAGAGATGGAGGAAGTGTAACCGTGTGGGGCTCAGGGCCAGGAATCTGGTTACCCGGTTTCCCAGTGGGATGAGCCCCAAATGGCGCTGGTCGGTCTCCATCTCGGCTTTCCCAGTCGGTGAGCAGTGTAGCTGCAGGAGAAAGCCCTCTTTGTCTTTGGTCTTTCGCTGCCACTCCTTCCTGCCCATGAGAGCACATTTCCCTTTGGTCATCTACCAAGTTTTATTTTTCCTCTACAGTGACCCCCAGGGTGCTGTGAAACCTCTGAGAAAGAAGAACCAAGTGATTCTATGATCAGATACCTGGCTCCCAAAGCCTAAGTGCATCGTAAGTGGTAACCCACCTTGGCAGCAAAGTGCTTTGCTATGCTGTGCCTAGACTGCTCTGTCAGCAACCCCAAGGGGCTGTCAGTCCGATATTATTTTTTCCTCATTATTCAAATGGGGAAACAGGGTCAGAGAAGATGTGACCTGCCTCAGGTCAGGGAAACCAAGAGAGAATTCATGGTTCTCATTTTTGTGCTCTTTCTGTGGTACTGAGATTACCTTCTGACCTTGAGCTCTTCCACCAGAGTACATTCTGGGCACTTGGGCTCCGCCACACTGCTTGTCACCCACAGAGTGTCCCTCAAGCCTGGAGGGAACTACTTTTGATAAAGGCGTGACTTTATCTGGTCCCCAGGTCAGTCCGGTAGAGGCGGCGTTTGGAGGATCTCCTATTCAAGGCTGCAAACGTCTGTACTATTTGATGCCTTTTCACCAGAGCACACTGCCTAAGGGTCAAAAATAATGCAAACATCCTCCAAAGCACAGCATTAACCTCATTCCTAGATGAATATGCTTCCAGGAACAGACAAGGAGAGATGGAGAAATCTCACTTGCAGTTTGTGGCAGACAGAGGTAACAAGATAAAAATTTCAACCAGGCCGTTATAGTATGCATGTTGTACATAGATATATATATATATATATATATATATATACATACAATAACTTACATCCTTTTAAAAAATTTTTTATTTTATATTGGAGTATAGTTGATTTACAATGTCGTGTTAGTTTCAGGTGTACAGCAAAGTGAATCAGTTATACATATACATGTATCTGTTCTTTTTCAGATTCTTTTCCCATATAGGTTATCACAGAGTATTGAGTAGAGTTCCCTGTGAATAACTTATATTCTTTTTTTTAATTTTTAATTGTTATTGGGGTATAGTTAATTTACAATGTTGTGTTAGTTTCTGCTGTACAGCAAAGTGAATCATACATATAATATAATATAATATAATAATATATATTATATTAATAAATATATTATAATAATATAATATAATAATCATACATATAATAACTTACATTCTTTTTTAAAAAATAAATAAATAAATTTATTTATTTATTTTTGGCTGTGTTGGGTCTTCGTTTCTGTGCGAGGGCTTTCTCTAGTTGCGGCAAGTGGGGGCCACTCTTCATCGCGGTGCGCGGACCTCTCACTGTCGCGGCCTCTCTTGTTGCGGAGCACAGGCTCCAGACGCGCAGGCTCAGTAATTGTGGCTCACGGGCCTAGTTGCTCCCCGGCATGTGGGATCCTCCCAGACCGGGGCTCGAACCCGTGTCCCCTGCATTGGCAGGCAGATGCTCAACCACTGCGCCACCAGGGAAGCCCAATAACTTACATTCTTGAATCAAGTTTTTTGATTTATAAAGTTTCAAATACATTTACTATAGCAACCCTGTGAGAGAGGTATTCTTTTACAGAGGAGAAACCTGAGCTTCAGAGAGAATTAAAAAATTGCCCGAGGTCTTACAATTAATTCATAGATGGAAGATGTGGAACTCTAACCTAGGTGTCTGTGTGCTCATTTCACTCACAACCGAATATTGTCCACATAATCACTTACATGTTCATGTGTGCTTGTGATTATATCAATATATCTCAGCACATGAAACACAAGGCACACCCACAAATGTTAGACTCATTAACACATCATGGGGGTGATGTGCTCATCAGGTCTGCCTCCTGGGTCAACAGAACCCTGACTGCAGTGGTCCAGTTCTCTCTGTCCAGACATTGATCACAATATATAGAGATAACAGAGAGATTTCACTGATGTAATTATTAGCACAAACACAAATAGACGCCTAGCTCTAACTGAGTTCTGTAGAGAGTTCTCCCACATTTCCAGTTCCATCCCTCTAAAGATACGGTGTAAATGCACAGCCAAGGAAGTGGTTTCACTGGGGTCCAGTCCAAGCTTCCTCTCCTCCCAGGCCCTGTTGATCCTCTGTTACATTTCTTACGATGTTCATGTCTTATGCTGCTGCATAGCACAGAGCCTTTGCGCTTAACTTTCTTGTGTTTCAGTTTCCTTATCTCTGAAATGGGGAGCATCATAATAACAGGATTGTAACCCTCATAACTCATAGGGCTGTGGTGAGGATGCAAGGTTCCTGGTACATGCAAATCCTACTTATCAATGGAAAGGTACAAGTCACAAAATGTCATGTGACGGTGCCTGATGCAGATTACATGATCAGTAAGTGTTACCCACTCACATCATGCCAGGGAGCACTGACTACTAAATCCTTAATCATACTCTCTGCGTCAGTGTTTCCATTTAAGAGCATAGACTCTGGAACCAGATTGGCTGATTTCTCATCTCAGCTCTGCCACTTAGGTGCTGAGTGATCAGGACCAGTTACATGGTTGCCTCTCCAGGCCTCAGTTTTCTCATCTGTAAAATGGGGATGATAACACCTATCTCATGAGGTTATTGTGAGGATTAAGTAATTTTATGTAGTAAACTGGAAACGTGGGAGAACTCTGTACAGAACTCAGAGCTATGCTTATATTTGCGTTTGTGCTAATAATTACATCAGCGAAATCTTTCTGTTATCTCTATAAAGTACTTAAAACCATGCCTGGCACAGAGTAAACGCTATGCAATATTATTATTAAACACACAAAATAAGCCCTGGAAGAGTTGTAGTTTATCCTTTTACCAAAGGATGTGGTGTTCAGTGAGCACCCATAATAGCACTAAGAAGGTATAACTGAAACGAAATTGGTAAAATTCCTTGCTTGAACTTTATAACGTGCTCTATCAATTAGAAGAGTTTTAGCCTGTGGCAGGAACTGCTATATGATCACCAAAACCTTTTCCTCCTGGACACAGAGGTAGCCTACCTTTCCCAGCCTCCCTTGTGGGAAGGTGTGGCCATGTGATTACATTCTGGCCAGCGGAATGTAGGCCCATGGGATGTGCAATACTTCCGGGCCTGGCCCAGGATAACTTCTCATGTGTGATTCTCCATCCTCTTTGTTTTTTATTGTCTGCTGGCTGGATGCAGAGATCCTAGATGGACGCTTGAACCACAAGATTTTTTCAGCTTAGCCTCCGCCTCCACCTTCTAAACCAGATAACTCTGGTTCCTGAGCCTTTCCAGATTGTAGGGCTGGATTCCATGGGATTCATGTTGGTGTCCTCCTCTGCAGATATTTAGAATTCAGCTTTCTCCCTTCTGAAGAAGTTAGACACCACGCTTGCCTCTGTTTTCCATCTTCCCAGAATACATTGGCATTTCTTGCTCTGTGATCTCATCTCCTATTCTGTCCTTTTCAATTACTTTACTGTGTTTTTGGAGGGAGTTTCCAGGAGGGGGCAGAGACAAACAGGTACAATCCTTCATGATTAACTAGCAGTCTTGTTTGTTCATCTTCAGAACTGAGACTGGAGAGGCGATATTGACAATAACTTCAGAAATAGTGATTTTGCTTTTAGTAGTTATTGTTCGGGATTTTTTAAAAAATTAATTAATTAATTTATTTATTTTGGCTGTGTTGGGTCTTCGTTTCTGTGCGAGGGCTTTCTCTAGTTGTGGCGAGCGGGGGCCACTCCTCATCGCGGTGCGCGGGCCTCTCACTGTCGCGGCCTCTCTTGTTGCGGAGCACAGGCTCCAGACGCGCAGGCTCAGTAGTTGTGGCTCACGGGCCCAGTTGCTCCGCGGCATGTGGGATCTTCCCAGACCAGGGCTCGAACCCGCGTCTCCTGCATTGGCAGGCAGATTCTCAACTGCTGCACCACCAGGGAAGCCCTGTTTGGGATTTTTAAGCACAAACTACACATGTATGATTCGTGTGCCTTTAATAAACTAGACAATTATTAAATCGGAAATTAAGAATATATATAATGCCTTTTCTTATTTATTTACTCATTTATTTTAAAAAAAAGGATGATAGGAACTTCCTCTCTAGTTTTGCCCCATGAGCAGCCAGCCTGTTTCCTTTTTTCACCAACTTGGACTCGTGCCTGAGTCAGGCCACGGGAAGGAACGGAAGATCAAGTGGGCAGTTGAATTAGATGGATTTTAGGTTCCCTCACACCTCTGAGGTCCCGTGACTCTGCCTAAAGTCTAAATGTCCATTTGCAATTTCACTGCTCTTCTGATTCAAGTATGAAAATTTATCACCTCAGCCTCTCTACTGAAGTTACTGAATAGCTTTCGTGTGTGTTTTAAAAATTTATTTTAGCTCCTTTTCCAAAGCTCAGTAGAGAGAAATTTGGACTGAACATCACCTTTTGGGGTGCTTTAGTACTTGCAAATATCAGAAGGCACCCTAGAGTCTAACAGGCCTACTCCTAGCTATTATATGTCCCTCCAAGGGACAGATCAGATCAGATTTCTCAGTGAACTTGAAGTACTCTTTTGTAATCAAATACGACTATTAGAGGCAGCCTAGACCTCATGTGAGTGTAAAACCCTGGTGAAGTAAGAACTGCATGAAAAGAGCAGCAGAACATAGATTCTCTTATTTAGTTTTTAATTCTATTAATTTAACAAAAATTATGCCTGTGACACTACATGCCTATTTCCTGAGGGCTCGTGAACAAATCCATTAACACTTCAGGGTTCTTATGAAACAAATAGTTAAATTTACTACTATTAGTAATGATTATAGTATAAGCATTTATGGTGATTTTGATAACATTAGTTATACTAGTAAAATATTTACTAATAGTAACTTAATTATTAGTAGTAATAATATCTATCATCTTGCAAGTAGATCCTTGACCAGACATTGGTGTCCCTTGTCAGATTCAGGATGTAACTTTGTGGGATGGAAACAGTTGTGGGCAATGAAGTCACATAAACACAACATATTCTTAATAAGGAATAGTTAAAAAAAAAAAACCAAATACTTACTGAAATTGGCAGGAGATGTTTTTGAATAATAACCACTCAATGCCATTGTTCAAGGTAGGCAAGGCAAGAGAAAAAAAGAGAAAGATAGATTTGGAGATGGAGAGGGGATCTTTTCTTAAACTTGATTAGGCAAAATGGCATCAGTGGAGGGAAGAGTCCTGGCTTAGAAGAAGAAAGCTGGGTGACCTCAGGGAAAGTTATTAAAATTCGAGCCAAAGCCCTTCTTTCTCCCTGAAGCCTCTTTCTTCCATGGTCCTCCCCTGCCAGGCGGTCCCCTCCTCCTGCCCAGAAACTCTCTGTCCATTCACAGACACAATGTCCAAGCTTTATTTAGGTCTCAATTTATGGATCTTACTTCCCCAGGGAGGCTTTTCTGACCACCCCTTCCAACCACACGCCCCTGCCAACCATTTCTCCCCAGATAGGGAGAGCCTATGAGCCTAGGAGAGCAGGAACGGGATATTACCTATTAGCCTCTAACATGGTGCCTGGTGAGTGCTTGTAGGTGCTCAGTAAAGAAATTCAAGACGAAAAAAATGACTGTTCCAGCCCTGGCTCACCTCACTCTCCCCTAAAAACTTATTTCACTTACTGTTCTGTTCCTACCTCCCAGTCCAGCCTTGTTTACCTCTTTTTCAATGTGCATATTTCTTATGAATCCAAGTAAATTCTGAGCTACTGATCAATGAGCGCTAGTTCTACTCTTCCTTGAATTCTCCCTGGCATCAAGCATAGAGCCAAAAACCTATGAGGGAGCGCTATAAATACTTTCCGATCTATTTAGCTAAGGGTAAGACTCCCCAGAATTAATGGGGTCTTTTTTTCTCTATACCCATCCGCTCTCCGTGACGTACTCCCTTCTCCCCGTGACTCCACGCTTCTTTGGCCCCAGATCACTCAGCCAAAAGAGGGAATAGATGAAGCCCATAAGTAAGCCCACTCACTAGGGTCTTCAGAAAGAATCCTTTCCAGGACTTTAAAAATCCAGGTTAAATCTCCCAGAATCCCTTACAAGGGTCCTGAGGCTCAGCAGTTATTCCCTTCATTCTGAGTGCTAGAACCAACCTAGCAGGTTGATTATGAGAGTACTTTGCCTCGGTTTTCCCATATGTATAATGGGGTTAAGAGCACCTACCTCCTACCTCTCCACGAGGGGGAACATGGTGAGATAGTGTTGTAACATGCACTGCAGTCCTCAGATGAAAGGTAACATATAAATACCAAATGCTATTAAAAGCCCTTGACCTATGGAAGATCACAGAAGCTTCACTGCTTATGGTGTTCACAGTAAGATGGATGAAAAGACAGGGAGATGAGCCCAAGGAATTCTTGGCCCTAGGACCTGACCACCGCCCGTGAGAATTAGGGGTTGTACATGAAGCTAGGGCCCAAGAGCAATTTGGCAGTGATCCCAGGGGAAGCTTTAAAATGCTTAAAAAATTTTAAAATAAATTTATAAAATAACTGACCTTGGTTTTAATAAATCAAATGGTGTAGAACGCTGGTAATAAAAGCCACAGTCTCTTTCCTCATCCTTTCCTAACTCCTATCCTTTTCCCTAGGGCAGCCACTTGTAATCTTTTTACTCTTTCTTGTAGTATTACTTCCCATTTCTCTAAATCAAACGTTTATACTCTTGTTTTTTGATTCACCAATTTTAGAAACTAGTTATTGAATTTTTGACATTGATCTCTTAGGATTTTACCGTCCTCCATCCCCCTTCCCTCAACCTTTTAATTTCACTATATCACTATTCTATTTCTTTTATCAGCTTCCTTTGAAACTTTGCTGTAAACTTACCACTTTATTTCTTGTTCAGCTATAGACATTTTTTTGACTCTCCACTTTATAAAATGGGACATTTTAGGGCATTTCTACCCTTCCTTCTGGCTCTCCTTCCTGCCTTCCACCTCCCAACTTCTATCATTCGAACTTCCATATTGTCAAGATGGATATTTATATTCTGTATTGTAACCACAACTGCATCTGTGCTTTGCCTACGGGTTTAGTTTAAGAGCTGAAGATCATTTTAACTGCTTAGTGCAGAGTCCGATTTTGTACTGATTATATTTTCTCTCTTGTAGAACTTCTTAGGTTTTTCCTAGCATCTTTAATTCCTTTCTTTTTCTGGTACTGTTGGCTTTTATTACATCCTTAATTTATTCCCAAGTGTTGATCTGAATAGGCGTTCTATTAAATATCCTCCATCCATTTCCCCCAGACACCCTCTCCCAGGGCCCTCCATCCTCTGCTGACTGCTCTCTACATGCTGCATGGCCATCACTCTGGGACTTCCTCACTGCTTTGGTTTTTTTGGAGCCCACATCTTCTTCTTTTCTTAAAAAAAAAAAAATTTATTTATTTATTTGGTTGCACTGGCTCTTAGTTGCAGCAGGCAGGCTCCTTAGTTGCAGCTCGTGGGCTCCTTAGTTGCGGCTCACTGGCTCCTTTAGTTGTGGCATGTGGGCTCCTGAGTTGCGGCTGGCAGGCTCCTTAGTTGTGGCTGGCAAGCTCCTTAGTTGTGGCTCACTGGCTCCTTAGTTATGGCATGTTGGCTCCTTAGTTATGGCTCACTGGCTGCTTAGCTGTAGCATGCTAACTCTTAGTTGCAACATGCAAGTGGGATCTAGTTCCCTGACCAGGGATCGAACCCGGGCCCCCTGCATTGGGAGTGCGGAGTCTTACCCACTGCGCCACCAGGGATGTCCCCTCACATCTTCTTTATTCTTGGTTTACTCTTTCTTTCTTTCTTTCTTTCTTCTTTATTTTTGGCTGCATTGGGTCTTTGTTGCTGAGTGCAGGCTTTCTCTAGTTGTGGCAAGCGGGGGCTACTCTTCATTGTGGTGTGCAGGTTTCTCATTGCAATGGCTTCTCTTGTTGCAGAGCACCGGCTCTAGGCACGCGGGCTTCAGTAGTTGTGGCTCCCAGGCTCTAGAGCGCAGGCTCAGTAGTCATGGTGCATGGGCTTAGTTGCTCCACGGCATGTGGGATCTTCCTGGACCAGGGCTCAAACCCGTGTCTCCTGCATTGGCAGGCGGATTCTTAACCCCTGCGCCACCAGGGAAGCCCCAATTCTTGGTTTACTCTTGTTTTGCTGGAGCATATCCTCAATAGCTTCCCCAGGAAGGCATATTAAAAATAAATTTTGAATTCTGAATGCCTAGAAATGTTTTTATTCTGCCCTCAACATAAGTGATAGTTTGTCTGGGTAGAGAATCCAGGGTTCAAAATACCTTTTTCCTAGAACTTTGAAAGCATTATTCCACTGTCTTCTAATTCCTGATATTGCTGAGGAGAAGCCTGATGCCAGTCTTATTCTTGTTCCTTTGTGGGTGACCTATATTTTTCACCCTAACATCTCATAGGGTCTTTTTCCATATCATTTTGAAATTTCATAGTGGAGGGTCTAGATGAGAGTCTGTTTTCATTGTGCTGCAAACTTGGTGGGCCCTTTTGATTTAGAAATGCTTATCTTTCATCTCTGGTAAATCTTTTCATATGGTTTCTTTGATAATTTTCTTCCCTTTGTTTTTCTGAACTATATTTTCCCTTTTATAAAATTGAAGTATACTTGACTTACAGCATTGTATTAGTTTCAGGTGTACAACATAGGGATTTGATATTTTTATGCATTACAAAATGATCACCACTCTGAACTCTCCTTTTGACTCTTACTGGTGGTTACAGGCAGAATTGTGTGTTCTACGGTTCGTATGTTGAAGCCCTAACCCCCAAGTACCTCAGAATATGACTTTATTAGGAGATAGGGCCTTTAAAGAGGTGATGAAGTTAAAATGAGGCCATTAGGGTGGGTCCTAATCCAGTATAACTAGCATCCTTATAAGAAGAGGAAATTTGGACACACGAAGAGAGGATGGACACAGAGGGGTGGACACACAGAAGAAAGACTGGATGAGGACATGGAGATAAGGTAGCCATCTGTGAGCTAAGAGGCCTCAGAGGAAACCAAACTTTCCAGCACCTTGATCTTGGACTTCTGGACTCCAGAACTGTGAGAAAATAAAATTCTGTTGTTTAAGGCACCTGGTCTATGGTACCTTTTATGGAAGCCCTAGCACACTAATACCCTGTTCAAGCTCAAGTGATAAATGTAGAAATTGACAAACTTGAATTGGCTCCTTTTAATAAGGAGAATTTATTGGCTCACATAACTTTGACCACTGCTGAATTCAGGGGGCCAAGCAACATCGCTGGGATGTGGCTTCTTTAATCTCTCAGCTCTGTGCTCTACTTTCTGCCTTTATTCACAGGCCCTGGGTGGCGTTGAGTTACATGCTCCCAGGTTTAAGTCCGGTGGAAAAGAACCTTTTCATCTGCAGTTTCAAAAAAATCTCTTTGCTCTTAATTGGCCCTTTTTGAGTCACATGTTATGAGCCAATGACTAAGACCAGGATAACAAGATGCTCTGATTATCTAGTCCTGTGTCATGTACTCCCCTTCTGAGCTAAGTGTGTCTCGTCATTCCTGTCCAAACTGCGTGAGTGAGAATGGGAGAAGGGTGATTGTCTCACCAGAGGGAATCAGTGTGGGGAAGCTAAATGACAGAAAAGGTTTAGATGTGCCAGGTTACATTTTGAATAGCGATTTTAAAAGTGTCTGGTAGCAGGAATATAGCTGCATTCAATTACTATAAATCTAGAGATTTAATAGTGGCATAATGGTGAGAGGCAGTAAGGATTTGATCTAATCAGTATTTAGTGAACATTTACTATGTGTCTTGAAGGTAAGTGAAGCTGAGGACAAAGCACATTTTTTATTTTCAGTGAGTGTGCGTGTGGTCAGTGATTGATGCAGAGTTTCCAATTTGTGACCAGGTAGGTTCATCCTATAGCACTTTCCCATGACCTCTGCCTTTGTAGTGGAATAAATAGTTATGGCTCATCTTCTTCATCAACATTCTGAGGCTCCATGAGAGAGCTCTGAGAAGAGGAACTTATTGCAGAGAATTTATCATCACTCGTCTCCCTATCCTTAAAATTTTGCTACATTCCTATTCCCTCTATCATCAGTGCATGTGTCCATGTGACTTTCTCTGATTGATGGCCTTCAAGCTGATATTAGGGTAGAGAAAGTGGGACACCTTCCTGTTAGGAAATCTCATAAGACTCAATGAGTCTTGAATGCCCTGTATAACTATCCTCAGGAAACCCATTTCTGGGCTTGGTGTGGGGTTCCATTAATGACTCACTGGATAGCATTGGTCTACAATTCCATAGTTCATTGCCTCAGTTTCCCCATTTGAGAACAAACCCCAATCAGACCTGTTTTCTTCTCAAGATGTTGTGATATATAGTTTTACTTTTCTTCCTCTCCTAAATTTATTTCTTCCCACAAGCTGTCCTCACTGCCAACTAATGTCAGTTAGAAGAGAAGTGGTAATAATAATAATAACAACAACAGTAATAATAACTTACATCTACTGAGTGTTTTCTACATATCAAGAACTCTGCTAAATAATCATTTTACTCACAACAATACTTTCTGTATGTACTTTGCAGTAAGTGGCCTCATTACATTGTTGCCATTTAACATACGAGGAAACTGAGGCATAGAGGGGCTCATCTGGGTTTGCCTTACTCTGGAGCCCTTGTTCTTAACTATTGTTCACAGCTACCTTCCTAAATAGCATGAAGTCACAGGGATTATGGACCAGGACTGGCCAACTTCAGTGGTAGAGAACTAAAGCTGCTTGGGGGATTTAGAAAGGAACTTCATGGTCATGGAGCCTAACACTTGGTCCACAGGTGAGGAAATTGAGGTAAAGAGATTAAGTGACTTGCTCAAGTTCATACCTAACAGGACCTCTTTGTCAACAATGATTTCAAAATACCATTTGAGTCAATATCAGAGCTCACATTGTTTTTTGTTTAATTTAATTAAAAAACTTTTATACAATTTTTAAAGGTTACTTTCTATTTACAGTTATTACAAAATATTGGCTGTATTCCTCATGTTGTACAATCCATCCTTGAGACTATCATACGCCCCATAGTTTATACCTTCCACTCCCCCACCCCTATGTTGTCTCTTCCCCACCCTCCCCACTAGTAACCACTAGTTTGTTCTCTATGTATGTGAGTCTGCTTATTTTTTGTTATATTCACTAGTTTGTTGTATTTTTTAGATTCCACATATAAGTTCTATCAGACAACATTTGTCTTTGCCTGACATTTCACTTAGCGTAATACTCTCCAAGTTCATCCATGTTGTTGTAAATGGCAAGATTTTTTTTATGGCTGAGTAATATTCCTTTGTATATATTTACCACAGCTTCTTTAACCATTCATTTGCTGATGGACACTTAGGTTGCTTCCATATCTTGGCTATTGTAAATAGTGCTGCTACATTAATTTTTAATTAACAAAATATTTTGTTCCTATAACATTGGTTTCCACTGATAACATAGAAAAGTTGCAAGCACATCTTTCTGGTACGGGTACTTTCCATTTTAAGAACCAAATCACACTCTTCACATCAGTGTGTTTCATCCAACTCATAAGTAAAACTTCTGCTAGAATGCCACATGGTCTTGTCATTGCTCTTCCACAGTGTGCGCTGTGGGTAATGTCTGATACCAACAGCGTCATCTGATACAGGGACTTTACCATTAGCTGCCCTGTTTTCTCCTTAACAGATGAAACAGTATTGTTTTTTTTTTGAAATTTGGGACTGGTTTTAGAAGCTTTTGAAAATATCTGATTTATTTATTTATTTTTGTCATGAGGACCATAAGTTTTAGCCATGCCTCTGTAGGTTTATTCTCTTCTCCAGTGATGATTAATCAATTTCTTTATAAACAAGGTCACTGTGCTTTGTTTGAACATGAAACAAGAGCATCAAATGGCTTTGTATTTGAGAAGTTCCGTAACAGACAGCACACTAGGCACCAAAGATGAGTGTATTGCCCCACAGTAAATCAACTTTTCAGATGGTAATGGTGGTATTTCAGAGGTAATTTTCTTTTTCAGCTGCTGTGGGAAATCATCACATTCAGAGATTCACTTATTCTACTACAGAGCCAGTACAGTCTATACTTATACTGGCATCCTTTTCGCTCTTATGATTTTGTTTTGAAATGTAGTATTGCTGTTACTGTTTTACTTTTATTATTTTTATTTTTTAAAATCATGACTTTTATACTTCAATGAATCATATTTGAGGACTTGACCCCATTTTCAAATTGGTAGCATAATATAATACCATAGGCAAAGTAAAAATGCCAATTTAATGAACATGAACAGTAACATGCAAATGATATAAAGTACTTTAGCTGGGACAAAGTATTGCTATTTTTTTAAACTGAAGTATAGTTCATGTACAATATTATATGTTACAGGTGTACGACATAGTGGTTCACAATTTTTAATGGGTATACTCCATTTATAGTTATTATAAAATATTGGCTATATTCCCTGTATCGTACAATATATCCTTGTATCTTCTTTTATACATAATAGTTTGTACCTCTTACTCCCCTACCCGTATCTTGCCCCTGTTTTTTTGTTGTTGTGGTTGTTATACTCACTAGTTTGTTGTATTTTTTAAATTCCACATATAAGTGAAATCATACAGTATTTGTCTTTCTCTGACTTATTTCACTGGGCATAATACCCTCCAAGTCCATCCATGTTGTTGCAAATGGAAACATTTCATTTTTTATGGCTGAGTAGTATTCCATTATATATATTATATATATATTATATACTATATATATATAATATATATACCACATCTTTTTAAAAATAAATTTATTATTTATTTTTGGCTGCATTGGGTCTTCATTGCTGCACACGGGCTTTCTCTAGTTGTGGCGAGCGGGGACTACTCTTGGTTGCGGTGAGCGGGCTTCTCATTGTGGTGGCTTCTCTTGTTGCGGAGCACAGGCTCTACGCACACGGGCTTCAGTAGTTGTGGCACACAGGCTCATTAGTTGTGGCTCGCGGGTTCTAGAGTGCAGGCTCAGTAGTTGTGGCGCACGGGCTTAGTTGCTCCGCGGCATGTGGGATCTTCCCAGGCCAGGGCTTGAACCTGTGTCCCCTGCATTGGCAGGCGGATTCTCAAGCACTGCAGCACCAGGGAAGTCCTATACCACATCTTTATCCATTCATCTCAAACCACGTTCTATTAATTGAATGCTGGTCAGAAGAAGCCAATCCAGTCCTTGAAGGGCATGAGCAACCTTTAAAAATGATATGAGATTTCTGTGACAATAACAATCGATCCTTCATTTCCAAATCTGCAGAATAACATAAATGAAAAATTCCACCTGAAATTACCAAACCGTCTGTAGCCAACTTGATAGACCAATGGCCAACCTCTGTGGCTGGTGGGACCCACTGGAGAAATGATACTCTAAGGGTTTATTTGGGGGAGGATCTGTTGTTCTTCTGGGAATTCAACCATAAAAGTTAGGTTCACACACCCCCAAACATCCTTGTGGTCTTTCACAAAGCCATTTGAATTTGTCTCAGAAAGGTCTTGTCCTCCAACTTAAATCTGTCTAATACAGAGGTGCAGGTGGGAGGTTCAAGTGAAAAGTGAAATAGCCCCTTTCTCAGCAATATTGCCTTTGGTACCCACATGGACATGTGAAGGAGGATTCCAAGGGCCATGGATCTACTTTGCCCTTTATTATGGGCTGAATCGTGTCACTCCAAAATTCATATGCTGATGTCCTAACCCCCAGTATCTCAGAATGTATTTGGAGATAGGGATTTTAAAGAGGAATTAAGTTGAGGTCATTAGGGTGGGTCCTAATCCAATATGACTGGTGTCCTTATAAGAATAGGAGATTAGGACACAGACACATGTGAAGAAGCTACAGCAAGAAGGCAGTCATCTACAAGCTAAGGAGAGAGGTCTCAGAAGACATGAACGCTGCCAACACCTTAAATTCAGACTTCCAGGCTCCAGAACTATGAGAAAGTAAATTTCTGTTGTTTAAGCCACCCATGGTACTTTGTTATGACAGCTCTAGCAAACTAATACACACAAACACTTCAATTTGGCAGTGGCCCTGATACCTGGAGACAGAAGGCAGTGCCCAGCCGAGGAGCTCATTGGTGAGCCCTGCAGGTAGTGATGTGGTATCTTCATGCAGCTTCTAAAGCACCAGGGCCTCGGAAGTCAGCATCACCAGAGCACAGGCCAGGGCAGAAGATGCTTAAAATAGAATATTTATGTAGTAGCTGGATATGGCTTGTTCATGAGCATGGAGGAGACATAACCTGAGGATCCCAGATGCTGGGTGAGGTCTTTGCGGGAGACTGGGACCCTGTATCAGCACATAAGAACAGGATCCTATAAAACTCACTATAACACAATGACTAATATATTAAGAAAGGTAGGATCTCATATCTGTTAAAATTTGCACATATTTGGTGATTGGACCTGTGGTTTATTTTCTTTCCAGATAGCTTCCTAATTATGGCTTGCATTTTATGTGACTTTTTTGAGTAAAGTAGTATATATTTTAAAAAACCTGCTTATCTCATTTTTTTGCCTTTATGTTTCCTGTATTCTTTTCTTTAAAACTTGTGTGCATGTGTGTGTGCATACACACACACACACACACACACATACACACTCTGAAATATAATGCAGACTTACTAAGTTTTCAACACTGCTGAATACTTTCATATATAACATTTTAAGAGACAGGTATGCTCTCTTCACACCTCTCCATAAAGTCAAATTGTATATTTCCTTCAAGATGCATCTAATGACCCCACTTCCTCTACCATGTATTAGTGATGATAGTTATTTTTTGAGCACTTATTGTGCTAAGTGCTTTATATCCTCTAATATATGATATCCCCTCTTTAACAGATGAGCAAGCATATACAGACTGGTTGAAAATTGTTTAGGGTTACCCTGAGGTAACCAACTCTCCATTGTTATATTTTTAGATACTTTAAAAAAAATTCCAGGTTGGTAAATGAAGAATTTTCAAAAATAACTAACATTTATTGAACACTTTCTCTGTGCCAGGGGCTGTGCTAAATGCTTTACAGGTTTTATTTCATGTAGTTTCACATCCCAAGGAGGTATTATATCTCTTTTACAGATGAGGAGAATAAGGTTCAGAAACCTTAAATAAATCTCCTAAGATGACACTAGCAATTGATAAAATTGGGATTCAAACTCAGATCTCTCTGACACAAAAACTCAAGTTCCCTAACTCTTACTTGAAATATTTTCTTTGCTCTGAATTCCTATGTCATTTATATACCTACCCTCTGTTTTTGCCCTGTGTGTATTTTTTTTTCCATTTTCTCATCTAGATGGTAAACTCTTTAAAGCTAAAGCATGTAACCATTTTGTTCTGTCCCTTGCAGACTGCCTAGCGAAGTGCTGGATCCACACCTATCTCTTGATATGTGTACTTTAGATGGATGGATGAATGGCGATACATAGAATGGTGTCTGGAGCACTTTTTCAGTAGATCTGGCAACAGTTGGCAGCTATCAGTGAAATCCCTCGAATGCCGATGGCTGCTGCAGAAAACTGTGCTCATTCTCACTAGACAGAGCAAGAGTCTTAGAGCTATGGGGAAGCTTTAGGCCCAGAATATGTCTATCTTGGTGAATGTTCTATGCATACTTGAGAAGAATGTGTACTCTACAGTTGTTAGGTATAGAGTTCTGTAGCTATCAATTAATTTTAGTGGGTTGTGAGGGTTGCTCAGATTCTCTATATTCTTACTGATTCTTGTCTCCTTGTTCTACAGTTACTGAGAATAGGATGCTAAAATCTCTAAATAAGATTATGGATTTGTCTATTTCCCCCTTAAGTTTTGTCATTTTTGCTTTCTGTATTTTGAAGCTCTTTTATTACATGCATACACACTTATGCAATTTATGATTGATATGTCTTCCTAAGGAATTGACCATTGTATTACTATGAAGCATCCCTCTTCATTTCTTGTGTTAATTTTTGTCTTGCAGTCTATTTTGTTTGATAGTAACACAGCCACAATGGCTTCCTTATGTTTATTGGTTGTATGTTGTATTTTTTCCATTCTTTTCCATATTTTCAAACTAATTATGGCTTAATGTTTAAAGTGAATTGCTTGTAGAATTCATACAATTCAGTTGGGTTGGGTTGCGCTTTTTTTTTTTTTTTTTAATCTTGTCTGACAATCTGTCTCTTTTAATTGGAATGCTTATTTCATTTACATTTAATGTAATTATTGATAGTTTATAGTCTCCCAGCTTGCTACTTATTTTCTATTTGCACCTGCTGTTTTTTGTTCTTCTGTTGCCTGTTTTCTTTCTTCTTTTGGTTTAATCGAATTTTTTTTAGTACAGGCATACCTCGGAGATATTGCAGGTTTGGTTCCAGACCATCACAATAAAGTGAATATCTCAATAAAGTGACTCACAGGATTTTTTCTGTTTCCCAGTGCATATAAATGTTAGTTTGCACTATACTGTAGTCTATTAAATGTGCAATAGCATTATGTCTAAAACAATTAATGTACATACCTGAATTTAAAAATACTTTATTGCTATAAGGTGCTAATCATTATCTGACAATGCAGGGTTGCCACAAACCTTCAACCTGTAGAAAATGCAGTGTCTGTGAAGTACATTAAAACAAAGCACAATAAAATGAAGTATGCCTCTATTCCATTTAATTTCCTCTTTTGGCTTCCTAGCTATGCTTAATTTATTTCATTTTTTTGTGTCTGCCCTGGTCATAGCAATATGTATCCTTAACTTGTCAAAGGCTGTTTAAATCAATATTGTAACCCTTCACATTTTCCTTCTCTCTTTATACCTTACCATTCACGTTCCAACTTTCCACCTCATACCTGACACTTTCTACTCCACAAATATAATAATTTTTACAACTATGCTATTCCATTTACCTATTCTCCTTATCCTTTGTTTTATTGTTGTCATGACTTCTAGTTGTATATATACTACAAACCTTTCCTTACAATGTTAATTATTTTCATCTTAAATAGTCAGGTGGCTTTTAAGAAAATTATAAGAAGAAAAAAATGTAATATTTTATATTTACTCACAGTTTCTGGTGGTTTTTTTCTTTCTGTAGAATCAAGTTTCCATGTGGTAGTATTTCCCTCAACCTGAGAAACATCTTTTAGCATTCTTGATAGTATGGGTATACTGGTGACAAATTCTCTCAGCTAACTTTTACCTTAAAATGTCTTTATTTCATCCTCATTTTTGAAGACTATTTTCCCTGTGTGTCCATTAGAGGTTGGAAGAATGTATTTGAACTGAAATTTATAGGGAATTTCTCTTCTAAGACTGTATTAGCTCAATACTTCCATCAAAAATCAAATTACAAGAAGTCCTAATGATTGTGAGAGAACACTAAGGCTACTAAGTCTATCCGGGAAAGGATTGCTTTTGATGTGGAGAAATGTCAAGTAATGCTTTAGATAGAATGCTAACTGCTCTGCTTGTACAAATGTCTGCTTTAAAACCAAGGTTCTTGATTGTAAATGCCTTGAGCAAATGAAGTCTTTGATGAAGGCGTGTGTCTTCCGCAGATG
Source organism: Balaenoptera ricei (assembly GCF_028023285.1). Taxonomy (NCBI): domain Eukaryota; kingdom Metazoa; phylum Chordata; class Mammalia; order Artiodactyla; family Balaenopteridae; genus Balaenoptera; species Balaenoptera ricei. The sequence continues at coordinate 42,636,360 of NC_082646.1, read as the reverse complement.
ACATGAAAGGTGACGTGCCAGATGTGGTCTCACACCACATAAAACACTTCTGTAGGAAGAAGTATCAACACATGAAAACCCTATTATCCGCTTGACACGTCTTTCATTAGGGTTTATTATAGTAACAGCTGTTCATTCATAAGCATTTATTAAGTACTGCAGAAGGTGTTGTTAAGGGATATAAAACTGAGCAAGTATGGATCTGTTGTGCAGGAACTTGTTGGCTAGCTGGGGCACCATCATGGGCACAGGGCAGCTTGCACAAGGGCTGTGGCCCAGCCGTCAGAGACACTGACAAGAGCATTGTGCTACAGCCGGACTTAAAGACTCTAGTCACTGGGGATGAGGAAAAAGGGGTAGGACTCATGTTACTATGGGAACGATTTCTGGAAGAGTTGTATTTTGATACATACCTTGAAGGAGGTAGAAACTGTGGATTAGAGAGGAGAAATGATGGAATTTGAGGAAAGGAGAGTTGGGGGAAGGAATAAAAGTATAAAGACACTAAAATAAACTTGATAGAACATTTGCTCAGCTATATCAAAGGCAACATAGTAGGAAGTAAATACAGTAGGTCGCCTACACACGAACCTTCAAGTTGTGAAATTTCAGAACCTGTGCCATCAACGTCAGACGTGAGTGAAATTGCAGCTTGTCCTCCATCTCCTGTTGCTGACGATCCTTCAGCTCTACCATCTCCCACCTCCTCTCTCTCCTCCAGTCAGTAACTCTTCTTTCCTGTTCACTCGATGCCAGCCCCTGTATGCCAGCTATTGTACAGTACTACTGTACTTTTCAAGGTACTGTACTATAAGATTAAAAATGTTTTATTTTTTGTGTTTGTTTGTTTTTTATGTATTATTTGTGTGAAAAGTATTATAAACCTATTACAGTACAGTACTGTATAGCCGATTGTGTTAGTTGGGTACCTGGGCTAACTTTGTTGGACTTACGAACAAATTGGACTTAGCGAACCCACTCTTGGAATGAAGCTCGTTCGTATGTAGGGGACTTACTGGATGAGATTGCAGAGGTACAAGCTGTGAGGAGCTGTGGGCTGTGGGGAGCCAAGACATGGTGGGGGTCCTGACTACAAGCTGAGAGGTTATAATTAGTTATGACAGGTAACCGGAAAGGAGGCACTAAATGGAAAAAGACAATGTGAAAAAGAGAGCTTGAGAAGGAACTATCTGGTATAAACAGATGAAGGAGCAAAGCTTGGAGTCCCTGGAGGTTGGAGACCAACTAGGAAACTATAATAGTTCTAGAGCAGTGCCGTATACTAAATATACAATGCAAGCCACATATGGAATCATATGTTTTTTTATAGTCACACTGAAAAAAGAAAAATTAATTTAAATAATATACTTTTTCCTGATATATTGAAAATATGACATTAACATGTAATCAGTATACAAATTATTAATAAACCACTTAACAGTTTTTTTATACTGAGTCTTTGAATTCCAGTGTGCATTTTTTTTTTTTTTTTTAGAGACCATAGTTCTTTTTTTTTTTTTTTAATTTTATAGCTACTTTATTTATTTATTTATTATTTATTTTTGGCTGTGTTGGGTCTTCGGTTCGTGCGAGGGCTTTCTCTAGTTGCGGCAAGCGGGGGCCACTCTTCATCGCCGTGCGGGGACCGCTCTTCATCGCGGTGCGCGGGCCTTTCACTATCGCGGCCCCTCCCGTTGCGGGGCACAGGCTCCAGACGCGCAGGCTCAGTAGTTGTGGCTCACGGGCCCAGCCGCTCCGTGGCATGTGGGATCCTCCCAGACCAGGGCTCGAACCCGTGTCCCCTGCATTAGCAGGCAGATTCTCAACCACTGCGCCACCAGGGAAGCCCCCCAGTGTGCATTTTTAAACAAATTAATTAATTAATTAGGCTTCGTCGGGTCTTAGTTGTGGCACATGGGATCTTTGTTGTGGCGTGCAGGATCTTTCGTTGCAGCAAGTGGGCTCTTTGTTGTGGTGTGGGCATCTCCCTAGTTGTGGCTCGTGGGCTTAGTTGCCCCGTGGCGTGTGGGATCTTAGTTCCCCAACCAGGGATCGAACCCACGTCCCCTGCACTGGAAGGTGGATTCTTAACCTCTGGACCACCAGGGAAGTCCCCCCACAGTGTGCATTTTTTTTTATGGCACATCTCAATTTGGATGTTAAATTTTCATTAGAAATCCTTGATCTGTATTTAGATTTTATAAAATTTATGGTTAAAAAAGTTGATTCACATACTCAAGTTACTTCAAAGATACTTAAATGTCTCCCAATAACTGGATTGAGTATGCGCTATTAAATTGAAATTAATTAAAATTAAGTAAAAGTAAAAAGTTCAGTGTCTCCATTTTCCAAGCCATATTTGGAGTGCTCAATGGCCTCATGTTGCTCGTGGCTGCCATATGGACAGCTCAGGAGCAGAGGCTGGCCCTAGAGAGACAACTGGGGATAGGAGCTTGAGTGGAGGGAGTTTCCATCCGAACTGTGCTTCTCTTGATGCACTAAAGTGCAGAGGCAGCAAATTATTTCTCCCTAGAGGGAATAAAGGTGGTCTCCTTGTGTCTAAAAATATTACCTTATAAGTTGCTTGACACAATTCTGCTCTCTTTTCTTTTCAGCTTCTCCAGCACAGGGCCTGAAAGGTGGTAAGTGCTTGTTAAATACTCGCTGACCTACGGAAACCACTTCAACTTAAGTCTTGAGTTCCTTTCCGCCTTCTCAGAGCACAATGGTTTGTTCACATTTGTCTGAACTTCACCTTCTAGTCATACGCAGCCTCTGATCGCAGAGAGGGGACAAGGAAGCGTGTTTCTGCCTGCCTCTCAGGGCCCCTGAATTAGAGAACGTGGGGCGAGAGCCAGAAAAGTAGGTTGAACAGAGCTTGATTTGGGTGTTTCCTCCTTTTTCCTTCTTCTCCAGTCCTTCTTCCCTTCCTACCCTTGTTTCTCTTCTCTTATATTAGGATTAATTTCTAAAATGAACACAGAAAGTTATTCCACAGCATTTTAAAAATCTGGGGACTTCTCTTCCCATCTGATGATCTCTGCAGAAAGCCTTGGTCACTGCTCTGTGAGAGGACAATGGCCAGATCGGGACCCTGACTCTCATCTCAGTGAAGACCAGAGTGAGTGGCAGCCCTGATACTACCTGCCAGGCCACTCCCATCACTGTTGGGCCCAATTAAATCACCGTGCTACCTGGGGCCTCACAAAGCAGGCTTCATGTGAGATATATTTTTACACTTTTTGGGGGGCCTTTTTTTTTTAAAAGTACAATTTTTGATTTACAGAATGATGGAACAAATAGTACATAGACTTCCATGTACCTACCTCCCCCATCCTGTCACACCCAGCACACAATTTCCCCTATTCACGTCTTGACTTAGTGTGGTTTATTTGTTAAAATTAATAAGCCAATATTAACACTTTATTATTCACTAAAGCTCATGGTTTCTATTCTTTGTGTTGTACATTCTAAGGATTTGACAAATGTACCATTACCGTGTTGTATAGAGTAGTTTCACCTCCCTAAAATTCTCCTGTGCCTCACTTATTTAAGAAATAAAAAGGACAATAATATTTCATGACATGTGAAAATGATGTGAAATTCAAATTGCAATGTCCATAAACAGGTTTATTGGGACACAGTCACACCCATTTGCTTACATATTGTCTATGGCTGCTTTTGCTCTACAACAGAGTTGAGTGGTTGCAACAGGGACAGCTGGCCTGCAAAGCTGAAAATATTTACTCTCTGGCCCTTTGCAGAAGAAGTCTGCTGACCCCTAGCCTTGACCATGAGTTCTGGAAAGTTTGAATTGTCGCTTCTCAGCACTCACTGAGGGTATGTGAACCTAGTAGGTTTCTGCTCTAATCTGACTGATTTATGATACAAAATGACCTGTCTGGAATGTTAGCAATTATTTCCATAGTCAACTTTCTCCCAGGGCCCTAGAATCCCTTCTTCCATTTGGCTGATGGGTCTTATCACTTATGTCTTGATTTTTTAAAAAGTGAATCTCTGACAAGAGGTGTGTGGTTGATATGTTCATAAATCATAAAAATTTGGATCAAAGAATTCATTCATTTGTTCATATATTGTCCCTTCCCCCCTCCAACAAACATTCACTTAGTACAATTGACCCTTGAACAACACAGGTTTGAACTGCACGGGTCCACTTATATGCAGATTTTTTCAGTAGTAAATACTGCCTAATCCAAGTTTAGTTGAATCTCCGGATGCAGAACCACAGATATGGAGGAACCATATAGGGAGGGCTGACTATAAATTATACAAGGATTTTTAACTGCATGGGTGGTCGACACCCCTAACCCCTGTGTTGTCGAAGGGTCAAATGTATTGGCTTTTTGTTGTGTGCAGTCTTGGTTAGCAGAGATTAAGAAAACAGCCCCATCTTTAGGGAGATCAGAAGTGAGTATGGATGACAGACAGATAAAATAATAACTACAACACAATGTGGTAAGTGCTAAAATAAGCCCCAGGCAACAATAATAGAATCATAGGTTCAAGAATTAAAGAACCACCAATCATTTATTTAACAGATATTTACTAGGTATCTGTTAAATGCCAGGTACTGTGCTAGGTATTGGGGATATTATGGTGGGAGAGACAGATCTTTTATTTTTCAGCTGCGCCTCGTGGCTTGTGACATCTTAGTTCCCCAACCAGGGATTGAACCCGGGCCCTTGGCAGTGAAAGCACGGAGTTGGGAATTCCACTGGACCGCCAGGGAATTCCCAACACAGATCTTAAAGAGCTTTAGGTCTAGATTGCATTTATCATAAACATAGAAAGGATTTTTGAGGCCATGTGACGTAATCCAATTATCCAATGAAAAATCCTTGCTATAGCTGTCTTGGCGAGTGCCATTTACATTAATGTGGGCTATCTCCAGTGATAGGAAACATGGATTAATTTATGTCTAATGTTGAATGATTATAAATGTTGGTTATGCTTTGAGTGAAACTGTGCCTCTGAGTAAAAATTATATATTTCAGAGCTGAAAAGTGCTTGCTAGGAAATCTAAATTCTTTTTTCTTTCCCATGTGATAAAAAAAGGCATTAACTTTCATTAAAATATAAGCTCAAGGAGGTTACGGATTTTGTCTTACCACTTTATTCATAGCATTTACCATAGAACAGACTTTGGCACATGATAAGCACTAAGTATGTATGTGAATGAGTGAATAATAGTAGTTATCACATACCAAGCATAGAGTATGTATCAAGCTCTTTACATAAATTATCTCATTTCTTTCTCACAATAAGATGGGAGTATTGACTAATTCTCATTCTCCTGGTGGGTCAACTGATGCTTACATAACTTGCTGAGGCTAACAGACTTAAGTGGTAAAGCTTAGGTTAAAGCTTTCTTTATACCTTCTTGTGGCAGTTGTCATTCTTGCCTGTACTCTGGAGACTTGCCTTATTCATACATAATTCAGTTGAAAGACCCTTAAGGAAATGCAGTATTGGGTGATGCCTACTCTCTGGGGGTAGGGATAAAGTGTATATGAATATGCTCTTAAGCAACCAGCCAGACCACAACATATCCCTTCAGGTCTTAGAAATTGGTACCTGGAAGTAGCCATGGGCAAACTGGTGTTAGCTGGACATTCTTTCATACACTCCACTGAAAAGAGTGTAAGAATTTGCTCCCCTATGCATTGATGTGGTGTATCCTTTGCTATTCAGAGTGGATCCCATCAATTGGTGGGAATGTAAATTGATACAGCCACTATGGAGAACAGTATGGAGGTTCCTTAAAAAACTAAAAATAGAACTACCATATGACCCAGCAGTCCCACTACTGGGCATATACCCTGAGAAAACCATAATTCAAAAAGAGTCATGACAGCTCAGTGTGACCTAGATGGTCAGTGATGACTCACCCCACCCCAACCTACGTCTGTGGCAGTGTATCCTCCTGTCATCTGCTGCCTGAGGGTCATTTCACCACAACCTGTGTACTCCATTGTTCTTCAATTATCATAAACTGTGTGGTTTTCAGAAATGGATAATCACTGAAAATAAATTTTAGAGCAATGTTCTTGTTTATATACTTCCAGTGATCACATTATGCTCATGGTGTATTTTCAGGGCAGCTGACTGTATTCTATCTGTCCTCTGACAATTGCTCATTCTTGATTGTACATATGGCAATGAGTTGACTAAACTTGAGCTGTGTTTCATAGGTGTGGTTTTCCTGAGGAATAGGCCCTCCCACATAAGCAAATTTCCCAGGTAACTGTGGCTTGTTCCTAAGCAGAAACACATTTTAACAATTTGGATGGTTAAACTGGAAATATTAAAAAGTAAAATAAAAAACAACAACAACAACAACAAAAAAAAGAGTCATGTACCAAAATATTCATTGCAGCTCTATTTACAATAGCCAGGACATGGAAGCAACCTAAATGGCCATCATCGGATGAATGGATAAAGAAGATGTGGCACATATATACAATGGACTATTACTCAGCCATAAAAAGAAACGAAATGGAGGTATTTGTAGTGAGGTGGATGGAGTTAGAGTCTGTCATACAGAATGAAGTAAGTCAGAAAGAGAAAAACAAATACAGTATGCTAACACATATATGGAATCTAAGAAGAAAAAAAAAAAGGTCATGAAGAACCTAGTGGCAAGATGGGAATAAAGACGCAGACCTACTAGAGAATGGACTTGAGGATATGGGGAGGGGGAAGGGTAGGATGTGACAAAGTGAGAGAGTGGCATGGACATATATACACTACCAAACGTAAAATAGCTAGCTAGTGGGAAGCAGCCGCATAGCACAGGGAGATCAGCTCTGTGGTTTGTGACCACCTAGAGGGTGGGATAGGGAGGGTGGGAGGGAGACGCAAGAGGGAAGGGATATGGGGATATATGTATGCATATAGCTGATTCACTTTGTTATAAAGCAGAAACTAACACATCATTGTAAAGCAATTATACTCCAATAAAGATGTTAAAAAAAAAAAAATCAGCAGCATCAGCAACATCTGGGAGTTTGTTAGAAATGTGGCATTTCAGGCTCCAGCCCGGCTTGACTGAATGAGAAGCTGTAATTTATAAGATCCCCGGGTGACTTGTATGCACATTAAAGTTCGGGACGCACTAGTGTAATTCATAAAGTTAATACTTTGATCAGCTGGTATCACAGGCTTCTATGTGGGACACGCTGTGCTGTTTCCTGGTTTAGGGAAATCTTTTCTGAACTCCCATGGACTGAACTCATCCTGCCTTACCTCTTAGACAAGCTAAGAAATTGGACAGCAGGAGCACGTTGTTAATTCTAACAACCACAGGAAGATGAAAGAAAGAAAGAATGACACATACCCACAATTACAATGTCATATAGAATAGTTTCACTGCCCTAAAAGTCCCCTGTCTGTAGCCCCTTTTGCTCATCCATCTTGCTTTTCTCAGGGTCTGTCTCCATACCTCCCCTGCCCACCTAATACGGTAAGATTATACTCCACTGGATTGAAATCAAGGGGCAGCATATATTCAGGTCACCTTGCCCAACCCCAGGATTTTGGCTGATTTACCACCCAGACATCTCTAAATCTCCACCAAACTTGACAGGAAATTCAGCCTGCATACCCGGTGGAAAGATCCACAGAGAGATGAGAAGAGATTGGGTCTCCAGGCTCAGAAAGTTACAAAGAATCCAGCTGGCTAGCAGGGCAATTTAATTTTCTGCTGAGCAGCCTCAGGGAATTTCCCGAGAAATGCCAAGATTGAAGAAATGGCTTTTCTTTAATCTTGACGACTCATTCCTCCTAAGCCAGCCCCAGTCCTTTAATGGAGCTTTTTTTGCAGATGTAAGTTTAGTGGTGCTACAATGTGTCTAATGAAGTAATAATTTATGAGCGCACAGGGTATATGAGGCAGAAGGGGGGCCAGTTTAGGCCGCTCCAGCTAGAAAGAAAAGTCACGGCACGGACCCGATTTAGAAGCTGCCCATTTCCCAGGCCCCTCTGGCTGCTGCTCGTTGGGCATTTGGAAACCTGTGGTTGGCAAAGGTCCTAACAATATATATATATATATATATATATATTTTTTTTTTAAGTTACTATTTATTTATTATTTATTTATTGGCTGCCTTGGGTCTTCATTGCTGCGCGCAGACTTTCTCTAGTTGTGGAGAGCGGGGGCTGCTCTTCGTTGTGGTGCGTGGGCTTCTCTTGTCATGGAGCGCGGGCTCTAGGTGCGTGGGCTTCAGCAGTTGTGGCGCACAGGCTCAGTAGTTGTGGCTCGCGGGTTCTAGAGCGCAGGCTCAGTAGTTGTGGCGCACGGGCTTCGTTGCTCCGCGGCATGTGGGATCTTCCCGGACCAGGGCTCGAACCCTAGTCCCCTGCATTGGCAGGTGGATTCTTAACCACTCCGCCACCAGGGAAGTCCCCCTAACAATCTATTTTATATTTTACTTTCAAATCGTTGTTCCAGGAAAGCAGCAGGGGAGACGGTAATCATTCCAGCTTGCAAGATTATATCTGAACCTGCTGGCAACAGGTTCTACTGGGCTTGGGAGCTGTGAAGTTCCTCCTTGGAAGGACACCGATCTTTGGAAGGCAAGAAGGAAGTACCATTCCTCATGCTCTGCTGGGCCACCCCACGTGACAGCCCAGGAGGCCAGGACTGTCCTCAGTTTCCTTCCAGGCACTCCTGCTGCTGCTTCCCCGTTCCAGATTCCAGTGCGCTGCCGTCCGATCCCGTGACCTTGGCCACAGACACCCCCATCCCCCACCCCCGGATCTGCAGCAGATACTGCCCGCATCACGGGACTCCTCATAACCTATTGTCACTGTCTCCTTACTTGCCCAGAGGCCCCTCTGGACTGTAAGCTGCTTGTTTAGTCACTGAGGTCTGGACAGCCCTTACCACAGTGTTGGCAAAGCATACAGGTTAGTTGGACAAATGAATGAACTGAAGGGTGGGGTTGGCTCTTTACCAACATGAATGTCTCCTCTGCGTTACAGAACAGAAGCCTCAGTGCTATTCACACTTCTTCCCTCTTCAGCGCATGCTTATTCCATTTGGTCACCAAGTCCGTCAGTTTTAATCCTAAAACATCTCTCGAATCATCTTCGTTGCTTTGTCCCTACCCTAATGAAGACTCTGAGCATCTCTTGTCAGGGTTGCCAGATGAAATACAGGATGCCCCGTTACATTTGAATGTAAGGAAAACAACACATTAATTTTTTTTTAATAAGTATGTCCCAAATATTGCAAGGGACATACTTAGGCTAAAAAGTTATTCATAGCTTCTGTGAATTTCAAATGTAATTTGGTGGTCCTGTATTTTTTATTGTAATAAAATACATAAAATTTACTCGTTTAGCCATTTTCAAGTATACAATTCAGTGGTATTAAGTACATTCACAATGTTGTGCCACCATCACCACTATGCATTTCCAGAACTTTTTCATCATTCCAAATAGAAACTGTACCCCTTGTAAAATAACTCCTCACCGCCCCCAAGATCCTCTAGTAACATCTACTATAGTACTTCCTGTCTCTATGAATTTGCCTATTCTAGGTACTTTATGTAAGTTGAGTCATAGAATATTTGTTTTATGTGTCTGGCTTATTTTACTTAGTGTAATGTTTTCCAGGTTCACCAATGTTGTAGCATGTATCAGAATTTCATTCCTTTTTAAGTCCAAATAATAGTCCATTGCATGTGTATACCACCTTTTGTTTATCCATTCATCTGTTGATGAACATTTGGGCTGTTCCATCTTTTGGCTATTGTGAAACAATGTTTCTATAAACATTGGTATATAAGTATCTGAGTCCTTGCTTTTAATTCTCTTGGGTGTATACCTAGAACTGCAATTGCCAGATCATAGGGTAATTCTATGTTTAAATTTTTCAGGAACCATCAAACTTTCTGCAGTGGCTTCATCATTTTATATTCCTACGTTTTTGACTACAAGGAGGGTTAGTGCCCCTAATGCCTGTGTGTTAAGGGATCAACTGTAATTCAAAACCAGAGCTGCAAAATAAGCTGCCACCAAGATGAACTGGCCTGCTGTGTTTACCTTGCTGATGAATATTGGTTTTAATTTAGCAGTGGCACAGCAAGGATTGAAATATTTAGCAAGCATTCTCAGTGTTGGAACAGTTCAATATTTGACATCAAAATGATAGCAATCAACATTACACCTTTTGACATTATCATGTAAGTAAGTGAAACTGGAATATTATCTGCATAGGTCAAGCTAACATATGAGGTACTGATAGGTATTTTATCAGCAAGTGGACCAACAACACATCCCAGAGCTGATTTTTTTTTTTAACATCTTTATTGGAGTATAATTGCTTTACAATGGTGTGTTAGTTTCTGCTTTACAACCAAGTGAATCAGCTATACATATACATATATCCCCATATCTCTTCCCTCTTGCGTTTCCCTCCACCCTCCCTATCCCACCCCTCTAGGTGGTCACAAAGCAGCGAGCTGATCTCCCTGTGCCATGCGGCTGCTTCCCACTAGCTATCTGTTTTACATTTGGTAGTGTATATATGTCCATGCCACTCTCTCACTTCGTCCCAGCTTACCCTTCCCCCTCCCTGTGTCCTCAAGTCCATTCTCTAGTAGGTCTGTGTCTTTATTCCTGTCCTGCCCCTAGGTTCTTCATTACCATTTTTTTTTTTTTAGATTCCATATATATGTGTTAGCATACAGTATTTGTTTTTCTCTTTCTGACTTACTTCACTCTGTATGACATTCTCTAAGTCCATCCACCTCACTACAAATAACTCAATTTCATTTCTTTTTATGGCTGAGTAATATTCCATTATATATATGTGCCACATCTTCTTTATCCATTCATCCGATGATGGACACTTAGGTTGTTTCCATGTCCTGGCTATTGTAAATAGAGCTGCAAAGAACATTGTGGTACATGACTCTTTTTGAATTATGGTTTTCTCAGGGTATATGCCCAGTAGTGGGATTGCTGGGTCATATGGTAGTTCTATTTTTAGGTTTTTTAAAAAAATTTATTTATTTATTTTTGGCTGTGTTGGGTCTTCATTTCTGTGTGAGGGCTCTCTCTAGTTGTGGCAAGCGGGGGCCACTCTTCATCGCAGTGCACGGGCCTCTCACCGTCGCGGCCTCTCTTGTTGCGGAGCACAGGCTCCAGACGCGCAGGCTCAGTAATTGTGGCTCACGGGTCCAGTTGCTCCGCGGCATGTGGGATCCTCCCAGACCAGGGCTCAAACCCGTGTCCCCTGCATTGGCAGGCAGATTCTCAACCACTGCCCCACCAGGTAAGCCCCTATTTTTAGTTTTTTAAGGAACCTCCATACTGTTCTCCATAGTGGCTTTATCAATTTACATTCCCACCAACAGTGCAAGAGGGTTCCCTTTTCTCCACACCCTCTCCAGCATTTATTGTTTGTAGATATTTTGATGATGGCCATTCTGACTGGTGTAAGGTGATACCTCACTGTAGTTTTTTTTTTTTTTTTTAAATCAGTCATCAATTTTATACACATCACTGTATACATGTCAATTCCTCACTGTAGTTTTGATTTGCATGTCTCTAATGATTAGTGATGTTGAGCATCCTTTCATGTGTTTGTTGGCAATCTGTATATCTTCTTTGGAGAAATATCTATTTAGGTCTTCTGCCCATTTTTGGATTGGGCTGTTTGCTTTTTGGATATTGAGCTGCATGAGCTGCTTGTAAATTTTGGAGATTAATCCTCTGTCAGTTGCTTCATTTGCAAATATTTTCTCCCATTCTGAGGGTTGTCTTTTCATCTTCTTTATGTTTTCTTTCGCTGTGCAAAAGCTTTGAAGTTTCATTAGGTCCCATTTGTTTATTTTTGTTTTTATTTCCATTTCTCTAGGAGGTGGGTCAAAAAGGATCTTGCTGTGATTTATGTCATAGAGTGTTCTGCCTATGTTTTCCTCTAAGAGTTTTATAGTGTCTGGCCTTACATTTAGGTCTTTAATCCATTTTGAGTTTATTTTGGTGTATGGTGTTAGGGAGTGTTCTAATTTCATTCTTTTACATGTAGCTGTCTAGTTTTCCCAGCACCACTTATTGAAGAGGCTGTCTTTTCTCCATTGTATATTCTTGCCTCCTTTATCAAAAATAAGGCGACCATATGTGCGTGGGTTTATCTCTGGGCTTTCTATCCCGTTCCATTGATGTATATTTCTGTTTTTGTGCCAGTACCATACTGTCTCGATTACTGTACCAGAGCTGATTTTTGATGGTCCAAATTTCGAGCAATAAATCCATCCAACCAATCAGTTAGACCAGCTAAAGCAAAAACTCCTAGTGCAATATTAAAATCTTCTCTGATAATCAAATAACCCCAAACTGGAGGCAAGCCAATTCTCACTGACAAAATATCTAGAATTGTCCGTAGATTTTCACACAGGTTTGGATGGTGCTTTCCCAGCCCCGTCACTGCCTGGGCCCTCAGCAATGATGACCATCTTTTCCCTCCAAGGGAGTCCCTCCCAGTTAATTTTTAAAAATTTGTCATTCAGGTGCTTTATTCTCTCTTCAGGTATCTAATAATCTATTAATAGATCTATTAATCTCTTCAGATGTCTAATCTATTTTACTCATCCACTACTTGTAATTATGATGACTGTATTTTTTATTTCTAGAAATTCTATTTTTAAAAATCTACCATTGTTTTTCATAGCGACACTCTTAGAATTTATTCCTTCATTAACTAATTTAAATATGTTTATGTCATATTTTTTAGAATTACATTATACTATCTCAAGTTTTTAGGGCTCTAATCCTGCTCTTTACTGTGTCTGTTGACTCATGCACATGGTGAATTTTTTCCTTATGTGTTTTAAAATTTTGATTGTGAGCTCATCATTTGATTGATGAGACTAGCTCACTTTTTGGCTTTTCTGTACAGCTTTCTTTATTCAAACTCAAGATTTGAGAAAGCGGGAGAGTAGGCAATCACTACCTAATTTTTTATTTCAAATGACATCAAAAATACTATAGTAACATTATTAAAATTACAAATAAAAGAAAAAAATATTCACATATAATCCCACAGTCCTAAGATATTATAATTTAATTATCCTTGATCCTTTTACTCCTTTTCACTTGTTTACATTCTTTTAATGATAGTATGGATACAATTTTCCATTATCCTTTATATCAGAACTATTTTTCATCATTCTTTATAGCTCTTTTTAAAAAACTTTTTGTTGTGGTGAAATATACATAACACAAAACTTACTATTTTAATATTTTTAAATGTACAATTCAGTGGTGAGTACACTCACATTGTTGTGCAACCATCACCATTATCCATTTCCAGAACTTTTTCATCATCTCAAACTGAAACTCTGTAACCTCTGAAACACTAGCTCCACATAACCCCTTTCCCCCAGCCCCTAGTAACTACTATTATACTTTCTGTCTCTGTGAATTTGTATGTTTATAACCTTTTGTGATTAAATAATATTCTATGAAATTATTGAATTATAAAAGTCCTCCCTTTACTAAATTATTTCTAATTTTTGGTTATGACAAGTTCTGCTGTATTGACCATAATTGTACATATTACTATCTCCTTTTGTACTGTCTTGAACCTTTTTCTTGTATGTAGCTGCCCAATATCTTTTTTTTTTTTTTTAATAAATGTTTTTTTTTTTTTAATGCATTGTTTACTTTGTTTATTTATTTATTTCTGGCTGTGTTGGGTCTTCGTTTCTGTGCGAGGGCTTTCTCTAGTTGTGGCAAGCGGGGGCCACTCCTCATCGCGGTGCACGGGCCTCTCACTGTCGTGGCCTCTCTTGTTGCGGAGCACAGGCTCCAGACGCGCAGGCTCAGTAATTGTGGCTCACGGGCCTAGTTGCTCCGCGGCATGTGGGATCTTTCCAGACCAGGGCTCGAACCCGTGTGTCCTGCATTGGCAGGCAGATTCTCAACCACTGCGCCACCAGGGAAGCCCTGCCCAATATCTTTTGACCATTCTTGCCTTACCCCAGTATTTGAAGAGTTTCGCACATATTGAGAAACACTTCCTCAAAGTAGATGCTAAAACTCATTCTCCCAGTATCCCTGCTGCTTGAGAGACCTGGGCCCTGCCACATATACATCTGTAAGAGACTCCAGTTTGGAAGGGAACAATGTGAGTGGGCAGTGTAGTGTCTACCCACTAGCAAGCTTGGGGGCAGAGGCTTCTGGAACCTGGAGGCAATAGCTCAGTGCTGGATGTCCAGGACATGAGCTGTCTGGAGACACAGGGTCTGTCCTGACCAAGTGGTGGTGCTTCTAGAGTAGCTTCTGGTGCCCCCACGATGTGGTTGGCCCTTATCCCTGGATATATAGCTCCCAAGCCTCTTCTCTGTCTTGCATTCCAGAGATCCTGTAAGTTTCCCGATATCCTTTAATAAATTCCCTTCCTGCCTAAACTAGACAAAGTGGATTCTGTGGTTTTCCATTAATAAAATGGATTATTTTCTTATAATATAAAAAACAGAGGTTACTGTCTCATAGGGTATAATTTTTTAAAAAAATGGCTCTGCTACATATTTTCATATTTTCTTCCAAAAGGGTTGAACAAATGTCACCAGAAATGTATTATTATGCTAGATTTAGCACCTTTTTCTAACAAGTGTTCATTAACTCTTTCTTTTTTTTTTATTAAGGTATAGTTGATTTACAGTATTATGTAAGCTTTAGGTGTACAATGTAGTGATCCACAATTTTAATGGTTATATTCCACTTGTAGTTATTATAAAATATTGGCTATATTCCCTGTTGCTGTACAATATATCCTTGTAGCTCATTTATTTTATATATAGTAGTTTGTACCTCTTAATCCCCTACCTCTAGCTTGCCCACCCCCCTCCCTAGTGGTAATCACTGGTTTGTTCTCTGTATCTTTGAGTCTGTTTCTTTTTTGTTATATTCACTAGTTTGTTTTATTTTTTTAGATTACACATATAAGTGATATCATACAGTATATATCTTTCTCTGTCTGACTTATTTCACTAAACATAACACCCTCCAAATCCATCCATGTTGTTACAATTAGCAAAATTTCATTCTTTTTTATAGCTGAGTAGTATTCCATTGTGTATATATATATATATATATATATATATATATATATATACCATGTCTCTTTTTTTCAGCTTTTTTTTTTTTTTAAACCATGTCTTCTTTATCCATTTACTTGTTGAGAGACAGTTAGGTTGCTTCCACATCTTGGCTATTGTAAATAACGTTGCTATGAACACTGGGGTGCAAGTATCTTTTTCAAATTAGTGTTTTCATTTTTTCTGGATTTATACCCAGGAGTGGATTGCTGGATCATATGGTAGTTCTATTTTTAGTTTTTTAAGGAACCTCCATACTGTTTTCCATAGTGTCTGCACCAATTTATATTCCCACCAACAGTGTATGAAGGTTCCCTTTTTTCCACATCCTCACCAATATTTGTGATTTGTAGACTTCTTGTTGATAGCCATTCTGAGAGGTATGAGATGAATCTCATTATGATTTTGATTTGCATTTCTCTGATGATTAGCAATGTTGAGTATCTTCCATGTGCCTGTTTGCCATCTGTATATCTTCTTTGAAAAAAATGTCTATTCAGGTCTTCTGACCATTTTTTAATAAGGTTTTTTTTATATTGAGTTGTATGAGCTGTTTATATATTTTGGATATTAACCCCTTTTTGATAATATCACTTACAAACGTTTTGTTTTATTCAGTTGGTTGTTTTCGTTTTTGTCAATGGTTTCATTTGCTGTACAAGAACTTTTAAGTTTAATTAAGTCCCATTTGTTTATTTTTGCTTTTATCTCTTTTGCCTTAGGAGACAGATCTAAAAAACTATTGCTATGATTTATGTCAAAGGATGTTCTGCCTATGTTCTCTTCTAGGACTTATGGTTTCAGGTCTTACATTTAGGTCTTTAATCCATTTTAATTTTATGTTTGTATATGGTGTGAGGAAATGTTCTAATCTCATTCTTTTACATGTAGCTGTCCAGTTTCCCCAGAACCACTTATTGAAGAGACTGTCTTTTGCTCCATTGTATATTCTTGCCTCCTTTGTTGTAGATTAATTAAGCATACACATGTGGGTTTATTTCTGGGCTTTCTATTCTGTTCCATTGATCTATGTGTCTGTTTTTGTGCCAGTACCATGCTGTTTGGATTATTGTTCCTTTGTAGTATAGTCTGAATTCAGGGAGGGTGATAACTCTAGCTTTGCTCTTTTTTCTCATGATTGGTTTGTCTGTTCTGGGTCTTTGTGTTTCCACATAAATTTTAGGATTATTTGTTCTAGTTCTGTGGAAAATGTCAGGAGAATTTTGATAGAGATTGCATTAAATCTGTAGATTGCTCTGAGTAGTATGACTATTTTAATAATGTTGATTCTTCCTATTCAAGAACACACTATATCTTTCCATTTCTTTGCATCATTTCAAATTCCTTCATCAATGTTTTATAGTTTTCAGAGTATAGTTCTTTCACCTCCTTGGTTAAGTTTATTCCTAGGTATTTTATTCTTTTCGATGTGATTTTAACTGGGATTGTTTTCTTGCTTTTTCTTTCTGATAGTTCATTTTTAGTGTACAGAAAAGCAACAGATATTAATCTTGTTTCCGGCAACTTTGCTGAATTCATCTATTAGTTCTAATGGTTTTCTGGTGGAGATGTTAAGGTTTTCTATATATAGTATCATGTCATCTGCAAATAGTGACAATTTTACTTTTTCCCTTCCAATTTGGAAGTCTTTTATTTCTTTTTCTTGTCTGATTGCTGCGGCTAGGACTTCCAATACTATGTTAAATAGAAATGGTGAGAGTGGGCATCCTTGTCTTGTTCCTGATTTTAGAGGAAAGGATTTCAAATTTTCACCAGAGAGTAAAAAGCTGTTAGTTGTGGGTTTGTCATAAATGGCCTTTTTTGTGTTGAGAAATGTTCCCTCTGTACCCACTTTTTTCTTTTTCTTTTTTTTTAATTGAAGTATAGTTGATTTACAATGTTGTGTTAGCTTCCGTTGTACAGCAAAGTGATTCAGTTATATATATATATATATATATATATATATATATATATATATATATATATACACACACACATACATATTTATACTTTTCATATACTTTTTCATTATAGATTACTAAAAGATATTAAATATACTTCCCTGTGCTATACAGTAGGAACTTGTTGTTTATATATCCACTTTGTTGAGAGGTTTTTTTTTTATCATGGATGGATACTGAATTTTATCAAAGGCTTTTTCTGCATCTGTTGAGATGATCATGTGATTTTTATTCTTCCTTTTGCTAATGTAGTGTATCACATTGATTGATTTGTGAATATTGAACCATCCTTGAGTCCTAGAATAAATTCCAACATATTGTGGTGTACACTCATTTTTATATATTGTTGAATTTGGTTTGCTAATATTTTGATGAGGATTTTTGAATCTACATTCATCAGACATATTGGCCTGTAATTTTCTTTTTTTGTAGTGTGTCTAGTTTTGGAATCAGAGTATGGTGGCCTTGTAAAATGAATTTGGAATTTTTCCATCCTCTCCAATTTTTGGTAATAGTTTGAGAAGGATTAGCTCTTCTTTGTGTATTTGGTAGAATTCTCTTGTGAAGCCATCCAATCCTGGAATTTTGTTTGCTAGGAGTTTTTTTTTTTATTATAAATTCAGTTTCACTACTAGTGATCTGCCAGTCCAGATTGTCTATTTCTTCCTGATTCAGTCTTCTGTTTTGTTTTGTTTTTTTGAATTTTATTTATTTTTTTATACAGCAGGTTCTTATTAGGTATCCATTTTATACATATTAATGTATATATGTCAATTCCAATCTCCCAATTCACCACACCACCCACCCCCGCCCCCCACCACTTTCCCCCCTTGGTGTCAATACATTTTTTTTTGAATTTTTGACTTTTATTTTATTTATTTTTATATACAGCAGGTTCTTATTAGTTATCCATTTTATACACATCAGTGAATACATGTCAATCTCAATCTCCCAATTCATCACACCGCCCCCCCTCCCCCCCACTGCTTTCCCTCCACGGTGTCCATACATTTGTTCTTTACATCTGCGTCTCAATTTTTGCCCTGCAAACCGGATCATCTGTACCATTTTTCTAGGTTCCACATATATGTGTTAATATACGATATTTGTTTTTTGGTTTCTGACTTACTTCACTCTGTATGACAGTATCTAGATCTAGCCACATCTCTACAAATGACCCAATTTCATTCCTTTTTATGGCTGAGTAATATTCCATTGTATATATGTACCACAACTTCTTTATCCATTCATCTGTCGATGGGCATTTAGGTTGCTTCCATGACCTGGCTATTGTAAATAGTGCTGCAATAAACATTGGGGTGCATGTGTCTTTAAGAGTCATGGTTTTCTCTGGGTATATGCCCAGTAGTGGGATTGCTGGGTCAGATGGTAATTCTATTTTTAGTTTTTTAAGGAACCTCCATACCGTTCTCCATAGTGATTGTATCAATTTACATTCCCACCAACAGTGCAAGAGGGTTCCCTTTTCTCCACACCCTCTCCAACATTTGTTGTTTGTAGATTTTCTGATGATGCCCATTCTAATTGGTGTGAGGTGATACCTCATTGTAATTTTGATTTGCATTTCTCTAATAATTAGTGATGTTGAGCAGCTTTTCATGTGCTTTGTGGCCATCTGTATGTCTTCTTTGGAGAAATGTCTATTTAGGTCTTCTGCCCATTTTTGGATTGGTTTGTTTGTTTTTTTAATATTGAGCTGCATGAGCTGTTTATCTATTTTGGAGATTAATCCTTTGTCCGTTGATTCGTATGCAAATATCTTCTCCCATTTTGAGGGTTGTCTTTTCATCTTGTTTATGGTTTCCTTTGCTGTGCAAAAGCTTTGAGGTTTCATTAGGTCCCATTTGTTTATTTTTGTTTTTATTTCCATTACTCTACGAGGTGGATCAAAAAAGATCTTGCTGTGATTTACGTCAAAGAGTGTTCTTTCTATGTTTTCCTCTAAGAGTTTTATAGTGTCTGGTCTTACATTTAAGTCTCTAATCCATTTTGAGTTTATTTTTGTGTATGGTGTTAGGGAGTGTTCTAATTTCATTCATTTACATGTGGCTGTCTAGTTTTCCCAGCACCACTTATTGAAGAGACTGTCTTTTCTCCATTGTATATCCTTGCCTCCTTTGTCGTAGGTTAGTTGACCACATGTGTGTGTGTTTATCTCTGGGCTTTCTATCTTTTCCCATTGAACTATATTTCTGTTTTTGTGCCAGTACCATATTGTCTTGATTAATGTAGCTTTGTACTATAGTCTCAAGTCAGGGAGTATGATTCCTCCAGCTCCGTTTTTTTCCCTCAAGACTCCTTTGGCTATTCAGGGTCTTTTGTGTCTCCATACAAATTTTAAGATTTTTTGTTCTAGTTCCATAAAAAATGCCATTGGTAATTTGATAGGGATTGCACTGAATCTGTAGATTGCTTTGGGTAGTATAGTCATTTTCACAAGGTTGATTCTTCCAATCCAAGAACATGATATATCTCTCCATCTGTTGTTATCATCTTTAATTTCTTTCATCAGTGTCTTATAGTTTTCTGCATACGGGTCTTTTGTCTCCCTAGTTAGGTTTATTCCTACGTATTTTATTCTTTTGGTTGCAATGGTAAATGGGAGTGTTTCCATAATATCTCTTTCAGATTTTTCATCATTAGTGTATAGGAGTGCAAGAGATTTCTGTGCATTAATTTTGTATCCTGCAACTTTACCAAATTCAGTGATTAGCTCTAGTAGTTTTCTGGTGGCATTTTTAGGATTCTCTATGTATAGTATCATGTCATCTGCAAAGAGTGACAGTTTTACTTCTTCTTTTCCAATTTGTATTCCTTTTATTTCTTTTTCTTCTCTGATTGCCGTGGCTAGGACTTCCAAAACTATGTTGAATAATAGTGGTGAGAGTGGACAGCCTTGTCTTGTTCCTGATCTTAGAGGAAATGCTTTCATTTTTTCACCATTGAGAATGATGTTTGCTGTGGGTTTGTCGTATATGGCCTTTATTATATTGAGGTAGGTTCCCTCTATGCTCACTTTCTGGAGAGTTTTTATCATAAATGGATGTTGAATTTTGTCAAAAGCTTTTTCTGCATCTATTGAGATGATCACATGGTTTTTCTTCTTCAATTTGTTAATATGGTGTATCACATTGATTGATTTGCGTCTATTGAAGAATCCTTGCATCCCTGGGATAAATCCCACTTGATCATGGTGTATGATCCTTTTAATGTGTTGTTGGATTATGTTTGCTAGTATTTTGTTGAGGATTTTTGCATCTATATTCATCAGTGATATTGGTCTGTAATTTTCTTTTTTTGTAGTATCTTTGTCTGGTTTTGGTATCAGGGTGATAGTGGCCTCATAGAATGAGTTTGGGAGTGTTCCTTCCTCTGCAAGTTGTTGGAAGAGTTTGAGAAGGATAGGTGTTAGCTCTTCTCTAAATGTTTGACAGAATTCACTTGTGAAGCCATCTGGTCCTGGACTTTTGTCTGTGGGAAGATTTTTAATCACAGTTTCAATTTCATTACTTGTGATTGGTCTGTTCATATTTTCTATTTCTTCCTGGTTCAGTCTTGGAAGGTTATACCTTTCTAAGAATTTGTCCATTTCTTCCAGGGTGTCCATTTTATTGGCATAGAGTTGCTTGTAGTAGTCTCTTAGGAGGCTTTGTATTTCTACGGTGTCTGTTTTAACTTCTCCTTTTTCATTTCTATTTTTATTGATTTGAGTCCTCTCCCTCTTTTTCTTGATGAGTCTGGCTAATGGTTTATCAATTTTGTTTATCTTCTCAAAGAACCAACTTTTAGTTTTATTGATCTTTGCTATTGTTTTCTTTGTTTCTATTTCATTTATTTCTGCTCTGATCTTTATGATTTCTTTCCTTCTGCTAACTTTGGGTTTTGTTTGTTCTTCTTTCTCTAGTTCCTTTAGTTAGATTGTTTATTTGAGATTTTTCTTGTTTCTTGAGGTAGGCTTGTATAGCTAAAAACTTCCCTCTTAGAACTGCTTTTGCTGCATCCCATAGGTTTTGGATCGTCGTGTTTTCATTGTCATTTGTCTGTAGGTATTTTTTGATTTCCTCTTTGATTTCTTCAGTGATCACTTGGTAATTTAGTAACGTATTGTTTAGCCTCCATGTGTTTGTATTTTTAATGTTTTTTTCCCTGTAATTGATTTCTAATCTCATAGCATTGTGGTCAGAAAAGATGCTTGAAATGATTTCAATTTTCTTATATTTAATGAGGCTTGATTTGTGACCCAAGATGTGATCTATCCTGGAGAAAGTTCCGTGTGCAACTGAGAAGAAAGTGTGATCTGCTGTTTTTGGATGGGAATTCCTATAAATATCAATTAAATCTATCTGGTCTATTGTGTCATTTAATGCTTCTGTTCCCTTATTAATTTTCTCTTTGGATGATCTGTCCATAGGTGTAAGCGAGGTGTTAAAATCCCCCACTATTATTG
This sequence comes from Balaenoptera ricei, assembly GCF_028023285.1. Classification (NCBI taxonomy): domain Eukaryota; kingdom Metazoa; phylum Chordata; class Mammalia; order Artiodactyla; family Balaenopteridae; genus Balaenoptera; species Balaenoptera ricei. The sequence goes on along the minus strand of NC_082646.1, from coordinate 42,614,800 downwards.
TGTTACTGTCATTTTCCTCTTTTATAGCTGTTAGCAGTTGCCTTATGTATTGAGGTGCTCCTATGTTGGATGCATATATATTTATAATTGCTATATCTTCTTCTTGGATTGATCCCTTGACCATTATATAGTGTCCTTCCTTGTCTCTTGTAACATTCTTTATTTTAAAGTCTATTTTATCTGCTATGAGTATTGCTACTTCAGCTTTCTTTTGATTTCCTTTTGCGTGGAATATCTTTTTCCATCCCCTCACTTTCAGTCTGTATGTGTCCCTAGGTCTAAAGTGGGTCTCTTGTAGACAGCATATATATGGATCTTGTTTTTGTATCCATTCAGCAAGCCTGTGTCTTTTGGTTGGAGCATTTAATCCATTTACGTTTAAGGTAATTATCGATATGTATATTCCTATGACCATTTTCTTAATTGTTTTGGGTTGTTTTTTAGGTCTTTTTCTTCTCTTGTGTTTCCCACTTAGAGAAGTTCCTTTAGCATTTGTTGTAGAGCTGGTTTGGTGGTGCTGAATTCTCTTAGCTTTTGCTTGTCTGTAAAGCTTTTGATTTCTCCATCGAATCTGAATGAGATCCTTGCTGGGTAGAGTAATATTGGTTGTAGGTTTTTCCCTTTCATCACTTTATGTATATCATGCCACTCCCTTCTGCCTTGTACAGTTTCTGATGAGAAATCAGCTGTTAACCTCATGGGATTTCCCTTGTATGTTATTTGTCGTTTTTCCCTTGCTGCTTTCAATAATTTTTCTTTGTCTTTAATTTTTGCCAATTTGATTACTATGTGTCTCGGTGTGTTTCTCCTTGGGTTTATCCTGTATGGGACTCTCTGCACTTCCTGGACTTGGGTGGCTATTTCCTTTCCCATGTTAGGGAACTTATCCACTATAATCTCTTCAAATATTTTCTCAGGTCCTTTCTCTCTCTCTTCTCCTTCTGGGATCCCTAAAAAGTGAATGTTGTTGCATTTAATATTGTCCCAGAGGTCTCTTAGGCTGTCTTCATTTCTTTTCATTCTTTTTCCTTTTTCTGTTCTGCAGCACTGAATTCCACCATTCTGTCTTCCAGGTCACTTATCTGTTCTGCTGCCTCAGTTATTCTGCTATTGATTCCCTCTAGTGTATTTTTCATTTCAATTATTGTATTGTTCATCTCTGTTTGTTTGTTCTTTAATTCTTCTAGGTCTTTGTTAAACATTTCTTGCATCTTCCCAATCTTTGCCTCCATTCTTTTTCCGAGGTCCTGGATCATCTTCACTATCATTATTCTGAAATCTTTTTGTGGAAGGTTGCCTATCTCTACTTCATTTAGTTGTTTTTCTGGGGCTTTATCTTTTTCCTTCATCTGGTACATAGCCCTCTGCCTTTTCATCTTGTCTATCTTTCTGTGAATGTGGTTTTCGTTCCACAGGCTGCAGGATTGTAGTTCTTCCTGATTCAGTCTTGACATGTTGTTTGTTTCTAGAAATTTGTCTATTTCTTCTAGGTTGTGTGATTTTCTTTGGTAAATAACTGTTTGTAATATTCTTTTATAATTTCTTCTTTCTTAAATTTAATTTGATGAGCCACACTCATCATCTGATTTAGAAAATAATTATTTTATTCATGGGTTATACTTTTTATTTCTTATTTTTATCTAATCTATTGATCATTTTTATAATACTTCATTAAATAGTACTGGTAATAATGGCTTAATTCAATTTAGTATATTATAATATAAATCTTAAAAATTCTTTCTCCGTTAAGTAAAATGCAGACTGCTCTAAATAAGTATTATTTATTTGGCCTGAAATATTTTAGTAGTGTAGTCTCAGTTTATGAGGTAAAATCTTGGCATCATTCAAAATGAATATAGATGGGTAGAGCCTAACAACCATAGGTAATTCCAGTGACCTGGATTTGCCTATGATTTAGAGAGCAGAGTGTTTTTCCAACTAAAAGATCATCATCTGGCAATGCATTCTCCTGTCTATCTGAATGGGAGAAGCAGACACTGGAGGCCATGGGGACTAAATATGGGTGAATGTAGGCTGAGCAACCACTCCATAGTGTCTTCGTTAATTAAGGCCAAGTAAAAACAGAATCCAATTTAGCATGTGCATTGGCATGGCTAGCAATTCAACAGACCCTGCAAGTAAGAGACCAATAATAAGGGAATTGTCACAGGAATGTGGTCAGGTGTTTGAGGAATGGCAAGCTGGTGTGTGTGTCCTTTTAAAGTGTGGCTTGGGGTCTTATATCTACAGCATAGCTACTGGGCACTTGGCATATGTATACTCATATTCAATAGATTTCAGCCAATATTTAGTGAATCCCTGCTGTGTGCCAGGGCACTGTGCAATGGGGTGGGGATATACAGATCACCAAGATCCCTGGTCTCTCCCCTGGGCTCAGAAAACCACAAGGTTATCATTGCCCCTGTGGGTGGGCAGAGCCAAAAAAAGAAAAAAGGAAAAGATAAAAGAAAAGAAAGTTGCTGAAGTAAAAGTCTTCTCCAATTGTTCCATGTTATTTCATGTAATCCTTTCAACAACCTGACAAGATACATTATTATTTCCATGTTAGAATTAAAATACACTGAGATATGCTTTATGCCTAGGGTTGCAAGCTCAAATGACTCCAGGTATCAGGAGACAAAACTGAGATAACTAGACCAGACATCAGGTGATAGGAATTGGTAGGGAGTGAAGAACTGGGCCCAGTGTGCTTTACTTGAATACATTCAAGGTCAAGACAAACCAAAATAAAAACAACCTTGTAGGCCAAACAAAACAAGGCTGTAGGCTAGGTGGGGTAGCCAGTTTCTGATGTCTCCTGTGTACCATCACAGCTGCCCAAATTCTGAGAATGGGGAAGAAAGTTGACTCCCTGACCACTCCAGCTCTCAGCGTTCTTACTCCTCCACCCCTGAGAACTGGGGGAAGAACATCAAAGCAGTTTAAGATCAGTAATAATGCTCCTCCTACTCTAACAGATTGTAAACTTGTTACAAAGTAGCAGTGATTAAAACCATATAGTTTGGGATTTGAAAGATCTATCATTGCACTTTGAGTGCAGTAAAAAATGAATAGATGTTTTGTTGCTGATGGCAAAAAATACAGTATCTTATCATGTTATAAAATGTCCATCCTTGGAGTAATTAAAAACATGCAAATAAGAACAACTTGGAGGTACTATTATATCCCCATTAAAGTAATAAAACCAGTGATAAAATCCAGTGATGAAAAGTCAAGGTGAGAAACAGGTTCATGAGAAATTGGATATTTGCCTGGTCTCTTTGGAGATCAGTGTGATGATCTCTCTCAAGGGCTGTAAAAGTGTTAATATGTTTTGATCAAACTATTCCTTGCTGCCAAAAGGAAATATTTATTTTTTAATGACAAAGATGTTTATAACAAAATCAATTGTAAAAATATAAAGGGAAATAAATAAACACATATATAGCTATTAAAATGGCAAAATTATGAATGATATAAAGTGAAAGATTAGAATATGGAACATTGTTCTGTGCTGACTACATTGATAGATAATAAAATTTTGACTCATATCAAGACATACCTCAACATAATAAAGGCCATGTATTACAAACCCACAGCTAACATCATCCTCAATGGAGAAAACCTGAAAGCATTTCCTCTAAAATCAGGAACAAGACAAGGATGCCCACTTTCGCCACTATTACTCAACACAGTTTTGGAAGTCCTAGCCACAGCAATCAGAGAAGAAAAAGAAATAATAAAAGGAATCTAAATTGTAAAAGAAGAAGTAAAACTGTCACTGTTTGCAGATGACATGATACTATACATAGAAAATCCTAAAGATGCTATGAGAAAACTCATCAATTAATTTGGTAAAGTTGCAGGATAAAAAATTAATATACAGAAATCTGTTGCATTTCTATACACTAACAAAGATCAGAAAGTGAAATTAAGGAAACAATCCCATTTACCATCCCATCAAAAAGAGTAAAATACCTAGGAATAAACATACCTAAGGAAGCAAAAGACCTGTACTCTGAAAACTGTAAGACTCTGATGAAAGAAATAGAAAAAGACACAAACAGATGGAAAGATATACTATGTTCGTGGATAGGAAGAATCAATATTGTCAAAATGAGTATACTACCCAAGGCAATCTACAGATTCAGTGCAATCCCTATCAAATTACCAATGGCATTTTTCACAGAAGTAGAACAAAAACATCTTAAAATTTGTATGGAGACACAAAAGACCCCAAGTAGCCAAAGCAATCTTGAGAAAGAAAAGCGGAGCTGGAGGAATCAGGCTCCCTGACTTCAGACTATAATACAAAGCTCTAGTCATCAAAACAGTATGGTACTGGCACAAAAATAGAAATATAGATCAATGGAACAGGATAGAAAGCCCAGAAATAAACCTGCTCACCTATGGTCAGTTAATCTACAACAAAGGAGGCAAGACTACACAGTGGTAGAAAGGCAGTCTCTTCAACAAATGGTGCTGGGAAAACTGACAGCTACATATAAAAAAATGAAATTAGAACATTCTCTAACACGATACACAAAAATAAGCTCAAAATGGATTGAAGACCTAAATGTGAGACCAGACACTATAAAACTCCTAGAGGAAAACATAGGCAGAACACTCTCTGACATAAATTTCAGCAATATCTTTTTTGATCCACCTCCTAGAGTAATGAAAGTAAAAACAAAAATAAACAAATGGGACCTAATTAAACTTAAAAACTTTTGCACAGCAAAGGAAACCATAAACAAAATGAAAAGATATCCCACAGAATGGGAGAAGATATTCACAAATGGAGTGACCAACAAGGGATTAATCTCCAAAATATACAAACAGCTCATACAGCTCAATATCAAAAAGAAAAAACCCAATCAAAATATGGGCAGAGGATATAAATAGACATTTCTCCAAAGAAGACATACAGATGGCCAAAAAGCACATGAAAAGATGCTCATCATTGCTAATTATTAGAGAAATGGAAATTGAAACTACAGTGAGGTATCACTTCACACCAGTCAGAATGGCCATGATCAAAAAATCTACAAACAGTAAATGCTGGAGAGGGTGTGGAGAAAAAGGAACCATCCTACACTGTTGGTGGGGATGTAAACTGGTACAGCCACTATGGAGAAGAGTATGGAGGTTCCTTAAAAAAACAAAATAGAGCTACCATATTATCCAGCCATCCCACTCCTGGGCATATATCTGGAGAAAACCATAATTCGAAAAGATACATGCACCCCAGTGTTCATTGCAGCACTGTTTACAATAGCCAGGACATGGAAGCAACCTAAATGTCCATCAACAGAGGAATGGATAAAGAAGATGTGGTACATACATACAATGGAATATTACTCAGTCGTTAAAAAGAATGAAATAATGCCATTTGCAGCAACATAGATGGACCTAGAGATTATCATGCTAAGTGAAATAAGTCAGAGAAAGACAAATATCATATGGTATCACTTATATGTGGAATCGTAAAAAAAGATACAAATGAACTTATTTACAAAACAGAAATAGACCCACAGACATGGAAAGCAAACTTATGGTTACCAAAGAGGAAACGTGGAGAGGGATAAATTAGGAGGTTGGGATTAACATATACACACTACTATATGTAAAATTGATAATCAATTTTAAACAAGGACTTACTGCATAGCACAGGGAACTCTACTCAATACTCTGTAATAACCTATATGGGAAAAAAATCTGAAAAATAACAGGCATATGTATATGTATAACTGAATCACTTTGCTGTACACCTGAAACTAACCCAACATTGTAAATCAACTATATTCCAATATAAAATAAAAAATTTTTAAAAAGAGTTACTTCAGTTTATAGAACACTTGCTAGTGACCAGAAGGTCTGCTAGGATCTTGGAGACAGAGGGAAAAAAAACAGAGTTGTATACCCAGATAAGTACACAGATATTTTCAATGTGGTAAGTTCTACCAAAATAAATATAATAGCTAGTATGTAGGGAATGACTAATATGTCCCAGGTACTATTCTAAGCACTTAACATAAATCTCAAGTAATCATCTCAATCACCTTGTGAGGTTGGAACTATTATTATTCTATTTTACAGATTAAAAAACTGAAGTGAGAGAGGTCAGGTCCTGGCCCAAGGTCATATGGCTCTGATAAGAGGTCAGCCTAAGGTTCCATGAGAGCTTCAAGGTTGAGCAGCTAACTCAAGCTGGGCAGGATCAGATGTGTTTCCAGAGAAGTTGATACCTGCTCTGAGCCCGGCAGGACAGGAAGGAGTTAGATGGGGCAAGGGCATCCCCAGAAGATGAATTGAGTGAGTAAAAGCAGAGATGAGGGGCATGATGTATCCAGGCACCACCAGCAGGGTATATTGCTGAAATACAGAGTGTCATGGGGAGAGTAGCAGGTTTCTGATGTGGGCAGGGGTCAAGTCAGTAGGGTTTTACATACCATGTTGAAAACTTTGGACTTTGTTTGTTGAATTTGACTTTTATGGTAGAAGGGAGAAGAACTAGCATTTATTGTTCACTACCATGTGACAAATCCTCTTTTAGGTGCTTGACATGAGTTATTTCAACAGATTATCTTCTTTCTATAAAGTTTCCTTTCTTAATAAGAAATAGGGATCACAGGTTGTTTTAATTAGACCAAAGGTTCTGTGACAAACTATCCCATTTCATATTGACACTATAAGAAAAATGCTCCCAGAATTAATGTCACAAAGAAGTACTGTTTTTAATGAGAAAATGATACAAATAATATCCATGCATTATTTATACTAAATAAAAGCTTTGTAAGTAACATATTATTAATCTTAAAATGACCAGAACCAATTAACCAGAAACCAATTTATTGGAACCACAAATTATATCAATCTCATCCTGTGATTCCATTTTAAGGAGAAATAAACAAGAAATCAGTTGATATGAAAGATATATGAAGAGAAAAACAATTAGGTCAATTCCTGAAGTCAACAAACATTCATCCCAGCTCACTGTCTCAACACAATAGAGTGTACAATGAGGTCTGGTGTCCAAAGCAAAGACCACTCCCCCTGGAGGATATCAATTCAGTTCATTATGCTATAATTAATAAGGCAGGGAAATTTAACAGACACCATATAATGGTTTTTTTCAAATAAAGGATTCATTCATTTATTTTAACAAACGCTTATTGTGTGTGTAACTTTGTACTGGGCCTTTCCAGGAGCTGGGGCTTCCTCCAGGAGAAGGGCGTTCCTGAGCTGAGGCCTGAGGTATGGAGTTTGCCAGGTAGATAAGCAGGGGGAAGTGTGTTCCAGACTAGGGGAACTCCAAACCCTATGTGGACAGGCCCTGAGGCCCCACTGTACATGGTGGGTTTGGAGAGATACAAAGAGTTCTCCGTGGTGGACGATAAAGTCTTCAGACATGAGGTGAGGTGGTGAGGCTGGTTGGTCCTCAGGGGCCAGATCACAATAGACCTTTTATATCATGAGCAGGTGGATCGTGGTCAGATTCGTATAACAAGATGGTTACTCTGGGGACAGAGAGGAGCCACCATGGAGAAGACAGGGAGGCCCTGAGACCAGGGAAGACACGAGGGCCATCTCCAAGCACAAGAGAAAGACTGCCCCAGCGATGGCTGCTGCAGTGAAGGAAAGGCCCTAGAGCTGCTGGAGGAGCTGCTGGCAATGGTGAGTGTGGCAGAAAGTGAAAGGAGAGACTGAAAAAGGAACCCTGGGTTCTGGCCTAGGCCCCTGGGGATGGTGGCACTTGTTGCTAAGATGGCAGCAGGAGGACCAGGTTTGGGGGTTGAGATGTAAATCCAGATACACCAGACCTAATTTCATACTTTGATAACCACACGGCCAGCGTAACTCCTCCCGGTCTTCGGTGGTGGGATGGCTCATGTCACACTGAGCCTTGACATGACTGAAGGAGTCTACCACGCTGCAAGGCCCCATTTTCCATCTCTAAGAAACAAAAATAGATCCCCATTCACTTTTTCCCTTTTCTAAAAAAATTATGCAACTTTTATATGAATATATGCTTATTGGAAAAATTCAAATAACATAATTTGCCTTTGCTCGGTTTATCACAATAGATCAACAGTTCTCAAACTTTTTTTTCCCATTGTTTGTGATAACTTATTACAGTAGCAATAGTAACCAAATACAGTAGTTTAAATTTTTCCGATGCTAAAATCAAATAAAAATAGAATGTTTTCATTGACTTCAGTTACATTGAAAAATGCAATACAGGCACACCTGAGAGATATTGCAGGCTCAGATCCAGACCACCACAATAAAGCAAAAATTGCAACAAAGTGAGTCATAAGAATCTTATGGTTTCCCAGTGCATATAAAAGTTATGTTTACACTATGCTGTAGTCTGTTAAGTGTGCAAAAGCATTATGTCTAAAAAACAATGTATATACCTTAATTAAAAATTACTTTATTGCTCACAAATGCTAACCATCATCTGAATCTTCAGTGAGTTGTAGTAGTAACATCAAAGATCACTAATCACAGATCACCATAACAAATATAATAATAACGAAGAAGTTTGAAATATGAGGAGAATTACCAAAATGTGACACAGAGACATGAAGTAAACAAATTTTGTTATAAAAATGGTACCACGCAGGGTTGCCACAAACCTTCAATTGGTAAAAAAATGCATTATCTGTGAAGTGCAATAAAATGAAGTGCAATAAAATGAGGTAGGCCTTTAATTGCTAACTTTAGACTTTATCACTGGTTAATAATTAGTTATTTTAAATACACTGGTAATTAGATTTAAGTGAATTTTATTCTTTCAGTATTCTTTTAAAAACCCATCTATATACATATTTATTCATGAATTGATGAGGCTGCCTGCCATTATCTAAAAGTATTAGGATTAAAATGGATATAAAGTAACCAGAGAACACAGGAAAGGAAAAAATATAGTTTATATTAGAAAATGCGTATTTAAATATGCAGAGAGGAAAGAATGAAAGACGTAGTGATGATGTAAACTGAGAAGATACGTTTTTATAGGTTTATGGAGTTATGGAAAATTATAGTTTTAAATTTTGGCATTTTCTTAATTGTTACAAAGAATAATCATTGGTTTTTATGAGAGTAAGGAGGTAGATGGGTTTTTTTAATTTTAAAATTTATTCTTATTTATTTATTTAAAAAAAATTTTTTTTGTAAGTAACCCCATTCATTTTATTGTTGCAGTTAATATTTTTAAAAAGCCATTTCTTCAATTGTTCTTTTTTTTCCTATAGCTATTCATATTAGAAGGTACTTATAATCCTTTCTCTCTCCCATATCATTTTTTGTCCCTCCTGCTCTGCGGTTCCAACTACATGCCATAATTTTGAACAAATTCACTATCTTGGTCATTCTTTTTTGAATATCACATTAAAATTAATGCCCAGAACTGAACACCATATTCCAGATATGGTGTGACTAATGCCTAGTGTAGGAGGACTGTATATCTCTCAATTTTGGATATCACTAAGACAAAGGATACAAGGATGCACCTTCGCTGTTAAAAGGCTTGCAGTGCTCACTAAAATTAGTTGTGATTGGTAATGCAGGTTTTAACTTCCTTCCAGCCCTCCACATTATGCATTAGCAAAAGGCAGGCCTTCTGTTCTTGTCTACATTATAATGCACACTATATCACACTGAAGTACAATTTACTCTTTTTAAACAGCTTACGGCAAAGCTCAAGGTAAATTACAGCACTCTGGACTTTTTCCCATCAGGAACCTGTCATACTGCATTATCCTGTATTTATTTAATATAGGGCCTATATTGATCCAAGCCCTAGTTATGTTCTCTGCCATTTTCCCTTTCTACTTGTGAACTCTCTAACGTTAACGTATTTTTTTTTTTTTTGGATGACCACAACAAAAGCAACAATGATTGCAATTACCAAACACGAAACACACTCATACTATGTCATAATATTGACATTCAGTCCAGTAATCCTCCACTGTAACAGCTCCTTTACTTTGCAGTGAAAATTGATTTGTATATTCTTTGCCTCTGAGTCCTTGTGGAAGTTTTTTGTTTAATTCAAACAGAAAGTCACAAAAATTATAATCATCCTCATCAGTTCACTCAGTCCCATGTAATTAATTTTTTTTCATCTTGATCTTTTGTTAGCACTTTTATGAGTTCATCAGTTTTTCATTAGAGTTCTGAAAATGCTTATTCATTCAGTTCAGCAGTACAATCAGTTACCAGAAACCTGTACTTGTCAGAGTCTTTTCCATGAATTCCTTGAAGATGAAACCCTTTTATAGGAACATATTTGCAAAAGCATCAGAGTACACCCAGAACTGTCTGTAAATGACAAAAGACTTAAAAATGACCACGGTTAAAGATTTGATGAAAGTTCATAATAATGCAATTGACAAGGAAATTTAGTTATTTCTGAGATATACATTTTAAAGTAATAACTAGAATTATGACTTATAACATTATACCAGAACATATAAGATTTTTAGAAATTTCATGTAATGTCTGAAACATTTATATTAACATATTTCCATACAAATAACCCAATGAAAGTTTAGTATTAGTTGTTTTGTTTGTTTTTTTATACTGCAGGTTCTTATTAGTCATCAATTTTATACACATCATTGTATACATATCAATCCCAATCGCCCAATTCAGCACACCACCATCCCCACCCCACTGCAGTTTTCCCCCCTTGGTGACCATATGTCTGTTCTCTACATCTGTGTCTCAACTTCTGCCCTGCAAGCCGGCTCATCTGTACCATTTTTCTAGGTCCCACATACATGCGTTAATATACGATATTTGTTTTTCTCTTTCTGACTTACTTCACTCTGTATGACAGTCTCTAGATCCATCCACGTCTCAACAAATGATTCAATATCGTTCCTTTTTATGGCTGAGTAATATTCCATTGTATATATGTACCACATATTCTTTATCTATTCGTCTGTCGATGGGCATTTAGGTTGCTTCCATGACCTGGCTATTGTAAATAATGCTGCAATGAACATTGTGGTACATGACTCTTTTTGAATTATGGTTTTCTCTGGGTATATGTCCAGTAGTGGGATTGCTGGATCATATGGTAAATCTATTTTTAGTTTTTTAAGGAACCTCCATACTCTTCTCCATAGTGGCTGTATCAATTTACATTCCCACCAGCAGTGCAAGAGGTTTCCCTTTTCTCCACACCCTCTCCAGCATTCTCAAACTTTTGAACTCAGGACCTATTTATACTTTCAAACATTATTGAAGACACCAAAAGCTATAGTTTCTGTTGGTTACATCTACTGATATTTACCACATTAGAAATTAAGAGTGAGAAATTTAAAACTATTCATTTTAAAAGAATAAAAATGAATGTTAACATAAGGCACATTAAATATTAATTTAAATGACATGTTTTTAAATAGAAATATATTTTCCGAGAAAAATTTAGTGAGAACAGTAGCATAGTTTAGTAATATATGCTTATGTAAACCTGTTCAATGACAGGCTTAATATTCTCATATCTACTTCTGCGTTTGATCTGTTGCAATATCACATGTCACGTACCTCCAGAAATTTTCAATGTACATTCATGGGAGAATGAGGGTGACAAAATCAAATAATAGTTTTGTACCATTATGAAAATAGTTTTGACCTCACAGAGGCCCTGAAAGCATCCTGGGGACCCCAGAGGCCCCTGGGTTACACTTTGAGAATCCTTGAACTAGGCATTGGGGAATGCGTGGTCATAGTGTAACTGGATTTCAGTGAGGTCCTTGGCAGTCTCCAGAGAGACAGCCACATCCACAGAGCAGCTTTGTGGTGTCACACATGCTGTGCAGCTACCTGGGCCTCAGTTACATCACCTATGAAGTGGTAAGACTAGAACGTCTCCAAGGACTCTTCCTGCTCTAAAATTCTATGTATTTATAAACCAACATGTAGTAGGTGCTCAGTACATATATATATATATATTTTTTTTTTTTTTTAATAAATTTTATTTATTTATTTATTTATTTTTGGCTACATTGGGTCTTTGTTGCTGCACGCGGGCTTTCTCTAGTTGCGGCGAGCGGAGGCTATTCTTCCTTGCGGTGCGCAGGCTTCTCATTGTGGTGACTTCTCTTGTTGTGGAGCATGGGCTCTAGGCACGTGGGCTTCAGTAGTTGTGGCACGCAGGCTCAGTAGTTGTGGCTCGCGGGCTCTAGAGCGCAGGCTCAGTAGTTGTGGCGCACGGGCTTAGTTGCTCCGCGGCATGTGGGATCTTCCCGGACCAGGGCTCGAACCCGTGTCCCCTGCATTGGCAGGCGGATTCTTAACCACTGCGCCACCAGGGAAGTCCCAGTACATATATTTTGAATGAATATATGAAAAACGAATGAGCAAAGAATGCATGATGTTGTTGAAGGGATTTTTGCATTGAGTGAAAAATTGGACTAGATTTCAAGGGTCAAAAACACACATACCTTCGGGCCAGGTGTCCTGAACAGAAGTAAATAGATGGAGGCCAGTGAGGTGTGGTGGGGTCTATGATGAACTGGAGAGCTCATATCCTACTTAAAGCACATAACATTCAGATTTTGTGTTAGATACCACTCTAGACCAGCAACACAGGTTGGATTTGGCCTATGGTCTGTGACTTGGGACTTCTGAAACAGACAGTCTCTTGGGTTCCTTCTGACTTGAAACAGAGCCTTACTGAACCTCTTATTGGAAGACCAGGTACCTTATGGTCTTCCCTTACTCCCCCCCCAGTCTAAACCTATTCATGGGAAAGGATCTAATAAAATCATTCATTGAAGACAACCTCAACCAGTAAGACCAATATCATGAGATATTTGCATTTTCACATGGTTTGCCTCAAGCCAAAATCAGGAAGATCTGATTGTGGAATTTGGGCATCAGTGATCAGGCCAGAACAGGGAGCCTTGGCTGTACTCCAGAATCCACATCACATGTGCCTATGTGCCCAAACCTGGGAGTTGAAGCACTGCCTATAAAGACTTTCTCTACAGAATCATCAGGTGCTTTGATAGTCAGAAGCATTTCTCCTGGGAATCTATGTCTCAAGGAGGTCTCAGCTAAGGCAGGCCCCATCTGGAGCCAGTTCCTCCTTTCTAACAGGAATTCACTTCCTACAGCCACCTGAACTCAAAAATTTGCTACAGTTAACCAGTATCTTTGATGCCATATAATAGCGCTTCCTGAAGAGCTCTGCCCCTCAGGTAGGATTTTTAAGAAGTGTTGAGATGAGCAGTTTGATATCTTCCCAGAAAACAGGTTGGGAAGTTGGTAAACCCCTTCCCGAGTGCCCTGCCCTGCTGCTCTGTATTCCTTAGGCCCAGGTCACTGGGGTTGTACTGAGGACGGACAGTCCTACTGAGCCATTACTGGAAGAACCATGGAAGGGTGGGAGAAGGGAGTGGAGCCTTCCATTTCCTGAGAAGTGGGGGATCTAGAGTCTGAATTGACCTTCAACCAGACAATCCTATATAGTGTCCTGACTTGCAAATGCCTTCACATAGACATCATTCTAAAACCCTGGAGCCTAGACAAGAGAACTCTCTCTGTCTCTAAGACTTCTCTGACCACTAATGATGAAGGGAAATGGAGCTTTCTTCACTATTTCAAACAATGCAAGATCATTATAAACCAAGCTTCAAGACTCTGGGGGACCCACCTATTTTGAAAGTGTATTGGATACACACAAAAATTCAACGTCCCTCAAAAGAATCCTGAAAGTTCTGTTGCAATGGAATCTGACTTTTCCTGACCACCCAAAGAGTTGTCAGACTAGAATTTGCCTTCTTTGTTTCTGAGCTGTGAATACATAGAGAGTCTCAGGAGCATTTAGTGACTGGGTTTAGGAGAAGTTTTGACGACATGCCACACACTCAAATTACAACACAGCTGGCTGTGAGGTTTGAGCATGGAGCACGGAAAGGCATAGTTAGGATGTGACAGTGATTGTGAAGGGTAATCCCTTTCCTATGGAGGAGTAAATGAATGCCTGACCCTTTAGTCATGGAAAGAGGCAGCGGGTGGGTCTCGGGGGGCTTTCCGGCTCTTTGCTTTCGTTTTTCTCTTTCAGTGAGAAGCAGAGTATCACCCTAAAGGGTCTAGAGGAGTCATCAAAGAGATGCTATGGGAAAACCCTATGTCCAGATCATAGTGACCAGATTGTTCCCCTCCTTCAAAACACACACACACACACACACACACACACAATATGGAGCTGGGAGGAGAGCTGAACCCAGTACTGTCCTTAGACTTGGGCACTAGGGCCCTGCTCTGAGCCCTGGTCCTTAGGAGGTCCCTCGTTTTTGAGTGCCTTTCTCAAAGATGATTCCCTTCTGGTGTCCAGGACTCTCTGGGCTAGAAGTGCTATCTGGGCAGGGTGCCTTGAGTCCAGACAAAAATCTACATGGGCTCTGGTTTCTGGTCCCATTTCTCCTCTTTAAGGCACTCTCCAGTCCTCTAGCATGTGCATGGTGTTGACCAGATGCCTCTAGAGGCTCTAGGACTTGTGTCTACGTGGTTGTCCCAGGGCTCTGTAGTTAGTTCCAATTCTAGGAGGGTGGCCTGGTGGGCTGATTGCTCCAGTTGGCAGGCATGTTTGTTTTGTGGGATTGTGTAAAGCTGGCTGCCAGAATGGGGCTAACACTCCAACTGTTTAGATTGCCCTCCCCCCTACACTGACACACACTTCCAAGGGACAGTCCTGCCTGAACCTCTCAAAATCCATACTTCAAAGAGGCATTAGGGGTTCGAATCACACCCTCAGTTGTGTTGGTTTGTGTGGAAGGAGGGGAAAACAGAGGACTTTGGAGAGAGAGTATTTGCTCTTCTTTCTACTACATCTGTGAAGGCTGGCTCACTCAAGTGTCTGGCACCAGGGTTTGCCTCAGGCGTGTGGGCTCTAAGGCATCATCAGGCACTTCCCCAGTAGAGGAACAAACGGATGCCTGAAAGTGGAAGTTCCCACTGGGCAGGGATGTGGTCCATCATTAACTCCTCCCAGAACTCAACCAAAGTGTCTCCTAGGCCCGACCTTGCACCCTTCTTTCCTTTCTTCCTTTTTTCCTTTCTTCCTTTGTTCCTTCCTCCCTCCCTCTCTCTCTCTCTCTCTTCCTTCCTTCCTTTCTTTCTTTTTCTTTCTTTTTTCTTTCTTTCTTTCTTTCTTTTTCTTTCTTTCTTTCTCTCTCTCTTTCTTTCTTTCTTCTTTCTTTCTTTTGTTTGCTTTCTTTCTTTCCTTTCTTCTTTCTTTCTTTTTTCTTTCTTTCTTTTTTCTTTCTTTCTTTCTTTCTTTTTTCTTTCTTTCTTTTTTCTTTCTTTCTTTTTTCTTTCTTTCTTTCTTTCTTTCTTTTGCTTTCTTTCCTTCCTTCCTTCCTTCTTTCTTTCTTTCTTTCTGTCTTTCTTTCTTTCCTTCTTTCTTTCTTTCTCTACCTCTCTCTCTCTTTCTTTCCCCCTTCCTTCCTTCCTTCTTTCCTTCCTTTCTTCCGTCCTTTCTTGTTGATGATGGCAGTGGATGAGGCTTTAGGGATGGGACTCTAATATGCTCTATTCCATTCTATAAAATATCAGCATGCTTCAGAGCAAGCTGCTGGGCCACCTCCCCAAACATCTCAGACACCTCCTGGGTACAGCCCTGACGTTCTCCCCACACCATTCACGTTGGATTTAACTTGAACTTCACTGAACTCATCATGATATTTGGTTAATATTTTTAAATAAATACTTTAATACTTGTTTATTATCGACAGGCTGTTTCCCTCACTAAAACATAAACTCTTTGAGGGCAGGGCCTGTCTCATTCTCAGTTGACTAGAACAGTTAACAAAGTAGGTGCTCAGGAAATATTTTCAAATAGTGGAATGAATGATTCCATCACTGGACTTTTGTTTGGTGGAGTGTTTGTCCATGTGCATTCTACATTCTGCTTCTTTAAAAATCATAGGTCATGTTTATGTTTGGAGAAATTCTGTATACTGCTCATGTTTCCTTTCTCGAAATGGTCTCCTGAACTAGCCTTGGCTTTCATTTAGTCCAGTGTGGTGGTCTGGAGTGTAGGCTTCTGTACCAGGCAGACCCGGGTTTGAATCCTGACTCTACTATTTTCTAGCTGTGTGACATGGGCAAGTTATTAATCTTCCCAAACCTTAGTTTTCCCACCTGCAATACAAGAACAAAAATATCTACCTCATAGAGTATTGTGGTGGCAAGGAATAAGAAATGATGTATGTAAAACATTTAGTACCTTGCCTAGCGTGTTGTAAATGCTACAGTTGTTATTCCCTTTTTTCCTCAGTGCCTACTGCTAACCACTGGTTCTGTGCTTACCACTGAGGATGCAGAGATGAACAGGATGCCGTTCAAATCTCCCAATCCACATATGAAAGGGCCTGAGCACAGAACTGGATGTAGGGATGAGGCAGGACTGGTTCTCAGACCTCAGAGTTTGGAGCAGAGGCATGAGTGGAAGATAGGATGGTGGGAAGGAGGAAGTGAGGGGAGGAGGGAGGGCAAAATCCCATCCCAGGTGAGCAGATGGTCCAAAAAGAATGGGCAGGTGAGAGTCTCAGGAGAGCAAGAGTTTTGAGATGGGGTACCCAGGGGTGGCAAGTGGAGGCTGGAGCAGGCCCTGAGCAGTGAGTTCTTTTAGTAAAGCCTTAGGACTTCAGGCATAGCAGGAGGGAGGTGTTGAGGGCTGGTCAGACCCTGTTCTCAAGGAGTTTAGAGCCTAGTAAGGAAGACTGACATGGAAGCAAATAATCATATAAACAAGGATAAGCATGTATGCAAAGTCCAGAAGAAGCACAGAGGAGGGACACATGGGAGGGAAGGTGTGGTGGGTGTAGCAGGAACCAAGGAAGGCTTCCCAGAGGAACAGGCTAGGAAGGTTCAGGAGGATGGTGAGGAATTTAGTGCGGATGAGACGTGGAGTGGGTGGAGGGTCAGAACATTAAAAGGAGGGATGAAGCAGGATGGCATGTTTGGGTGTTCTGTAATAATTAGGACTTTCCCTGGCTGTCAGGGGTGCATGGACTGGGCTGGGGTGGGGGTGGCATTTGGGGATCCTCCTTCAATGGACAGGTCCTTGAACAGTCCTGGTTCATATTTCTTTACAGAGAGCGGGTCCCACTCAGTAGTATAAAGCAGGAAGCCATAATCTCTGGAGCCCCCGTTCTCCTTTGTCTGAGTAGAAATGCTGGTGTTGGAGTCTCACAGAACTCTACCGCTTACCAGTGTGGGGTGCTGAGAAAATTATGGAACCCCTCTAAACTTCAGTTTCCTCATCTGTAAAATGGATAAAATGGTGCACACCTGATAGAGATGTTGTTATAATTAAATGAAATAATGCATGTAAAGGGCTTAGCATAGAAACCACCACATAACACACACTTGGTACATACTGGTAGCATCTAATATATTCATTCATTCATTCGCTCATGCGTTGGTTCACCATTTAACATCAGACACCGGGAACACAGGGATGAACAAGGCTCAGTCCCTGCCCATAAGAAGCCTCTGATGAGTGTTGTGTGGGAGGGCAGACAAACAGATGATTACTGCACTGTGTGAATGTGATAAGTGCTATGGCAAAGGCACACACAAAGTGATGATGGGAGCACAGATGAAGGGCAAACTGGTTGCCATGATGATGATGATGATGATGATGATGATGAGAGCCCGGGCTAAATGTTGAGGAGAGGGCTCCAGTCCCTAGGAGCCAGATCAAGACCAGTCTTGAAAGTCAAGTCAAGGCTATCAGCCCTTATCCTGAAGGCCATGGGGAGCTACCGAAAAATCTCAGGCAGTGGAGAAACCTGGTCCCATCTGCATTCAGGAAGATCACTCTGGCCCCTGTGAGAGCAGCTAGAAAGCTCTAAGGCTCCTCCAGGTGAGAAATAAAAAGATCCCATCAAGAAACTGAGGGACCCAAGGAGGTTGAAGCGCCATGATCTACTGTGGCAGGGCAGTGAGAGGGCTAGACCAGTGAAAGTTTTTGGTCAGAGTTTGGAATATCGAAAATCTCTTAAGGAGTATTTAATATTTCTCTTAAAACACGCAAAAAGTCTAAAGAATGGGACAGCCAATTTTGTCATTCACAGTTTATTTATTACTTAAAATGACACCTCAGCTAAGGCTAGCTGGAATACTATTTATCTGAATTGGCTTCTCCCACTAAAAGTTTTATTCTCTAAGTATCCTGTACTATGTTTCAGAGAAATATGATATGATTCTATTGATGCATGGCATCAGATTTACCATGTCTTAAACCTGGTGAGTATACTGAGGAAATCATGGAGTGAATATCTGTACTGTCCATCTCACATAGTAGGTGCTTTATAAATGTTGCATTTCTCTGCTTTATTCATGTCTGAAGAGTGTCCAATGGAGTTTAAAGTATTTGTTCACATTATTACTCACAGACTTCCTAATCAAACTCTCTACATTGTCCATGACACCTTGTATTTAGCAGTGGGTTTTCAGAAATGAGTGTTACAGGAACAATTCATTCACTCACACACCTTTCTTTTCTGCTCCTCAGCTCTTAGGTAATTCAGATGCTATTGTCCTAGAATAAGGAAGAAAGTCAGAGAAATTTCCAGAACTTTATTTCATCACTTTTAGTAAACTCTTTCCCTGACTCTTTTGCCCCTCAGGAACCACGTTCTCTGCTTCGAATGGATTGAGTGCACTAATCTCATCGGCTACAGCACCTCCCGTGCTCTGGGTCTTCTCTGTGGGCCTCATTTTGAATCAGAAATTAGGTGATGCCTTCCTCAGGGACTTCATTATATGCATTCAGTATCCTGAGTAGAAAAGTTAACTGTGTGTTTTTGATTTGTGTCATTTATACCTGTTTCTCCCGTCTAAAAGAATTGTGTGGAATATGTCCTAATGAAGTTTTTGATACCACATCAAGCCTGTTTGGCCCAAAATAGTCTGCTTCTCTGGGGTATAAACAAAAAACTATTTGTTCTGGGACATTTCCAAATTCCAAGAACTCCTAAAGCCCTACTTCTTTTGAGGTCGTGCTCAGGTTCACCCTGTGAATCCTTCCTCTGTAGTGGATATTAAAGTGACGATCTCACACAAAGCTTCCAAACTTATACTAAAGAATAGATTTGAGTTAAAGGGTAATGTGCTATGGCAATTATTCTATTGTACAAGTGTCCTGCCATAAAAACAAATCAATAAATCAAAGTTATTAAGAGCTTGGCTATGAAACAAGATACTCAGTATGTATTTTATTAGCTAAGATAGATGTCAACTCAAAACCCATGCTATGGCATACCTATAGCATACCTACAACTTAAAGAGAAAGAACTCTCTTACTTGAGGCTAGTGGAAGGTGTGGTGGATGGGACTCTGGGAAAGAAAACAGAAGAATGTTGGTGAAAATGCATCTGTCATAACACGGGCTGAGGCAGAGGCTCTCTTAGAGGGTGTAGATGAGGAATAAGGACGTTAACATTTATTGCAAACCTATTCTGTGGGTATGGTAGGCACTTTGCAGACATCATCTTTTCAGATCTTCTTTTAAAAAAACAGATTTGACTCTTATAGAGAAGTTTTAGGTTCACAGCAATACTGAGCTGCAGAGTTTTCTCACACACCTCCTTCCGCCACGCATGCTTAGCCGCCCCCATTATCAGCATCCCCGCCAGAGTGGTACATTTATTACAATCGATGAACCTTCAGTGATACATCATTATCACCCAATGATAATGGGTTCACTTTAGGGTTCACTCTTGGTGTTCTATATTCTGTGGGTTTGGACAAATGTATAGACATGTATCCACCACGTATTATAGTATTATACGGAGTAGCTTCACTGCCCTAAAAATCCTCTGTGCTCTGCCTATTCATCCCTGCCTCCCCACAAAACCTCTGATAATCCCTGATCCCTAAACTGTCTCCATAGTTTTGTCTTTGCCCATGTGTCATCTAGTTGGAATCATACAATATGTAGATTTTCAGATTGGCTTCTTTCATTTAGTAATATGCATCTGAGGTTCTTCCATGTCTTTTCATTGCTTGATGGCTCATTTCTTTTTAGTGTTGAATAATACTCCATTATCTGGAATAATGGAATAAATAAACCACCGTTCATTTATTCTGTGCAGGTTTTTGTCCAGACATAAGTTTTCAAGTCCTTTGTGTAAATACCAAAGAATGTGATTGCTGTATCATATGGCAAAATTTTAGGGTTTTTAAAAAAGTTTTACTGAGGTATAGCTGACAAATAAAATTGTAAGATATTTAATGTGCACTGTACGTGTAGTTTTATAATAAACTGGCAATCTGTGTCCTGACATGGCTGTACCATTTTGCATTCCTACCAACAATGAATGAGAGTTCCTATTGCTCCACATTCTCACCAGCGTTCGGTGTTTTCAGTGTTCCAGATTTTGGCCATTCTGATAGGTGTAGTAGTATCTCATTGTCATTTTAATTTGTATTTCCCTAATGACATATGATGTGGAGCATATTTTCATATGTTTATTTTCCAACCCTATATCTTCTTTGACCAGGTGTCTGTTGAGGTCTTTTGCCCATTTTTTAATCAGGTTGTTTGTTTTCTTATTGTTGAGTTTTAAGAGTTACTCGTATATTTTGGATAACAGTTCTTTATCAGATGTGTATTTTGCAAGTATTTTCTCCCAGTCTGTGGCTTTTCTTCTCATTCTTTTGACAGTGTCTCTCACAGAGCAGAAATTTATTTTTGAAGTCCAGCTTATCAATTATTTCTTTCATGGATCATTTCTTTGCTGTTTTATCTAAAAAGTTATCAAGCCCAAACTCATCTAGACTTGCTCATATATCATCCTTTAAATTTTCTTAACAACCCCTCCATCCCCATTTTACAAATCCAGACTTAGCGAGGTCAAGTTATTCTTCAGTGCCACTAAATTAGTAACTGGTAGGACTAGATTCAGACACAGGTCTTTCTAACCTCAAAGCCCAGCCAGGAGGCTGTCTCCTTCATTCCATGGCTGCTGCTTCAAGAGCAACTCTGCATGGGAATCAGATTGGCTCTCTTCCAGGGGTGGATGAGGTCTCTTTCAACACGGAGATTCTAGGTCACAGATTAGAATAAATAGAAGAATGAGCATCCCTTCCTCTTTTTGACCCAAAGACCTGCTACTGAATTTTGTCTTCATGTGCCTGAAGGGTACTTCTTCCTTATTATTTTCATTCATTCTAAGAAAGGCAGCTCCCTGCCCTTGGGGGTGATGGCCTCTAAAATTTTGGCTGAACTGGGCGATTGAGTGCCTCATTTTTGCTGATGGGATTTGAGAGCATCTGGGGAAGATGGTGCATGAGCAATGGAGAATTAGTGAGGTTTTACAATGTTGTTATAAACTTTATGATGTGAGTTGATTGTTTCATGTAGCCTCATGAAACAAGTTGGAGAAGGTGGAGGGTGATTACATCACTCTCTCTGCCTTTTCGAAAGAGATGAAGTCTTCTTTAATGCTTGGGATTATTTCCTGATGCTCCACACAGACCCACCCAGTTTTCCAATTTTAATATGTTCCTGTAATAGGTGTAGAGAAAAAAAGAGAAAGCAGGGGGAAGCCATCAGCCCAACTTGTTGTACTGACATTCCTGGCAAAGATGAAAGACTAATGTCAGAGCAGAGCACAAAACCTTACAGAAACAAGTCTGTTTGGTTTGGACAGTAAATAAATAAGCCAGTTACATTACTTGGATGGATGGCAAAAACTTTGTCATCAAAGCAACTACCCCACTGAGCTTGCTCTGCTTATACAAGTTGTCAGCCTCTGTCCCAACCCCAAACTACCTAAGTAGGAGGAGCTGAACCTTGTCCATTCCTTATTTATAACTAGCCCTGAGTGAGGGGGAGGGACAGGCAGGGTTGCAGGCTGCTTGCCTGAGTTACATCCACAAATGCCTCAGAAGCGGCCGGCTGGCTGTATCCTTCTCCTTACATTCCTGGGTCTGTCTGGGATAGTTGGCGCAGTTACCAGAACATACCACATTGGGATTGTGGAAGAATACTGGAACTATGTACCCCAAGGGAAGAATGTTATTACTGGGAAAAGTTTCGCAGAAGACAAGTGAGTGAAACTGGGGTCCCAATAGACTCCCAGGTTTGGCTCCTTTTTGACTCTGCTTGGGGAAGGTTGTATTCCTTGGGTGGCTACAGTGGGGGTGAGTTGACCTAAATCAACAGGAGAGGTTTTGTGTTTGCTTGGAGAGCCCTTGCATGGGCGAGTGTGTAATTTGGAAGAGACATTCTTAGCTCCATATATTCACAGCCTCGTCTGTGAAGAGCCATATACAAAACCATGTGTTTTTGTTTTTTTTTTTAAGGATATGGGACTGGTGCTTTTTAAAGCAGATGGTTCTGAGTTTTTACTTTTTTTTTTTAAAGTATTTATTATTTTATTTATTTTATGGCTGTGTTGGGTCTTCGTTTCTGTGCGAGGGCTTTCTCTACTTGTGGCAAGTGGGGGCCACTCTTCATCGCGGTGCACGGGCCTCTCACTATCGCGGCCTCTCTTGTTGCGGAGCACAGGCTCCAGACGCGCAGGCTCAGTAATTGTGGCTCACGGGCCTAGTTCCTCCGCGGCACGTGGGATCCTCCCAGACCAGGGCTCGAACCCATGTCCCCTGCATTGGCAGGCAGATTCTCAACCACTGCGCCACCAGGGAAGCCCAAACCATGTGTTTTGAATAATGGTTTACTCTCTACATGGACAAGTTTCACTAGGTATCACTAAGAACTTCCATGGGTTCTGGACTCACTGTGTTAAAAAAAAAAAAAAAAAGTTAAAACTTGGGATAAAAATTTGAGAAATTTCAAGAATTCTTCACTGTTAAAACACATAGTGTTTTCTTAGTTTTTATTTTTGGAATGAAACATCATAATTAGGGATAGGTATGCTCTAGGTAGTTACATTTTGTTTTGTAATGTTTAAAAAAGGGGGAGAGTTATAATAGATTTGGCTGGTATTTTAAGAGTTTCCTTGAGTCCACTTAGAAATGGCTTTGTTTTGCTTGTGAGAGGTTTGTTCCAGCCCCAACTCATTCAATCTGAGGGCAATATTTATCTCCAGAGCCCAGGGCATAGCTGGGTGAGATGATGCTGCAGTCTTCTATGTCCCTGACTTATAATTTTT
Organism: Balaenoptera ricei; assembly: GCF_028023285.1. Classification (NCBI taxonomy): domain Eukaryota; kingdom Metazoa; phylum Chordata; class Mammalia; order Artiodactyla; family Balaenopteridae; genus Balaenoptera; species Balaenoptera ricei. Next base: position 42,591,647 of record NC_082646.1, on the reverse strand, counting down.
GCAGAAAATAGCACTTGTTACCCCTCTTCCTCCCAGAGTGCTGTGTCTTAAATCTCTCATTTGCTCCCTGGAGTTCCCTCTGAAATCACCTTCTGGCTCCAGAAGCTGTCATGCATATTTTCAACATTGTAGTTCTTAGAACATCTTTTGAGATGTTTTGGCAAATAGTCATATATTCAGATGCTTGTTCCTTTCTTGATAGGCAGAGCCCAGTGCATCCAAATCCAAGTTCCATTTTTTAAAGATGAGGTTAGTTGCTAAGATTCATGGGGTCTGCCAACAGGTCCTTAAAAGCCAGGTACCCCTGCCCTGGGGAAAGACCAAAGACCTAGTTGGCTTGGACACACGGCTTCCAGGTTATCTAATAACACAAAGGAGGCATAGTCATGTTTTGTTTATTCAAAAAGGATGATGCTCATGCCGGCCAGGCTACCAAGAAAGACTTTTCCTTAAGCTTTGTACCAGGAAATTTAATGTCCAGGGGCTATTTCCAGAGAATGCTCTTGACTTCTTTCAATCTCACATTTGCTGACAATTGATGGTGGCAGTTTGTACTGCAACAAATGGATATGGAGTCGAAAGACTCCCCTAACTGCCAGGGGCTTTCCCTGGAAATAGAGCTCTGCTGTCCTCAAAAAGGCATCAATAGAAAAATGATCATTGTGAGCAGCTATTGGACTGGAAAATATTCAAGATGTGTGCATTGAGGGTAGTGAGTGTAGTCTTTAAGCTCAATGTGATGTTGGACACATTTCCATATGCATAGAATTCTATCTTTCTCCTAAAATGCCCATGCCAGTATAGCTGTTTGGTAGCATTTACTCTGACCCAGTGATTGTACCGGAGACTTTTAATTCATTACTGCTTGCAGATGTTATTATTCCCACTCTACAAACAAGGAACTGAGGCTCTGAAGTCAAATACTCATTTACAATGTAAAAGGCAGCACCAAACTCACATTTCTTTGACTTCAGAGCCAATATTTTTTCATGATGCAACCTTTTCCTGGCAAAGGTGATCCTTTCCCATTGAATTAAACTCAACTTTGAGGGAAGTCAAGGATTCCATTAATAAGAACTTTCTAGAAAGACCCAATTCTTTACCAAGGGCAGGTTTAGTCTCACTTGTCACTCTTTCCAGAAAGACATTGAAAATGATCACTGGTGTCAGTGACCAAACCAGTTACCTGGGTTCATTCAAAAACCCAAAGTACTTTATTTTTTTTTAAATTTTTATTTTATATTGGACTATAGTTGATTTACAATGTTGTGTTAGTTTCAAGTGTATAGCAAGGTGATTCAGTTATACATATACAGGTGTCTATTCTTTTTCAAATTCTTTTCCCATTTAGGTTATTACAGAATTTTGAGCAGAGTTCCCTGTGCTATACAGTAGGTCCTTGTTGGTTATCTATTTTAAATATAGTAGTGTGTATATATTAATCCCAAACTCCAAATTTATCCCTCCCCCTGCCCCACCTTTCCGCTTTGGTACCCATAAGTTTGTTTTCTATGTCTGGGAGTTTGTTTAAAAACCCAAAGTACTTTAAATACTCAAATACTAAAATGCCATTTCCACAAGGATGGGTGCAGGAAGAAGTTAGGGGATCTCTGTTGATCATTTCAGCCAGAAGATGGTGCTTTGAAGAAATTACAATAAAATGTATGAAAATAATTATGGTGAAAAAGAAAAGAAAAAAAAAAGAGAATAGGCATGACTAAAACACAGTTTGTCATCAAAGTAGAGTAAGGTGGTTTAACAAATGCTTTGGTTCCATAGAGGAGGACTCCTGCCCTTTAGGAGAAGCTGGCATACTAGATGTCATACCTGGAATGCCAAGGTCCCCAAGGGTTCCCTTCTGGCGTGTCAAGGAGCAATGTTTATGTGGGGCAGACTCCTGACTCTTAAAAGGGAGCCTGAGTGAGGATGTGATGCATGCTGGCTTTTAGCAGCAATCATGCCAGGAAGTGCTACTCATGTGGCCAGTGGCTCAGGGCAAGTTTCTAAGAAGGTACAGTTGTGGTTGGCTGCTGACTCTTGCTTGAAGACCACAGGACACATGTCTCAGGTGCCATGATTCACAAGTGTCATGGGTGCCACAGGTGACATATGTGAAGATGTCACGATTATGGGACAAGTATGGAGTTCACTATGTGTGTTCTGCATTGCGCCATTTCCCCCAGAGCAAGGAATCATCTTGGGTGATGTGACCATGCCTCTTAGCTTCTGCAGGATGAGTAGACAGCACTTCTGAGGACTCTCTGCTGGTTAGATATTCACACCCAGAAAATGCCCAATATTTAGAAGTCCATGACGGCTGGGTGCCTAGTATTCCATTATGAGTGGAAAGAGCCTAGACTAGAAACCAGGAGACCTGACTTCTAGTCCTTGTTCTGCCCCCAACCTGCTGTGTAACCTTGAACATGTCACGTAATCTCTCTGAACATCAATTTCCTTACTTTGTATAACAAGGGAGTTGAAACACAATCCTTAAAGTCACTTGAGAAGTATAATTCCAAGGCATTAGACATAATTTTCAAAACTAAATGAAAAACATCTTACCTTACTTGCCAGTTCTAGAAAGATTTTTTGCAATGCAAGGAGAGAGATGATTTGCAAATGTTCAGCCTAGAAATCAGAGTTGAAGAAAGCCCGAGAGTGGGGATATGTGACAATTTTTGAAGTATTCTATATTTTTATTTACCCATTCATTTTTTCCCTATTCTTTAAGAACGGTCTCCAGTTCTTCACTTCATCCACAGAGTTTTTCCCCACAGCCCTGGCTTATTCTGGTCAGCTTCCTTCCCAACCCCTCATGAGCTTTATCTGGTGTCTTTATCTGGCCTTGGACACAGTGTTTCCTTCTCCCTGCTTTGCTCTCTAGTGGTTTGATGTACACCAGTCACCTCTGCAGCTGGAGGATGAGTGCTCTGTTGGTGGAGAGGAAGGCCCAGCATATGTAAAATAACCCCCCTTCCCAACACAGAGTTTGTCAGTGACAGTGACCCATGGAGGACTGAGCAAGGCCAGTCATTTGGAATCATTAAAGTAAGAACTAATCACTGTCAGTCAATTTAGTTGTTCTGGTTGCATTATCTTTGAATAAGGGGAATGGGAAAAAATTAGGGGGAAAGAAAGGTGAGTGCCAAAGTTTCAGTGATGTAAAAAATCTTGGAAACCAAAATTAGGCAGTGCCAAGAGCCTAATAAATCCTGATTCACAAGGATGAGATAACAAAAAAAATTGAAATCATTTCACCAAGATATGATAGCCATCAGATGGTGCCATTTAACTTTCCAGCTTGGTACCTTTGCTTGATCATAGGGCTCAAAAACATAATTGAGACTATAAGCATGGACGTTTCCTAGAAAGTATAGGATTTAGGAGTTACATTCTATTTAGAAAATTTTTCTAAATGGAGTTTACCCAACCATATCACTGTGGCAGCCCAGTTGATGGCAAAGGGTTTTGAACACCCCCTAGGAGCAGGCCCTAGGATGGGGAAGGCCCTGTATATTTACCTGAAAGAAGAGCCAACTGAAGGGAAACAGGTGGAGGAAGAGAAAGGCTTTTATAAGCTTTGAAATAAAGAGAAGGATCTCACCTCATTAGCGCTTGGTCTTAGACAGATGATGACTTTCAAATCTCAACTTCTACCTTATCAGCAGAAAAAATCATGTGTTGGGCCTGATGCCTTGTGAATCTCTTGGGGTTACTATATCAGTTAGTGATTGCTTTTGGCTGCCAGTAAAGACAAGACTAGAGTGGCTTAAATAAATTAAGGTTTGATATACTCTTATGAAAGAAATGCAAAGGTGGCCAGTCTAAGGCTGGTGGGACAGCTGGCATGATAGGATTTCAGAGGCCTTCTATATTTCTGACCCACCATCCTTAGCATGCGACTTTACTCCTTAAGGAAGCTTATGGTCACAAAATGGCTGCTAGGACTCAGCCCTCATGCCTGTTATCCAAGAAGGAAGAGAGAAAGGGGAAAGGTAGAAGGGCCATAATTCCTGCTGCATCAGCCCTTTAAAGGGCTCTCATGAAAACCCCACCCAACCAATTCTACTTACATCTCATTGGATGCTCAAAGACACAAAGAGGGCTTGGAAATATGGTCTTTTAGTTTTGTGCTTTTTGGCCTGAATAAAAGCAGGGTTTGATTCTTTTACTAAGAAAGAAAGGGAGCAAGAATATAAGGCAGCTGGCAGTCCCTGCCACCTTCCCCTCCCTAATTCTCCCTTTTCCCCATCCTTCACGAGCACCATCTTAGTCCCCCTCTTCCCTTTCTCACCTCTGGATAGTGGGACACCAAGGTCTGTGGGGTTTGAGAGAACTCAAAGACAACATAATAGCTGTCCTTGAGTCCTTACTATGTTCCAGGCATTGTCATTAAAGCTTTCCCTGCCATGCATAGGGGTGACAGATCTCCTGCCCTGGTCAGGGGGACCAGGAGACCCAGGGAAGTTTTCCGTAGCCAAGTGTAGCCCAAGTGGTCTAACAAGATGCCAAGGCAGTCTTGCCTCCTGGCGAGTGTGGGGCTCTGGCATCAACTGAGAAGCTTAGAATTCTTGCTCCATTTACTAGGCAAGTAGTTGAGTCTTCTTCTTTTTTTTTTTTTTTTTTGCCTCAATTTTCTCATTAGTGAGATGGGGATAATGACAGTCCTTCCATGGGGGGGATGGTATATTCATCTCCTGTGGCTGCTGGAACAGATTACCACAAACTAGGTGGCTTAAAAGAAGAGAAATTTATTCTCACCCAGTCCTGGAGATCAGAAGTCTGAAATGAAGGTGTTGGCAGGGCCACACTCCCTCTGGAGGCTCTAAGGGAGAATCCACTGATTGCCTCTTTCAGCTTCTGGGGGCTGCTGGCAATTCTTGGCTTGTGATGGCATCACTCCAATCTCTGCCTCCGTCTTCATATCACCTTCTCCTCAGTGCATGTCTTATCTCCTCCTTATGAGAACACTTTTGCTGGCATTTAGGACTGACATTTAGGTTGGGTTGGATAATCACCTGGATTATCCAGGATCATCTCCTCATCTCGAAATCCTTAACTTAATTACATCGGCAAGGACTCTTTCTCCAAATAATGGGATTAGGATGTCAATTTATCTTTGGAAGCCATCATCAGCCCACCGCAGGGTGGGTATCAGGAGATATGTAAATGCTTAGATGTGGTGGCGGGCACTGGGTTAGCACTCAGGAAACGTTTGTCTTCATGCTAGCCCTCCTGTCTTGAGGGGTTCTCTGGAGAGCAGGATATCCATGGGAAAGAGACCTCAGATGGTCACATTTTCCTCTTTTCTAGTTAGAGTTTTGCCAGAAATGATCATAACTCCCCTGACTCCCATTGACTGAGCGCTCACTCTCCCAGACACTCTGCGTGGGGCTCCACATCTCATTTACCCCTCACAGTGGCTCTGCCATGGTCAGCGGTTTACAGCCGAGGAAACTGGGGTTCAGAGAAGTTAAGTCACTTTCCCAAGACCTCACAATGTCAAGGCGGGCATTGGAATTCAAGCTCATTCTCTTTTCCCTTTACTGTGTGTATTTGGCACCTAGGGGGCTTCTGTGGAAATGAGGTGGGTGAAGGGGGAACTCAAGACTTAGGGGATGCCAGGGGGAAACCAGGGTGAGCAAGGTGTAGAGGAGCTCATCACTGGATGGGATAGCTTCAAAAACTATTAATCTGATTAAGAAGGGCGTGGCTGTGCCCGAGCTGCAACTCGAAACTGCCATCTTCACCCTTCCTTTGGCCACGTGGCACTTGTCCCATTCTAGTCCTGTTTTCTCATTGGTGAACCTCAGCCCATCTCAAGCTCAGACAACACCACTTGTCCTTATTGTGACTATATGATCTCACATGTTTGCTCTGACCACACCCTCTGCTGATGTTACTTTGCAACTCATCTTCATCCTGCATCCCCCCAACACACACTCAGATATTTGGGCTCTATACGGTTAGTTGTCCCTTAATATAGAAAACTCGGTGTTGCTATTTATTCACCAATGCATGTTTTGTCTTCCCAACCAGATGGGAAATCTCTTGAATACAGGGACTGAGAATTATACATCTTGACTCCAGTTTCTAATTTAATGTCCCATATACAGTAGAGGTTCAACAACTGCTCGATGGTTGAATGGAAGGGAAAAAAAATCCCACTAAAAGATCCAGGTTGTGGGGGACGGAGGTGCTGGTGAGCTGCACAGCCCCAGTGAGCTACAAATGCCTCGGAATCTAAATTGGCAGCCCACCTCTGCACTGGTTAGAGGATTTCCACAGGCAGGTTCGTTCTGACAGTGGTTGATCTCTCCTGCCTTTGGAAGGTGTCTCCCTTCACGGTATTGCCCCTGGCCTTGGCAATGTAAACGTTTTGTCTTTAAAGCAGTAGCTAATGGGACACTTCCCAACACCACTGGATTCCTTCACAGCAGGAAACAGACAAGTCCTCAGCTTAAGTCAAAATGTTGGAATGTAGGTTCAGGATGAATCTGAGGCGTGGTGATTACTCAGTCACTCAGAGTGGGGTCACCCTGCAGCTACACTATAAATACAATATACAACCCAACAACTTGGGCATTCTAATGAGTGCACTCAAGCTAAACCGGAGGCTGCTTCCTGTGGATGGCTCCTTGAAGTCACCCACTTTCTTTGTTCCTTGGGCAAGATTTGCATCTTCTAAGACTCATAAGAGCTGGAGCTTCTCTCTTATTGTTACATATGTATTATGTATTGTTAAGGGTGGTTTGCTGCATAGACACTGAAAAGACTTTTTCTTACTTCCACCCCTCCCCTACGTTTTCTTTCTTTTTTTTTTTCACATCACCACCCCCACCCCCCGCCACTTTCCCCCCCTAGTGTCCATACGTTTGTTCTCTACATCTGTGTCTCAATTTTTGCCCTGCACCTGTATCGTTTTTATAGATTCCGCATATATGTGTTAATATACGATATTTGTTTTTCTCTTTCTGACTTACTTCACTCTGTATGACAGTCTCTAGATCCATCCACGTCTCAACAAATGACCCAGTTTTGTTCCTTTTTATGGCTGAGTGATATTCCATTGTATATATGTACCACAACTTCTTTATCCATTCATCTGTTGATGGGCATTTAGGTTGCTTCCATGACCTGGCTATTGTAAATAGTGCTGCAATGAACATTGGGGTGCATGTGTCTTTTTGAATTATGGTTTTCTCTGGGTATATGCCCAGTAGTGGGATTGCTGGGTCATATGGTAATTCTATTTTTAGTTTTTTAAGGAACCTCCATACTGTTCTCCATAGTGGCTGTATCAATTTACATTCCCACCAACAGTGCAAGAGGGTTCCCGATTCTCCACACCCTCTCCAGCATTTGTTGCTTGTAGATTTTCTGATGATGCCCATTCTAACTGATGTGAGGTGATACCTCATTGTAGTTTTGATTTGCATTTCTCTAATGATTAGTGATGTGTAGCAGCTTTTCATGTACTTCTTGGCCATCTGTATGTCTTCTTTGGAGAAATGTCTATTTAGGTCTTCTGCCCATTTTTGGATTGGGTTGTTTGTTTCTTTAATATTGAGCTGCATGAGCTGTTTATATATTTTGGAGATTAATCCTTTGTCCATTGATTCGTTTGCAAATATTTTCTCCTATTTTGAGGGTTGTCTTTTTGTCTTGTTTATGGTTTCCTTTGCTGTGCAAAAGCTTTGAAGTTTCATTAGGTCCCATTTGTTTATTTTTGTTTTTATTTCCATTTCTTTAGGAGGTGGGTCAAAAGGGATCTTGCTGTAATTTATGTCATAGAGTGTTCTGCCTATGTTTTCCTTGAAGAGTTTTATGCTGTCTGGCCTTACATTTAGGTCTTTAATCCATTTTGAGTTTATTTTTGTGTATGGTGTTAGGGAGTGTTCTAATTTCATTCTTTTACATGTAGCTGTCCAGTTTTCCCAACACCACTTATTGAAGAGACTGTCTTTTCTCTATTGTATATCCTTGACTCCTTTGTCATAGATTAGTTGACCATAGGTGCATGGGTTTATCTCTGGGGTTTCTATCTTGTTCCATTGATCTATGTTTCTGTTTTTGTGCCAGTACCATATTGTCTTGATTACTGTAGCTTTGTAGTATAGTCTGAAGTCAGGGAGTCTGATTCCTCCAGCTCCGTTTTTTTCCCTCAAGATTGCTTTGGCTATTTGGGGTCTTTTGTGTCTCCATACAGATTTTAAGATTTTTTGTGTTCTAGTTCCATAAAAATGCCATTGGTAATTTGATACTGATTGCATTGTATCTGTAGATTGCTTTGGGTACTGTAGTCATTTTCACAATATTGATTCTTCCAATCAAAGAACATGGTATATCTCTCCATCTGTTGGTATCATCTTTAATTTCTTTCATCAGTGTCTTATAGTTTTCTGCATACAGGTCTTTTGTCTCCCCAGGTAGGTTTATTCCTGGTATTTTATTTTTTTTGTTGCAATGGTAAATGGGAGTGTTTCCTTAATTTCTCTTTCAGATTTTTCATCGTTGGTGCATAGGAATGCAAGAGATTTCTGTGCATCAATTTTGTATCCTGTTACTTCACCAATTCATTGATTAACTCTAGTAGTTTTCTGGTGGCATCTTAGGATTCTCTATGCATATAATCATGTCATCTACAAACAGTGACAGTTTTACTTCTTCTTTTCCAATTTGTATTCCTTTTATTTCTTTTTCTTCTCTGATTGACGTGGCTAGGACTTCCAAAACTATGTTGAATAATAGTGGTGAGAGTGGACATCCTTGTCTTGTTCCTGATCTTAGAGGAAATGCTTTCAGTTTTTCACCATTTAGAATGATGTTTGCTGTGGGTTTGTCATATATGGGCTTTATTATGTTGAAGTAGGTTCCCTGTATGCCCATTTTCTGGAGAGTTTTTATCATAAATGCTGTTCAATTTTGTCAAAAGCTTTTTCTGCATCTATTGAGATGATCATATGGTTTTTATTCTTCAATTTGTTAATATGGTGTATCACATTGATTGATTGTGTATATTGAAGAATCCTTGTATCCATGGGATAAATCCCACTTGATCATGGTGTTTGATCCTTTTAATGTGTTGTTGGATTCTGTTTGCTAGTATTTTGTTGAGAATTTTTGCATCTATATTCATCAGCGATATTGATCTGTAATTTTCTTTTTTTGTAGTATCTTTGTCTGGTTTTGGTATCAGGGTGATTGTGGCCTCATAGAATAAATTTGGGAGTGTTCCTTCCTCTGCAAGTGTTTGGAAGAGTTTGAGAAAGACGGGTGTTAGCTCTTCTCTAAATGTTTGATAGAATTCACCTGTTAAGCCATTTGGTCCTAGACTTTTGTTTGTTGGAAGATTTTTAATCATAGTTTCAATTTCATTACTTGTGATTGGTCTGTTCATATTTTCTACTTCTTCCTGGTTCAGTCTTGGGAGGTTATACCTTTCTAAGAATTTGTCCATTTCTTCCAGGTTGTCCATTTTATTGGCATAAAGTTGCTTGTAGTAGTCTCTTATCTGTTCTTATCTGTTCTACCTCAGTTATTCTGCTATTGATTCCTTCTAGTGTATTTTTCATTTCAGTTATTGTATTGTTCATCTCTGTTTGTTTGTTCTTTAATTCCTCTAGGTCTTTGTTAAACATTTCTTGCATCTTCTCGATCTTTGCCTCCATTCTTTTTCCGAGGTCCTGGATCATCTTCACTATCATTTTTCTGAATTTTTTTTCTGGAAGGTTGCCTATCTCCACTTCATTTAGTTGCTTTTCTGGGGTTTTATCTTGTTCCTTCATCTGGTGCACTGCCCTGTGCCTTTTCATCTTGCCTATCTTTCTATGAATGTGGCTTTTGTTAAGTCTTAGAATTCTGTTTTTTCATATCCATCCCTTTTTTTTCCTATTGCATCACACCCTCCTAATCTCCTGACAACCTCCCTGCCCCCCATCTTTGCTATCCCCTTTGCCTGACTCCTCTAAAACTTTCACACCATTGCCATAAGGATCATTCCTAAATACTGATTATCATGTCACCCATTTTATGAAAAACCTCAGTGAGTCCTCAGTTCTTCCAAGATCAATTCTAAATTCTAAATTCTTCAACCTATGATAACCATATGGTAAAGTTCATTATCAATCTTTCCCCAGATTTTACACACATCCATACTTCTCGCTACTCACCTTCCAGAACTCTGCCCCAGCCTATAACTTGCTTTCCCCCCATATCACCCATACTTCTTCCTCCTTGTTGCTCATGCTCTGTCCCTGCTTAGTGTCCTCAACTTTTCCATTTTGTTATCCAATCCTACTTCTCCTTAATTTCTGCATTTTATATGAAGTTTTTCTGACCTCTTTGACCCACAGCAATCTTTTCCTTCTGTAAACAAATATATTCCTAGAAAAACTGAGCCAATATCCATTGCATCAACCACTCAATTGGCACTTACATAATCATATATTGCTCTGTGTAGTTACTTAATTTTTTCATTATTAGATCATAGACTCCTACTGAGAATGTGGTAAGTGCATAGTAAGTGTTTGCTAAATGAAAAGGGGCAAATGGACAGTGTGACTTTAGAATATTTTGGTTTTGTTTTAGTTTGGTTGTGAATACTATTTGTTTCTGGCTTGTCACTTAATTCTTAGGCTCCATTTCATCACTAATAAATTGAGGATAATCTTACCAACTTTACAGAGGCTGAAGGGTTTTGGTGAACACCAAATGAGAAATCATGCTTACAAGTACTTTATGGACTATTAAGGTAAGCTATTAGGATTTCTCTTTTAATTTCAGTTATAAAATATTTTCCTTCTTACTTTTAGACTTGCAACCTTATTTCTCGAAAGAGGACCCAACAGGATAGGCGGTATTTACAAAAAGGCTGTTTACAGACACTACACAGATGAGACCTATTCCACGGAGATCCCCAAACCTCCCTGGCTTGGATTCTTGGGCCCCATCTTGAGAGCTGAAGTGGGTGATGTGATTGTCATCCATTTAAAGAACTTTGCTTCCCGACCCTACTCCTTGCATCCACATGGTGTTTTCTACAACAAAGATTCAGAAGGTAAATATCAATCCTATATTATTGGTGTCTTCTCTCTCCTTCTTAAGTAAGGCAACTGTCAGTTGCAGTGAACGGAATTCTAAGAGCGCATTCTAAGATTACACATGTACTTTTGTCTTCTCCCTGCCTCCCCCTCACCCCATGTCCATCTGTCCCCACCTTTTCTTTCTCTTTTTCCTTTTTCTTACCCTATTTCCTTCCTCTCTTCTTTCTCACTTTTGTTTATGTTGCTACAGAACTGGGTGTTGGCGTCCCTTGACACATGCTCCACCACGGCCCCAGAAGCACACTAACCTTCCTGTCAATCAGTCTTGACTGGGTCCCATGTTGGATAAGGAGCAGCGTGCACAACGGATTCCTGTGTCCTATCACCAGGAACAGCCTCAGCTATGGGGAGGGTGTCTCAGTGCACGTGGACCTCAACTTCCCTGCTTAAGGCTACTGTCTTTGGTGCTTCCTTTCTGAAGCGTCCCTGTCTTCTTTTTTTAAAATTTTATTTATTTATTTATTTGTTTGTTTGTTTGTTTATTTATTTATTTAGGCTGCACTGGGTCTATGTTGCTGCACGCGGGCTTTCTCTAGTTGCCGCGAGCGGGGGCTACTCTTCATTGCGGTGCAAGGGCTTCTCATTGCGGTGGCTTCTCTTGTCACGGAGCTCGGGTTCTAGGCACATGGGCTCAGTAGTTGTGGCTCGAGGGCTCTAGAGTGCAGCCTCAGTAGTTGTGGCACACAGGCTTAGTTGCTCCGCGGCATGTGGGATCTTCCCAGACCAGGGCTCTAACCCGTGTCCCCTGCTTTGGCAGGCAGATTCTTAACCACTGTGCCAACAGGGAAGTCCCCCATCCCTGTCTTCTTGTTTGTACCTAAATAGCTTCAATAGCACAGTTTCCTGAGTACTCCCTAAAGTTAAATTTTTTTTTTTAAAGCAACATTCTTAGACTTTTGAGATGGAAGTATTTCTCAGTCTTCAGAAGTATTTTTCACATCTTTCATTTCATTCTTGCTCGTGACCAGGTGGAATGTGTCAAATGATGCTGAACCTGCTACACTCCTGGCTCTGAGGAACATGCCAGGAACAGCACCATTAACTCTGATGCATCTTACTTTATCACCAAGGACGAGCTTCTGGTTATTAACTATTGTCCTAAGGCAGCCAAACTTGCCTGGGAGTTGCCATAGACAGGTCTGTCTAAGCAGCCAGAGGAGACACCTCTGATGATGGACACAAGATTAGGAGTGCCCTTTGTTCTTGGTGCTTTACCTCCATCCGAAGTGCAGCAAAGCTCTCGGTCCCAGACTTGGTTAGTTCTGAGTAGGTGAATGTGAGCATGTAAAATTCATTACCTTCATGATACTTCCACTGAGTGCCCACCAGATGCCAGAGACTGACTGTGGGTCCTGGGAATACAAGATAAATGATTCGTAGGCTATAGTTGAAAATCAATAACTATGAGTATAAGGATTTATTTCAGGGCTCTCAATTCTGTTCCCCTGATCTATGTGCTTACTCTTGCACCAACACCACACTGTCTTGATTACTACGAATTTATAGTAAGTTTTGAAATTGGGTTGCATAAATCCTCCAACTTTGCTCTTCTCAAGACTTTTTAGCTACTCTAAGTCCTTTGCATTTCCATATAAATATCAGATGAACTTGTTAATTTTTACCAAAAAACCCCACAAAACATCAGCCGGGTTTTGATTAGGATTGCATTGAGTTTTATCAATCAGTTGGGGGGAAATTGTCATCTGCATTTAAAAGAGGAATTGCCATCTTGACAATATTGAGTCTTTCAATCTGAACATGGAATTTAGACTTTTATTGTCTCTAAACAATGTCTTAGTTTTTAGTGTACAAGATTTGCATTTCTTTTGTTAAATTTATTCAGAAATATCTTATTCTTTCTGATACTGTTATAAATGGAATAATTTTCTTAATTTCATTTTTGATTGTTTGTTACTAGTGTGTAGAAATACAATTGAGTTTTATATATTTATCTTGAATCCTACTATCTTGTTAAATTTGTATATTAGTAGATGTTTAAAGGGTTCCTTGGAATTTTCTAAATACAGAATCATGTCACTATGAATATAACGTTTTATTTCTTCCTTACCAACGGGTAAAACTTAGTTTTTTATTTGGCTTATTGCACTGGCTAGAACTTTCAGGACAATATTTAATAACAGTGGCAAGAGCAAACATTCTTCCCCTGTTCCCAGTCATAGGAAGAAAGCATGCAGTCTCCCATACATTAAGCATGATGTTAGATGTGGATTATTCTTAGAAGGAAGTTCCCATCTATTCCTAGTTTGAGAGTTTTTAATTTGATAAGTACTGGATTTTAAAAAATTTAATCTTTATTTTATATTGGGGTGTAGTTGATTTACAATGTTATGTTAGTTTCAGGTGTACAGCTAAGTGATTCAGTTATACATACACATATATCCATTCTTTTCCAGATTCTTTTCCTATATAGGTTATTACAGAATACTGAGTAAAGTTCCCTGTGCTATATAGTAGGCCCTTGTTGACTCTATTTTATATATAATAGTGTGTATGTGTTAATCCCAAACTCCTTATTTATCCCCCTTCCACACTTCCCCTTTGGTGACGATATGTTTGTTTTTGAAGTCTGTGAGTCTGTTTCTGTTTTGTAAATAAGTTTCAAATTTTCTACCATTTTCTTTAGATTCCACATATAAGTGATATCTTATGATATTTGTCTTTGTCTAACTTACTTCACTTAGTATGATAATCTCTAGGTCAATCCATGTTGCTGCAAATGGAATTATTTCGTTCTTTTTTATGGTTGAGTAATATTCCATTGTATATATGTACAACATCTTCTTTATCCATTCCTGTGTCTATGGACATTTAGGTTGCTTCCATGTCCTGGCTATTGTAAACAGTGCTGCAATAAACATTGGAGTGCATGTATTTTTTCAAATACAGTTTGCTCCGGATATATGCCCAGGAGTGGGATTCCTGGATCATATTGTAGTTCTATATTTAGTTTTTAAAGAAAACTCCATACTCTTCTCCACAGTGGCTACACCAATTTACATTCCCATCAATAGTGTAGGATGGTCCCTTTTCTCCACACCCTCTCTAGCATTTATTGTTTGTAGACTTTTTGATCATGGCCATTCTGACTGGTGTGAGGTGATACCTCACTGTAGTTTCAATTTGCATTTCTCTAATAATTAGCAATGTTGAGCATCTTTTCATGTGTTTTTTTGGCCATCCATATGTCTTCTTTGGAGAAATGTCTATTTAGATCTTCTTCCCATTCTTTGATTGGATTGTTTGGGTTTTTTGATATTGAGCTGCATAAGCTGTTTGTATATTTTGGAGATTAATCCCTTGTCAGTCTCTTCATTTGCAAATACTTTCTCCCATTCTGTGGGTTGTTTTTTTCGTTTTGTGTATGGCTTCCTTTGCTGTGCAAAACCTTTTAAGTTTCATTAGGCCCCATTTGTCTGTTTTTGATTTTATTTCCATTACTCTAGGAGGTGGGTCAAAAAAGATGTTGCTGCGATTTATGTCATAGACTGTTTTGCCTATGTTTTCCTCTAAGAGTTTTAGAGTGTCTGGCCTTACATTTAGGTCTTTGATCCATTCTGAGTTTATTTTTGTGTATGGTGTTAGGAAGTGTTCTAACTTCATTCTTTTACATGTAACTGTCTCGTTTTCCCAGCACCACTTATTGAAGAGGCTATCTTTTCTCCATTGTTTATTCTTACCTCTTTTGTCAAAAATGACCATAGGTGCGTGGGTTTATCTCTGGGTTTCTATCCTGTTCCATTGATCTATATTTCTATTTTTGTACCAGTACCATACTGTCTTGATTACTGTAGCTTTGTAGTATAGTCTGAAGTCAGGGAGTCTGATTCCTCCAGCTCTGTTTTTCTTTCTCAAGATTGCTTTGATTATTTGGGGTCTTTTGTAAAGACTTTTACATACAAATTGTAAAATTTTTTGTTCTAGTCCTGTGAAAAATGCCATTGGTAATTTGATGGAGACTGCATTGAATCTGTAGATTGCTTTGGGTAATATAGTCATTTTCACAGTTTTGATTCTTCCAATCCAAGAACATGGTATATCTTTCCATCTGTTTGTATCATCTTTGATTTCTTTCATCAGTGTCTTATAGTTTTCTGCATACAGGTCTTTTGCCTACTTAGGTAGGTTTATTCCTGGTATTTTATTCTTTTTGTTGCAATGGTAAATGGGAGTGTTTCCTTAATTTCTGTTTTAGATTTTTCATCATTAGTATATAGGAATGCAAGAGATTTCTGTGCATTAATTTTGTACCCTGCAACTTTACCAAATTCATTAATTAGCTCTAGTAGCTTTCTGGTAGCATTTTTAGGATTCTCTATGTATAGTATCATGTCATCTGCATCAGTGACAGTTTTACTTCTTCTTTTCTGATTTGGTTTCCTTTTATTTCCTTTTCTTCTCTGATTGCTGTGGCTAAAACTTCCAAAACTATGTTGAATAACAGTGGTGAGAGTGGATATCCTTGTCTTGTCCCTGATATTAGAGGAAATGCTTTCAGTTTTTCACCATTGAGAGTGATGTTGGCTGTGGGTTTGTCATATATGGCTTTTATTATGTTGAGGTAGGTTCCCTCTATGCCCACCCATTTATCATAAATGGGTGTTGAATTTTGTCAAAAGCTTTTTCTGCATCTATTGAGACCATCATATGGTTTTTATCCTTCAATTGGTTAATATGGTGTATCACATTGATTGATTTGCGTATATTGAAGAATTCTTGCATTCCTGGGATAAACCCCACTTGATCATGGTGTATGATCCTTTTAATGTGCTGTTGGATTCTGTTTGCTAGTATTTTGTTGAGGATTTTTGCATCTATGTTCATCAATGATATTGGCCTGTAGTTTTCTTTTTTGTGACATCTTTGGTTTTGGTGTCAGGGTGATGGTGACCTCGTAGAATGAGTTTGGGAGTGTTCATCCCTCTGCTATATTTTGGAAGAGTCTGGAATGATAGGTGTTAACTCTTCTCTAAATGTTTGATAGAATTCGCCTGTGAAGCCATCTGGCCCTGGGCTTTTGTTTGTTGGAAGATTTTTAATCACAGTTTCAATCTCAGTGCTTGTGATTGGTCTGTTCATGTTTTCTATTTCTTCCTGGTTCAGTCTTGGAAGGCTGTACTTTTCTAAGAATTTCTCCATTTCTTCCAGGTTGTCCATTTTATCGGCATATAGTTGCTTGTAGTAGTCTCTCATGATCCTTTGTAATTCTGCAGTGTCAGTTGTTACTTCTCTTCTTTAATTTCTAATTCTGTTGATTTGAGTCTTTTCCTTTTTTTCTTGATGAGTCTGGCTAATGGTTTATGAATTTTGTTTATTTTCTCAAAGAATCAGCTTTCAGTTTTGTTGATCTTTGCTATTGTTGCCTTCATTTCTTTTTCCTTTATTTCTGATCTGATTTTTATTTTCTTTCCTTCTGCTAACTTTGGGGATTTTTGTTCTTCTTTCTCTAATTGCTTTAGGTGTAAGGTTAGGCTGTTTATTTGAGATTTTTCTTTTTTCTTGAGGTAGGATTGTATTGCTATAAACTACCCTCTTAGAACTGCTTTTGCTGCATCTCATAGGTTTTGGGTTGTCGTGTTTTCATTACATTTTTTTCTAAGTATTTTTTAATTTCCTCTTTGATTTCTTCAGTGATCTCTTGGTTGTCTAGTAGCATATTGTTTAGCCTCCATGTGTTTGTATTTTTTAGTTTTTTCCTGTAATTGATATCTAGTCTCATAGCATTGTGGTTGGAAAAGATGCTTGATGTGATTTTAATTTTCTTAAATTTACCGAGGCTTGATTTGTGACCCAAGATGTGCTCTGTCCTGGAGAATGTTCCATGTGCACTTGAGCAGAAATTGTATTCTGTAGTTTTTGGATGGAAGTATCATTCCTTTTAAATTATTGAGATTTATTTTATGTGTAGCTTATTTTCTATCCTGAAGAATGTTCCGTGTGCCCTTGTAAATAAGTGTATTCTGCAGTCATTGGGTGAAATGTTCTATAGGTATCAGTTAGGTTGAGTTGTTTGACAGCATTGTTGAAGTCTTCTATATCCTTGCTGATTTTCTTCCTAGTTTTTCTACCAGTTATTTAGAGAAGGGTATTGAAATCTCTAACTATTACTGTTGAGTTGTGTATTTCTCCTTTCAGTTATGTCAGTTTTTGCTTTATGTGTTTTGAGACTCTTGTTAGGTATGAATACCTTTATAATTGTTTTATCTTCCTGATATATTGACTCTTTTATCATTATGAAATATCTATCTTTGTCTCTATATACATTTCTTGTCTTAAAATCTAGTTTGTCTGTTATTGAGAGCCACTTCAGCTCTCATATTGTTGCTATTTGCATTCTTTTGCTTTCAATCTATTTGCGTTTTTGAATCTAAAATATAGATTGCATATAGTTGGATGTTACTTCTTTGTCCAATTTGACAGTCTCTGCATATTGATTGGAGTGTTTAGACCATTCACATTTAATGTAATTATTGATTGGTTTGAGCTACACTTATTTTGCTAATTATTTTCTATATGCATTCTGTCTTTTTTATTCCCCTGTTCTTCCTTTACTGTCTTCTTTGGTGTAAAACAATATTTTAAAATCTACTATTTATATTTCTCCATTGATTTTTCAACTATTTATTTTGAGTTCTTTTCTTATTGGTTGGCCTATGGATTGTAATATGCATTTTAACATATCACAATATACTTCATATTTTTTACCTACTTAATTCTGGAAATATATAAAAGTTTTACTCCAACAGAGCATCATTCTCATCCACCTCTTTTGTGCTATTACTGTTATATTGTCATTACATCTCTCCCTCTGTAAACCCAACAATGTGATGTTATACTTGGAACTGTATATTATCTTATGAATTTTAAAGAAGTTAGGATAAAAAAGGAAAAATATATTTATAGAATCTTTTATTTTAACTCCCATTTTTCCTATTTTTGGTGCTTTTCACTTCTTTCTGTGGATTCACGTTCTCTGGTGTTATTTCCTTTTAGACTGAAAGACTCTTTTAGTATTGCTTGTAAGACAGGTCTGCTAGCAACAAACTCACTTATTTTTGCTTATCTAGAGTATCTTTATTTTGCCTTATTTTTTTGAAGGCTAGTTTTGCTGGATGTAGTATTCTTGGTTGGTATTTTTCCTCTAGCATTTTTAGTATGTCATCCCACTGTCTTCTCATATCAAATATTTAAATGGGAAGTCAACTGTTAATCAGGTTGGGGCTCCCTAGTATGTGATCATTTCTCTTTGCCTTTTTTTCTTCCCCAACAGCTTGACAACAATATATTTGTGTATGAATTCTTTGTATTTATTCTACTTGTGGTTTGTTGTGCTCCTTTGATGTGTAAGTTAATGTTTTTCATCAAATTTGGTAAAAATTTCTGCAATTATTTCTTCAAATATTTTTTTCTGCCCCCATTTCTTTCTCCTCTCCTTTGGAAGACTACATTACACACATGTTAATATACTTGATTTAGTCCCATAGGTCTCTGAGTTTCTGTTTATTTTCTTCAATCTTTTTTTTTAACCCTCTCTTTTTCAGATAGGATAATTCTGTCAATGTCTCTTCAAGTTCACTGATTCTTTTGCCATCTTGAATCTGTTGCCAAGCCCCTCTAGTGAATATTTTATTTCATTTATTGTATGTTTCAATGTGAAAACTCCAACTTGGTTCTTTTTTTTAATGTATAAATTTTATCTCCTTATTGAGATTCTCTATTTGTTGAATAATTTGTCCTACTTTCCTTTAATTATTTAAACACAGTTTCTTTCAGTTGCTTGAATATATTTATAATAGCTGCTTTAAAGTCTTTATCTGCTGAATTCAACACCTAGAAGCACTTAGAGGTAGTTTCTATTGGCTGCTTTTTTTCCTTGAGTATGGATCACACTTTCTTAGTTCTTTGCATGTCCCATTTTGTTGTGGCTGTTGTTTTTCTTCTTGAAAACTGGTAATTATTGAGAATATACTGTAGCAACTTTGGATTCTGGATTCTGATCCCTCCATCATCCAAGTTTGTTTATGTTACTTGCTTTTTTGTTTAGTAACTTGTCCGGGTTAAACCTGTGAAATCTGTATTCCTTATAGTGTGTTGGCCACTAAGGTTTCTGCTCTTTTTTTTCCTTGTTTTTATTTTTAAGCCTGGCTGCTGAGTGGTCACCTCTATACCTGCTTAGCTTTGAGGTCAGCAGATCTTTTTCATGAGACCCAAAATCTCTCAGGTCTCAAATTTAGGTGCTGAATGTGTAGTAAGTGCCCAAGAAGTGTTTGTTAGTTCTTCTGCTGCTTCTCCTTTCCTTCTTCAGTTGATGTTAAGTGAAGTAGATTGAAGTCTTCCTGATTGGTACGGGAGGCCTGTCAGAAGGGATCTTCATGAATATTTCTTAAACATCTGGCTCTGTGCAGGACACTTCATATACACTGCCTCATGTAGTTCTTACATCTCTGTGGGGGTAGATATAAACATTCCAGCTTTACTGGTAGAAAACCAAGGCAGGGAGAATTTAAGTAACTAGCCTGAAGTCCCATAGCAAATAAATTTTAATTCATGTGTGTTTGATTTCAAAGCTCTAGCTCTTTCCACTATAGTGTGTGATCTCTGCATTTTAACTATGTTTTATATTTTCTTGGAAGGAGCCCTGTACCCAGATAGAACATCTGGAAGGAACAAGGATGATGACAATGTTCCTCCTGGCAAAAACTATAGCTATGTCTGGCCAGTGAGAGAAGAATATGCTCCTGCCCCAGCAGATGCAAATTGCCTGACCTGGGTGTACCATTCGCACATTGATGCCCCTAAGGACATCTGCTCTGGGCTAATTGGCCCACTGCTGGTGTGCAAAGAGGGTAAGACGTCTCTTCCCCACCCTCTCTGTCCCTAGGAGCCTAATCCCAGGTGTGTTGAAAAGTGTACATAGTCTTCAGGTCTTGTCTTGCCTACCTCCCTTGCTTCACACAGAGTGTGCCTCTTCTTCCAAACTTTCTGTAAGATTAAAGAAATTTTTCTAACATGGAAGATCCATAACAGGGACAATAATTCAGGCTTCTGCCTAAAAAAATCATAGCCTTCTGAAACTTACATGCTTTAAAAAAATACACACTGACACCACACATAGGAAAGTGTAAAATGTAGACAAATGACCAGGAATGCTTTTGCTTTATTATTTCACCCACATAATCTCTTTGCTATTTTATTCCTTATTAATTGATTTAGTGTATCTGTGCTCTGTCAATATAGTATATTTCCTTTAAGGACAGCCAGGTTTCCAAGTCTGTGGTTGTGAGGCTTTCTGTTTTATGAGTTTTCTATGGTTTTATCATTTCCATCAAAGCCTTTCACTGATTTTATGTTGTGGGTTACTCTTGTACATGTAGGTCTTTCAAAATTACCTGATACCATTGGCAGGAAGAAAAGCTCATCTTGATTTTGTCCACTTTGAATTTTTTTCTTACTCTTTTGAATGTGCCTGATAGGTATCCTGCATAAATATTCAGGGACAAGGACTGATGTGGATCAAGAGTTTGTTATAATGTTTGCTCTTGTGGATGAGAATCAAAGCTGGTACCTTGAGGAAAATATCAGACATTTCTGCACTGACCCTGATTCAGTTGACAAAGAAGATGCTGTTTTCCAGAGGAGTAACAAAATGCATGGTGAGTGCCTCTCATGTTATCAAATACATACCGACTGCCTTTTGTGTATTTGGCGCTACATGGGATACAGAACACACAGAAATATTAAACCTAGTTTTCCAAGATTTATAACTTCATAATGAGAATAATAAGAAAGTGATGAAACATAATACCTCTCAGAACCTAACACAAAGAAAGAGAGCAGGAGAAGAAGAAAGGAACAGAGAGGAACTACAAAAACTGACAGCAATTAACAAAATGGAAATAAGCACATACTTATCAATAATAACTTTAAATGTAAATGGACTAAATTCCCCATTCAAAAGACATAAAGGGGCTGAATGGATTAAAAAACAAAAACAAAAAAACCAAAACCCATCTCTATACTAGATACAAGAGACACACTTTAGTTGTAAGGACACACATAGACTGACACTGAAGGGATGGAAAAAACTATTCCATGCAAATGGAAACCAAAAGAAAGTTGGAGTAGCTACACTTATATCAGACTTTAAATTGAGTTTAAAACAAAGACTATAATAAGAAGGGTGTTACATAATGGTCAATCCAACAAGAAGATATAACATTTAAAATATTTGTGCACCCAACACAGGAGCGCTTAAATATATAAAGCAAATATTAACAAACATAAAGGGAGAAACAGACCGCAATACAATAATAGTAAAGTACTTTAATACCCCACTTATATCAATGTAGGTATCCAGAAAGAAAATCAGTTAGGAAACTTTAGCCTTAAACAATATGTTAGATTAGATGGACTTAACAGATACTTATAGAACATTCCATCCAAAAACAACAGGATACACATTCTTCTCAAGTGCATATGGAACATTTTCCAAGATAGATATGTTAGGCCATAAAACAAGTCTTAATAAATTTAAGAAGATTGAAATTATATCAAGCATCTTTTCTGACCACAATGATATGAAACTAGAAATTAATTACATGAAGAAAACTGGAAAATTCACAAACATGTGGAGATTAAACAGCATGTTACTGAACAACCAACATATTGAAGAAGAAATCAAAAGAGAAATTTTTTTAAAACTTGAAACAAATGAAAATGGAAATGTAATATATCAAAATTTATGGGATGCAGCAAAAGCAGTTCTAAGAGGGAAGTTCATAGTGATAAATGCCTACCTCAAGAAACAAAAAAAGTTTCAAGTAAGCAACCTAACTTTACACCTCAAAGAACTAGAAAAAAACAAATTAAGCCCAAAGTTACTAGAAGGAAGGAAATAACAAAGATTAGAGCAGAAATAAGTGAAACAGATACTAAAAAGACAATAAAAAACATCAATAAAACTAAGATCTGGTTCTTTGAGAAGATAAACAAAATTAACAAACCTTTAACTAGACTCACTAAGAAAAAGAGAAAGGTCTCAAATAAATAAAATCAGAGATGAAAGATGAGATATTATAACTGATACCACAGAAATAAGAAGGATCATAAGAGACTACTATGAACAAGTATATGCCAACAAATTGGATAACCTATAAGAAATGGATAAGAACCATACAACCTACCAAGACTGAATCAGGATGAAATAGAATCTGAACAGACTGATACTAGCAAGGAGATTGAATCAGTAATCAAAAACCTTCCAACAAACAAAAGTCCAGGAAACAGATGGCTTCACTGGTTAATTCCACCAAACATTCAAAGAAGAATTAATACCAATTCTTCTCAAAATCTTCCAAAAAATAGAAGAGGGAGAAACTCTTCCAAACATGTTTTATGAAACCAGCATTGTGCTGATACCAAAAGCGGACAAGGATGCCACACAGAAAAAGAAAAACTACAGGCCAATATTCCTGATGAACACAGATGCAAAAGTCCTCAACAAAGTATCAGCAAGCCAAATTCAACAATACATTAAAAGGTTCATACACTGTGATTAAGTGGGATTTATTAATCCATGGGATTTTAATCATGAAAGTGTGGTTCAGCTTCCACAAATCCATTAAAGTGACATACCACAGTAACAAAATGAAGGATAAAAATCATATGATCATCACAATAGACACAGAGAAAGCATTTGACAAAATTCAACATCCATTTATAATAAAAACTCTTAACAAAGAGAGTATAAAGGGAACATACCTCAACATAATAAAGACCATATATGACAAGCCCACAGCTAACGTGATACTCAATGGTGAAAAGCTGAAAGTTAATCCTCTAATATCAGGAACAAGAGAAGGATGTGCACTGTTGCCACTTTTATTCAACATAGCATTGGAAGTCGAAGCCAGAGCAATTAGGGAAGGAAAAGAAATAAATTCATCCAAATCCGAAAGGAAGAAGTAACTGTCACTATTTGCAGATGACATGATACTATACATAGAAAACCCTAAAGCCTCCAAAAAAACTGTTAGAACGAATAAGTTAAGTAAATTTGAGGGATATTAAATCAATACACAAAAATCTGTTGCAGTTCTTTACACTAATAATGAATTATCAGAAAGAGAAGTTAAGAAAACAATCTCACTTACAACTGCCTCAAAAGGAATAAAATACCTAGGAATAAATTTAACCAAGGAGGTAAAAAAAACATATATTGAAAACTATGACATTAATAAAAAAAATTTAAGAAGACACAGATAAATGGAAAGATATTCTGTGTCCATGGATTGAATGAATTAATATTGTTAAAATGTTCATACTACCCAAAGCAATCTATAGACACAATGCAATCTCTATTAAAATCCCAATGGTATTTTTTACAGAAATAGAACAATCCAAAAATTTGTATGGAACCACAAAAAACCCTGAATAGCCAAAGCAATCTTGAGAAAGAACAAAGCTGGAGGTATCGTGCTCCTTGATTTTAAATGATATTACAAAACCATAGTAATTAACACAGTATGATATTGGCATAAAAACAGACACAGAGATCAATGGAACAGAATAGAGAGCCCTGAAGTAAACCCATGTAAGAATATACAGGAGGAAAAGGACAGTCTCTTCAATAAATGGTGTTGGGAAAATTGAACAGCCATATACAAAAGAATGAAGCTGGACCACTGTCTTACACACATACACAAATATTAACTCAAATTGGATTAAAGACTTGAATATAAGATCTGAAATTATAGAACTCCTAGAAGAAAACATAGGTGGTGAGCTTCTTGACATAGGTCTTGGTAATGATTTTTTAAATCTGACACCAAAAGCGAAAGCAACAAAAGCAAAAATAAACAAGTGGGACTACATCAAACCAAAAACTTCTGCACAGCAAAGGAAACCATCAACGAAATGAAAAGACAACCGACTGAATGGGAGAAAATATTTGTAAATTGTATATCTGATAAGAAACTAATATCCAAATATATAAAGAACTCATACAAATCAATAGCAAAAAGCCAAACAATCTTATTTTAAAAAAATGAGCAGAAGATCTGAATAGATATTTTTCTAAAGAAGAAATACAAATGGCCAATAGGTATGTGAAAAGATGCTCAACATCATTACTCATCAGGAAATGCAAATCAAAACCACATGAGAGGGACTTCCCTGTGGTCCAGTGGTTAAGACTCTGAGCTCCCAATGCAGGGGGCCCGGGTTTGATCCCTGGTCAGGGAACTAGATCCCACATGCATGCTGCAACTAAAAAAAAAAAAAAAAAGATCCCACATGCTGCCACTAAGACCTGGCACAGCCAAATAAATAAATAAGTATTAAAAACAAACAAAAAAACCCCACGAGATATCACCTCATACCTGTTAGAATGGCTATTATCAAAAAGACAAGAAATAACAAGTGTAAATTGGTACAACCACTATGAAAACCAGTATGGAATTTCCTTAAAAAAACTAAAAATAAACCTACCATATGATCCAGCAATTCTGCTCCTGGGTATTTATCTGAAGAAAATGAAAACACTAATTCAAAAAGATATATGCACCCCCCATGTTCATTGCAGCATTATTTACAATAGCCAATATATGGAAACAGCCTAAGTGTCCCTTGATGGATGAATGGATAAAGAAATTGTGGTATATAACAATAGAATATTATTCAGCCATAAAAAAGAATGAAATCTCACCATTTGCAACAGCATGGTGGACTTTTAGGGCATTATGCTAAGTGAAATAAGTCAGACACGGAAGGCAAATGTTGTAAGACCTCTTTTACATGTGGAATCTAAGCAAACAAACAAAACCCCCAAAACCAAGTTCATAGATCCAGAGAACAAATTGGTGGTTAAAGAGGCAGGGGATGGGCATGGGAGAAATGGCAAAAAAAGTAACATGTCTCATAAGTCCCTTCTAATCAGTTCTTTTCCTTCTCTTCTTGCTGCATGCTTTTGTCATTTAAGTAGCTACTATGTGTCAGCTTTCCCGCTGTGAGGTAAGACAGGGTTTCTAATTACAAGGAACAGATCTGGTGGGGAAGGTAAATATGTAAATAGAGATGGAGGTAAGAGGTGGCCAAGCTGTCCTGGAAGTATGAACAGTGCTTTTGTTTGCTCCTGATCTCATTGTGTTCACGTAACAGCTCGAAGGCTGTTTTGACCACTTTTATTGAGTGCTTTTCTCTTGAAAAGACTAATGCTTTTCATTCCTTTCTGGGACTGTATTTTACCAAAGAAACCATGCCTTTCTGCACAAAAACATTACAAGCAATAATCTGTGCTAATTTTCAACTGTGCTAGCGCATGTGTTACCATTTCTTCTGGATCTGCTCGCCTCTGCAGGGGAATCTCTTCCACTAGTGTTTCTGTTTTTCAGCGCTCAATGGATACCTCTTTGGAAACTTCCCCGAGCCTGATATGTGTGTTGGTGAATCGGTGTCCTGGCACCTATTTGGGATGGGGAATGAGATAGACATCCATTCCATCCATTTTTATGGTAACACCTTCATCAGCAGAGGCCATCGGACTGATGTCGTCAACCTCTTCCCAGCCACCTTCCTGACAACAGAAATGATAGTTGAGAATCCTGGGAAGTGGATGATAACCTGCCAAGTCAGTGATCACTTTCAAGGTAAAAAGGACAGAGACCAGTGCTTACAATGGTACAATTAAACCACACAATCAATGGTGCTCATTCAGTGCCTGCTGTTGGATAGATTCTTGTACGTGTTATATTTAATTAAATATTAAATTAGGAAATTAGGAATTATATTCCTAATTTTTTATTTTTTTAGTATTTTTTAATTTTTTTTAAATTAAATATTAAATTAGGAAAATATATAATGCCTATTTGGCATCTTATCAACAGGTATTTATTAATCACATCCCTATGAACCAGGTAAGAAGTGATTGAAAGAAATAATAAGACCTTCTATGAACCTGGAATCTAGTAGTTAAATATAGTCAGACATTTACAAAATGAATAAAACTTGAGGCAGAATGATAAATGCTCTTTGAGTGCTTTATCACTTTGCTGGAGCAGAGAGGCTTCCTGAGGAGGTGGTCCCTAATCTGAGCCTAGAAAGGTTAGGAATTTGATAGATGAAGAAGGGGAAAAAGGCTTTCCAGGCAGAGGAAGCAACATGAACTGGGAAAAACACATGGGCAATTGTAAATAGAATAATAAATTTTTAGCACTGAAAAGGAATTTATAGATAATCTGGACCAATCCCCCATCCAATTCTTGAATTCTCTTTTGGACATCTCTTTTTTAAATTTTTATTTTATTTTATATTGGAGTATATTTGATTTACAATGTTGTGTTAGTTTCAGGTGTACAGCAAAGTAAGTTATACATATTCTTATATCTATTCTTTTTCAAATTCTTTTCCTATATAGGTTATTACAGAGTATTGAGTATAGTTCCCTGTGCTATACAGTAGGTCCTTGTTGATTACCTATTTTATATATAGTAGTGTGTATATGTTAATCCCAACCTAGTAATTGTAGCAGCTTGTTTCATCTCTGGGCTGCTCTGTGAGAACATTCGTCCTTATATTGAGACACAATGCAATGATAGGTACAAAATCCTATGAAAGATGAATGATAAACATTTGTTGACAAATACCTGTTGAATGATTTGGTTCAGGTTCCTTGGGAATAGGTCTTTACTTAGCTGGACCTTAGGCTCATGTCAGAGGAGTGATGAAGGAGAAGCCTTAGAGAGGCAGATTGGGCCCCAGGCAAGTGTCTTTGAATGGCAAGACTAAGGATTGTCTAGAAGGCAAGAGTAAGTCCTTCTAGATCCTTAGGCACACTAGTGACATAATCAGTGCAGTGGTTTAGGAAGATAAATATGATGTCTGTGTGCAGAAAGGACACAATGGAGAGACTCTGGCTACTGGATGCCAGTTAAGAAGCATTGGTAACATTAGAGTTATGACATATTAAAAGTTTGGCCTAACATGGTAAAAACAAGAATATAAAAAGAAAATGTGTCAATGGGATAAACATAGAAGAAATAATGTGTGATTCAACTTGGATACTGACTAACTACACACAGTCACTATGAGGTCAGGGATGCAGCTCTTCAGGGCTGCTTTCATTGCACATTTTTGTTCCCATCAACCTTAAGCAAACCTCACATTTGTCCACTGGGTTATTCCAGTTAAATTCAATTCAGCAAATGTTGAACTGCTCAGTTAATATGTATAAGACACTCTCCTGGGAAGACAAAGATGAACAAGACAAGGTTACTATTCTTCCCTGCTCCTACCCCCAGCTTTATTGAGGTATAATTGACAAATAGGAATTGTATATATTTAAGAGGTACAACTTGATGTTTTGATATACTTGTAAGGTGTGATTACCTTACACTCAAGCTAATTAATATATCTATTACCTCACGTAGTTAAACATTTTTGTTGTTGTGGTGGTGAAAACACTTGAGAGCTCAAAGAATACCGAGTTTCAGTTATGCAAGATGAATGGGTTCTGGAGATCTAATATACCCCATGGTGACTACAGTCAACAATACTGTGTGGTATACCTGAAACTCCCTAAAAGGGTAAATTGTAAGTGTTCTCCACACACGATCCCTAAATCTGAGAAGAAACTAATCAAGGCATTAGCAGCCATTTGAGATTAGTAAGATTGCTAAACGTGGCCAGTAGTTGTGGACATAAGCTGGAATATGTTACTGAAATAGTGTTTCCTAAATTGTCCATACCCTCAGAAAAAAATGTTTAAAAATTAGAAGATACGTATAATTCAACTTTAAAATTAGTAATTACCTCTAGAGATAACGGTGTCACATTTTGATGAATATCCTTCCTATTTTCTAGACCTTAATATATAAATGCTTATGTTATATATAAAATGAAATCAATCTATTAATACTGTCCTGTAGCTTACTTTTTCCACTTGTTAATATACCAGAAATAAATTTATATGTCAGTGAATATAGATCTACTACATCATTGTTAATCCTTCCAGCGTCCTTTGTAAGGAGATTACAATTTACTTAACCAACAGTCTTTATTAACACATATATTTTCCCTATTTTTTGCTAAACACTCATAAACATCAATTTATAGAAATGTTTGTACTTTGGCTGACATTTCCTTGGGAAAACTACTAGATTTAGAATTCCTGGGTTGAAGAGTTTAATTTTTTTTAAGCTATGGACATATAGTGCCGAATTCCCCTTTAGAAATTGTTACTCTTCACTCACAGTGTGTGAGCATTCCCTTTTCCCTGTTCATCTGACAACACTGAGAATTACTAGTCTTTCTAGTCTTTACCAATCTCATAAATGAACAACAGTATCACTTTACTATTAAGGTTGAACTTTTCTTTTTCCTTCATTTGTTCATGGGTCAGTAGTATTTCTTCTGTGAATAACCTATAAATGTCCCTTGCCCATTTTCTATTGGGATATTTACTTTTTTCTTTCTTATTTATCAAAGGTATTTACATATTAATCTTTTGTCATATGTGCTAAAATATCCCCCTACCCACTGTTTATTTTTTACTTTTAACTTTGTTTATGGTCCTGTTTTCCGTACAAAAGTTTTAAATGTTCATGAAGTCAACCTATCATTTTTTTCCTGTATGATTTCTTTTGGAGCATTTATACCTTAGCTCATGGCTTTCCTCTCTTCTGCAGCTGGCATGCTGGGGCAATACAATGTTGGTAACTGCAAAAGTGGTATTTTTCACCCCAAGATGAAGGGTCAACAGAGGCACTACTTTATAGCAGCTGAAAAAATTCTTTGGGATTATGGTCCTCAAGGCTATAACAAATTCAGTGGTCTTCCCCTAAATGCCTCTGGCAGGTAAGCTCTCTTTGCTGGTGTTTCTAAGCCTCTCATAAGAGAGGCATCTATTAGGCTTTTCACTGTGATCTCATTTGTAGTCCAGGCACTGCTCTTATGAGCACATACTGCATAGATAGCATAATGACATCACTGAAGGAGCTCTGAGCCCTGTAATGTGTACAGCTGAGAAATGGAGGAGTATTTATTGCTTCGTGATTTGCTGGCTAAATCAAAGCACTAGATTCATTCATTCATCAAACATTTTATGAGCATCTACTATGTGCAAGCTGCAGCGTTAAATGCCATGAGAAATACTAAGCTGACAGGGGAGAGAGTAAGGTGCTTGCACACATGAAGCAGACAGTTTTAAAAAGGGAATATGGCAGGACTCTCTCTTTTTGTTTTGTTTTGTTTTATTTTGTTTTGGCCGCCACGCGGCATGTGGGATCTTAGTTCCCTGACCAAGATCCAACCCACGCCTCCTGCATGGAAACAGAGGGTCTTAACTACTGGACCACCAGGGAAGATCCAGCAGGACTCTCTTTCAATGGAGATGAACTAGTCAAGGAAGGTTAACCTTTTTGGCTCAAGAACAGCCTGATATAAGTTAAGCCCCCTCTACCCAGAATTCCTCTTTCTCCCTGTCCAGTATAATGCCATTTTCCCCTTCAAACTCTAACTCTAATGTCACCTCTTAAGTAAAGCCTCCCCTGACACCTGAATAATTTTCTCTGGGCTCCCGCAGCATATAGTATTTTTTCAAATTGAATCTAACAATTCATTAAGTGGATGCAGATTCCTGTGACTTCTTATTGTAGAATCATATGCAAAGATGTCTGTGAAAGCATTATAAAGTGTACAGTGTGATACCAACAAGTGTTGCTATTACCCTATAATCCTTTTTTTTTAACATCCTTATTGGAATATAATTGCTTTACAGTGGTGTGTTAGTTTCTGCTTTATAACAAAGTGAATCTGCTATACATATACATATATCCCCATATCTCCTCCCTCTTGTGTCTCCCTCCCACTCTCCCTATCCCACCCCTCTAGGTGGTCACAAAGCACCGAGCTGATTACCCTGTGCTATGCAGCTGCTTCCCACTAGCTATCGATTTTACATTTGGTAGTGTATATATGTCCATGCCACTCTCTCACTTCAAACCAGCTTACCCTTCCCCCTCCCCGTGTCCTCAAGTCCATTCTCTACGTCTGCATCTTTATTCCTGTCCTGCCCCTAGGTTCTTCATAACCTTTTTTTTTTTTTAGATCCATATATATGTTTTAGCATACGGTATTTGTTTTTCTCTTTTTGACTTACTTCACTCTGCATGACAGACTCTAGGTCCATCCACCTCACTACAAATAACTCAATTTCGTTTCTTTTTATGGCTCAGTAATATTCCCTTGTATATATGAGCCACAGCTTTATCCATTCATCTGTCGATGGACACATAGGTTGCTTCCATGTCCTGACTATTGTAAATAGAGCTGCAATGAACACTGTTGTACATGACTCTTCTGGAATTATGGTTTTCTCAGGGTATATGCCCAGCAGTGGGATTGCTGGGTCATATGGTAGTTCTATTTTTAGTTTTCTAAGGAACCTCCATACTGTTCTCCATAGTGGCTGTATCAGTTTACATTCCCACCAACAGTGCAAGAGGTTCCCTTTTCTCCACACCCTCTCCAGCATTTATTGTTTGTAGGTTTTTTGATGATGGCCATTCTGACTGGTGTGAGGTGATACCTCATTGTAGTTTTGACTTGCATGTCTCTAATGACTAGTGATGTTGAGCATTCTTTCACGTGTTTGTTGGCTATCTGTATATCTTCTTTGGAGGAATGTCTATTTAGGTCTTCTGCCCATTTTTGATTGGGTTGTTTGTTTTTTTGATATTGGGCTGCATGAGCTGCTTGTAAATTCTGGAGATTAATCACTTGTCAGTTGCTTCATTTGCAAATGTTTTCTCCCATTCTGAGGGTTGTCTTTTCATCTTGTTTATGGTTTCCTTTGCTGTGTAAAACTTTTTAAGTTTCGTTAGGTCCCATTTGTTTATTTGTGTTTTTATTTCCATTTCTCTAGGAGGTGGGTCAATTAGGATCTTGCTGTGATTTATGTCATAGAGTGTTCTGCCTATGTTTTCCTCTAAGAGTTTTAGAGTGTCTGGCCTTACATTTAGGTCTTTAATTCATTTTGAGTTTATTTTTGTGTATGGTGTTAGGGAGTGTTCTAATTTCATTTTTTTACATGTAGCTAGCTGTCCAGTTTTCCCAGCACCACTTATTGAAGAGACTGTCTTTTCTCCATTGTATGTTTCTGCCTCCTTCATCAAAAATGAGGTGACCAGATGTGCATGGTTTATCTCTGGGCTTTCTATCCTGTTCCATTGATGTATATTTCTGTTTTTGTGCCAGTACCAGACTGTCTTGATTACTGTAGCTTTGTAGTATAGTTTGAAGTCAGGGAGCCTGATTCCTCCAACTCCATTTTTCTTTCTCAAGATTGCTTTGGCTATTTCGGATCTTTTGTGTTTCCATACATATTGTGAAATTTTTTGTTCTAGTTCTGTGAAAAATGCCAGTGGTAGTTTGATAGGGATTGTCTTGAATCTCTAGATTGCTTTGGGTCATAGAGTCATTTTCACAATGTTGATTCTTCTAATCTAGGAAAATGGTATATCTCTCCATCTGTTTGTATCATCTTTAATTTCTTTCATCAGTTTCTTATGGTTTTCTGCATACAGGTCTTTTGTCTCCTTCAGTAGGTTTATTCCTAGGTATTTTATTCTTTTTGTTACAATGGTAAATGGGAGTGTTTCCTTAATTTCTCTTTCAGATTTTTCATCATTAGTGTGTAGGAATGCAAGAAATTTCTGTGCATTAATTTTGTATCCTGCAACTTTACTAAATTCATTGATTAGCTCTAGTAGTTTTCTGGTAGCATCTTTAGGATTCTCTATGTATAGTATCATGTCATCTGCAAAGGGTGACAGCTTTACTTCTTCTTTTCCAATTTGGATTCCTTTTATTTCTTTTTCTTTTCTGATTGCTGTGGCTAGGACTTCCAAAACTATGTTGAATAATAGTGGTGAGAGTGGGTAACCTTGTCTTGTTCCTGATCTTAGTGGAAATGGTTTCAGTTTTTCAACATTGAGGAGGATGTTGGCTGTGGGTTTGTCATATATGGCCTTTATTATGTTGAGGTAAGTTCCCTTTATGCCTACTTTCTGGAGGGTTTCTATCATAAATGGGTGTTGAATTTTGTCAAAAACTTTTTCTGCATCTATTGAGATGATCATATGGTTTTTATCCTTCAATTTGTTAATATGGTGTATCACATTGATTGATTTGCATATATTGAAGAATCCTTGCATTTCTGGTATAAACCCCACTTGATCATGGTGTATAATCCTTTTAATGTGCTTTTGGATTCTGTTTGCTAGTATTTTGTTGAGGATTTTTGTGTGTATGTTCATATCAGTGATATTGGCCTGTAGTTTTCTTTCTTTGTGAGATCTTTGTCTGGTTTTGGTATCAGGCTGATGGTGGCCTCGTAGAATGAGTTTGGGAGTGTTCCTCCCTTGGCTATATTTTGGAAGAGTTTGAGAAGGGTTTGTGTTAACTCTTCTTTAAATGTTTGATAGAATTTCCCTGTGAAGCCATCTAGTCCTGGGCTTTTGTTTGTTGGAAGATTTTAAATCCCAGTCTCAATTTCAGTGCTTGTGATTTGTCTGTTTATATTTTCTATTTCTTCCTGGTTCAGTCTCAGAAGGTTGTGCTTTTCTAAGTATTAGTCCATTTCTTCCAGGTTGTCCATTTTATTGGCATATAGTTGCTTGTAGTAATCTCTCATGATCCTTTGTATTTCTGCAGTGTCACTTGTTACTTCTCCTTTTTCATTTCTAATTCTATTGATCTGAGTCTTTTCCCTTTTTTTCTTGATGAGTCTGGCTAATGGTTTATCAATTTTGTTTATCTTCTCAAAGAACCAGCTTTTAGTTTTCTTGATCTTTGTTATTTTTTCCTTCATTTCTTTTTCATTTGTTTCTGGTCTGATCTTTATGATTTCTTTCCTTCTGCTAACTTTGGGGTTTTTTTGTTCTTCTTTCTCTAATTGCTTTATGTGTAAGGTTAGGTTGTTTATTTGAGATGTTTCTTGTTTCTTGATGTAGGCTTGTATAGCTATAAACTTCCCTCTTAGAACTGCTTTTGCTGCATCCCATAGATTTTGGGTCTTCGTGTTTTCATTGTCATTTGTTTCTAGGTATTTTTTGATTTCTTCAGTGATCTCTTGGTTATTAAGTAGTGTATTGTTTAGCCTCCATGTATTTGTATTTTTTACAGATTTTTTCCTGTAACTGATATTTAGTCTCATAGCATTGTGGTCAGAAAAGATACTTGATACGATTTCAATTTTCTTAAATTTACCAAGGTTTGATTTGTGACCCAAGATATGATCTATACTGGAGAATCTTCCAGGAGCACTTGAGAAGAAGGTGTATTCTGTTGTTTTTACATGGAATGTCCTATAAATATCAATTAAGTCCATCTTGTTTAATGTATCATTTAAAGCTTGTGTTTCCTTCTTTATTTTCATTTTGGATGATCTGTCCGTTGGTGAAAGTGGGGTATTAAAGTCCCCTGCAATTATTGTGTTACTGTTGATTTCCCCTTTTATGGCTGCTAGCCTTTGCCTTATGTATTGAGGTGCTCCTATGTTGGGTGCATAAATATTTACAATTGTTATATCCTCTTCTTGGATTGATCCCTTGATCATTATCTAGTGTCCTTCTTTGTCTCTTGTAATAGTCTTTATTTTAAAGTCTATTATGTTTGATATGAGAATTGCTAGTCCAGCTTTCTTTTGATTTCCATTTGCATGGAATATCTTTTTCCATCCCCTCACTTTCACTTTGTATGTGTCCCTAGATCTGAAATGGGTCTCTTGTAGACAGCATATATACGGGTCTTGTTTTTGTATCCATTCAGCCAGTCTATGTCTTTTGGTTGGAGCAGTTAATCCATTTACATTTAAGGTAGTCAACGATATGTATGTTCCTATTACCATTTTCTTAATTGTTTTGGGTTTGCTATTGTAGATCTTTTCCTTCTCTTGTGTTTCCTGCCTAGAGAAGTTCCTTTAGCATTTGCTGTAAAGCTGGTTTGGTGGTGCTGAATTCTCTTAGCTTTTGCTTGTCTGTAAAGCTTTTAATTTCTCTGTCAAATCTGAATGAGATCCTTGCTGGGTAGAGTAATCTTGGTTGTAGGTTTTTCTCTTTCATCACTTTAAATATGTCCTGCCACTCCCTTCTGGCTTGCAGAGTTTCTGCTGAAATATCAGCTGTTAACCTTATGGGGATTCCCTTATGTGTTACTTGTTGTTTTTCCCTTGCTGCTTTTAATATTTGTTCTTTGTGTTTAATTTTTGGTAGTTTGATTAATATGTGTCTTGGCGTGTTTCTCCTTGGATTTATCCTGTATGGGACTCTCTGTGCTTCCTGGACTTGACTAACTATTTCCTTTCCCATATTAGGGAAGTTTTCAACTATAATCTCTTCAAATATTTTCTCAGTCCCTTTCTTTTTCTCTTCTTCTTCTGGGACCCCTATAATTTGAATGTTGGTGCATTTAATGTTGTCCCAGAGGTCTCTGAGACTGTCCTCAATTATTTTCATTCTTTTTCTTTATTCTGCTCTGCAGTAGTTATTTCCACTATTTTATCTTCCAGGTCACTGATCCGTTCTTCTGCCTCAGTTATTCTGCTATTGATTCCTTCTAGAGGATTTTATTTTATTTATTTATTTATTTTTGGCTGCTTTTTGGGTCTTCATTGCTACACGCGGGCTTTTCTCTGGTTGCGACGAGCAGGGGCTACTCTTCGTTGTAGTGTGCAGGCTTCTCATTGTGGTGGCTTCTCTTGTGGAGCACGGGCTCTAGGCGCACAGGCTTCAGTAGTTGTGGCACGCGGGCTTCAGTAGTTGTGGCTCGCCGGCTCTAGAGCGCAGGCTCAGTAGTTGTGGCACACGGGCTTAGTTATTCCGCGGCATGTAGGATCTTCCCAGACCAGGGCTCGAACCTGTGTCTCCTGCATTGGCAGGCGGATTCTTAACCATTGCGCTACCAAGGAAGCCCTAGAGAATTTTAATTTCATTTATTGTGTTGTTCATCATTGTTTGCTCTTTAGTTTTTCTAGGTCCTTGTTAAACATTTCTTGTATTTTCTTCTTTCTATTTCCAAGATTTTGGATCATCTTTACTATCAGTACTCTGAATTCTTTTTCAGGTAGACTGCCTATTTCCTCTTCATTTGTTGGTCTGGTGGGTTTTTACCTTGCTCCTTTACCTGCTGTGTGTTTCTCTGTCTTCTCATTTTGCTTAACTCACTGTGTTTGGGGTCTCCTTTTTGCAGGCTGCGAGTTCATAGTTCCTGTTGTTTTTGGTGTCTGCTCCCAGTGGGTAAGGTTGGTTCAGTGGGTTGTGTAGGCTTCCTGGTGGAGGGGACTAGTGTCTGTGTTCTGGAGGATGAGGCTGGATCTTGTCTTTCTGGTGGGCAGGACCATGTCCGGTGGTGTGTTTTGGGGTGTCTGTGACCTTATTATGATTTTAGGCAGCCTCTCTGCTAATGGGTGGGGTCGTGTTCCTGTCTTGCTAGTTGTTTGGCATAGGATGTCCAGCATTGTAGCTTGCTGGTCATTGAGTGTGGCTGGGTCTTAGTGTTGAGATGGAGATCTATGGGAGAGCTTTTGCCATTTGATATTACGTGGCGCCAGGAGGTCTCTGGTGGACCAATGTCCTGAACTCAGCTCTCCCACCTCAGAGGCACAGGCCTGACTCCCGGCTGGAGCACCAAGACCCTTTTGGGAAGTCTGAGGTCTTCTGCCAGCATTCAGTAGGTGTTCTGTAGGAGTTGTTCCACATGTAGATGTTTCTGATATATTTGTGGGGAGGAAGATGATCTCCACGTCTTACTCCTCTGCCATCTTGAAGGTCTCCCCCAAGGTTTTTCTTTAAAGTCACTCTTTCCCTTATAATCCAGTAGCATGTATTATTTAATATTCAAAATTTTCCAAGATATTACTTCCTCTAAGCTGTGGTTTTTATGAATCTGAAGTGGCTCCTCCACTGTCTCTTTCTCTTTCTGCCAACTGAAGCAGAAGACTCTGAGGCTTTAGAACAAGGCAGTACTCCTCAACATTGTCAAGGTCATCAAAAATGAGGAAAGTATGAGAAATTGTCACAACCAAGAGGAGCCTATGGAGACATGAAGACTAAATGTAATGCTGTATCCTTGGCTTCCCGCGGCCATCCGGGCCCGCATCCCCAGCAAGAATCTATCCTATAATCCTTTTAATGTTTGAGGGAGTGTTTTAAAAATTGTCTTTGTGGTCAATAAGATACCCTTTGTTTCTTTCATTGTAAATTTCATTCATTCATTCATTCTTCCACCAAACCAATGCACTTGAGGCTTGCCTAAAGAATTTGTGTGGACCATATATGAAAATGTTTTTGATATGAACATTCTCTATGGACCACTATCTCTCCATAAACAAAATAATGAAAATTAACATTGAAAATCATTTCTTAGAAGCCTTCCAGAATTCAGAAGCTCCTTATAAAATATGAAATATTAAGCTATATTCAATCAATATTTAATGTAATATGTGACAGCACAATGTACTAAGTGACATAAGGGATGCAGGGAGGTCTAAAACAATGTTCCTAATCTCAGGTAGAGAAAGAAGCTGAATGCACAGGAGAAGAGAAGTGATTTTGCAAGTTACAAATAAGATTTAGGTGAGTTGTCCAGACGGTGAGTTCTCTGCGCATTCAGAGAGAGCTACGATAACCAGAAAGACTTCACAGAGGAAGTGGAACTTAAGTAGGGTCTCAAGAATGGTAGAATTTATATAAGTGAATTGTAAAGAGAGGGAAATTTTAGATGCAGGGGTTAATGCAAAGCATCTTCCATAAAGCAGAGTGATTAGATCAGAGAGTGAATGACTGGTGTGGGGGATTTGCATGGGGAACGGGCACTTACATAGAGCAATGCAGAGAGAATTGGGGTAAACTGGATATCCATTGCAGAGGTCCTCCAATCATTTGAACTTTACTTGATTGGCAATTGGCAATTGGAAGCAACAGAAGATTTTGGAGCAGGTAAAATGACAATAAAAATTACTATTTTGAAGATTAACGTAGTAGTAGTGTGTATGCTGAGAAAAAAATCTGAATGTATGGACACCAAGGGGGGAAAGCTGTGGCGGGGTGGGGTGGGATGAACTGGGAGATTGGGATTGACATATATACACTAATATGTATAAAATAGATAGCTAATAAGAACCTGCTGTATAAAAAAATTCAAAAAAAATAAAATGCAATTTTAAAAAAAGGTAAAAAAAAAAAAAAAGAGTGAGCCAATGTGAGATAGAGGATGCTGTGTGCACAGTTAGGAGGTTTATATAATGGTCCAAGCACAAGGTGAGGAGGACATGCACGTACTGGGGTTGTGACCATGGGAAGGAAGGAAAGGAAAAGATGAAGAAATGAAGGTGAAGAAAAGGAAGGGTGCAAAATAAAAGGTTACAAAGTCAGGATGAACAAGATAAGGAGATGAGGCAGAAAAAGAAGACAAAGCCTGCACGTCTGCAAGAGTGATGGCCCCATTGACAGAAATAGAATAGAGATAGTACTAATTGGAAGTTATATTATCGTATTTCACAGCTTTGAAATTTGGTATTTCATGTATATAGTTTGTATGGTAACTCCATTGATTAAATTATTTGATTAACTAGACACTCCATTCCTTAATCATGCCAGATATCAGAGCATACTATATGCAGAGTCTATTCATATTGACATCAGCAAGAGATAGAGGGATGCTTATTCTGCAAAGAAACCAGTTAGCTCTTTGTTACTTTGTAGGACACCATTCTGGGACTCCAATATTGGTAATTTAGGAGTTTGCCTGTGCCTTCTTCAGTTGCTGGACCTCTGGGGAAGAAAGTACAATGGCTAAGAGAGAAATGAGCTTGAGCATCAAACAGCTTCTGAAGACTTTTAAGGCTGGTTGACTATTTTGAAGACTGTGCTATCTTTTCTGGAGATATGGGTGGATAAATGGGCTAAAGGCAATACAGTAAAGCTCCATAATTAAGGCACTTGGTGGATATGCAGAGGTGTAATCTCAGCCAACTTCCTATTCTTTCCACAGTGACTCTGAGCTCTACTTCACACAAGGGGACAACAGAATAGGAGGAAAATATTGGAAGGCTCAGTATATAGAGTATGTTGATGCAACTTTTACTCGAAGAAAAAGACTCTCTGAGGCAGAAGCCCACCTTGGAATTCTTGGTACAGTGAAACCATCTGTCATGTTTTGAACAGGGGAAATGTTTTAGTAGGACATGCACACCTAACATGGAATGACTCTTCTCCTGCTCCTATCCACTTCTCTCTTTTCATCCTCTTATCCCTCCTTCTCTTAATATTTCTCAGGTCCCATCATCAAGGCAGAGGTGGGTGATACTCTGTTAGTGACCTTTGCTAACAAAGCCGACAAGGTCTACAGTATTTTGCCCCACGGTGTGATCTATGACAAGGCCTCTGATGCAGCCCCAAATGTAGATGGTAAGTCCCAGCCTCAGCCTTGGGAGGAAACAGGATGAGTGAGCAAAGGACTTGAAACTGGACAGACCTGGTTCAAATCCTGGTCCCTTTACTTACCAGCCCTGTGAGCTTGAGCAGCTATTTCAACTTTCTGAACCTTATTCTTCTCACCTATCAAATGCAGATAATGACACTCACCTCATAGGGCTTTGGGAAAGGATGGAGAGAATTTAGGACAGGGTCTGGCCCACAGTAGGTACTTAGGAAATGTTAATGCCTTTCCTTTTCCCTCAGTAATGTAATAAATCTCAAAGTGAGCTACTTTCACAGTCACCCCCACTTCTCTAAGATGGAGAGCTTTTCTGCTGCATTTGGATGGGATCTGTGGCTGAAGGCTGAAAGGGAACTCTGATTTCCAATGTTTTGTTGAAATCAAAATCTTACATGTGGTCTTTGCTTTGTCTCTATCGACAAATATTTATTTAAAACCAGTATTATGCGCTTACCATCATACACGGCCTCTCCCAATCACAGAGTATGTAGCACAGGCTCTCTACATGTAAGAAAGGCAGCTTCTACCCAGTGGCTGCAGGGGCTATCCTTCCATTCATGATACTGCTTTTGGGAAACTCCTGGTCGCGTTGGAAGCCTTCCCCATCACTACAACAGACATCATGACTCCTGGGATACTTACTTCTTCACGCCCAAGTATGAGGCCGGTCACAGTCCAGAGCAGGTGATGGGGAGGGGACAGAGAAGGAAGGAACAGAGGGAGCATTCCCCCTCTCTACACCCACCCTCCCCTCCCCCTGCCGCAGCAACATTTCCTGTGCCTGCAGTCTCTTCCTTGGTCAAAATGCTCACAATGACTTTTGTGTGTGTGCAGAAAGAACACTAGTGACAGTGCAAATGTCCACATTTTCTATTGTTTAACTCAGAAAACTTCCTGGGCACCTTTTTGCAAAGCTCTGGACAAGATGCAGAAAGTCTCTGGCCCCAGTCTAGTTGGAGAGACTCAATGTGTTCATTTGGCTATATCATGTGAGGGTTAAGTGCAAAGTCTTTGGAATCAGACAGCCCTGAATTTGAAACCCAGATCTGCCATTTATCAGCTTTGTTACCTTGGGCCTTCGCTTACCTCCTCTAACTTGTAGTTATTTGGGTTATTCCTAGTTCAACCTTCTAGATTTCAAACTCTTTAAAGATAGGTCTCTTGTTTAACTTTTTGGGGTGTCCTCTGCAAGGCCAAGTATAATATATTCCACATGGAAGGTACTCAATGATATTTTATGAATTTACATTTATATATTAATATATAAGT
The DNA here is from genome assembly GCF_028023285.1 of Balaenoptera ricei. NCBI lineage: Eukaryota > Metazoa > Chordata > Mammalia > Artiodactyla > Balaenopteridae > Balaenoptera > Balaenoptera ricei. The sequence continues at coordinate 42,551,763 of NC_082646.1, read as the reverse complement.
GGGCAATTATCGCTCTTCTAACATTTGCTAAGCCTGGTAGATGAATAAGAAGTAGTATCTGTGAAGATATTAAATGTAATCTGTGAAGAAGATAATCCTTTGATATAAGCTTCTATCTCATGAAACAGCAGATTGTGGCAGTGGCCTCCCTGGTAGGATACAGTGAAAACAACTGTCCTTCCACAAAGTACATCATCAGAGAGAGACACACCAGGGCTGGAAGACCCAGTGTGACAAGTTTAATGTTCTTGGCTGTTGCTTTGAATAACTGTTTCATTTATCTCCTCAGGATTTCTGAAGCCAGGGGCACACGTTAAGCCAGGTGAAACTTTCACATACAGGTGGACGGTGCCTGAAAGCGTAAGCCCAACAGCTGATGATCCCCCCTGTCTGACCTATCTTTACTTCTCAGCTGTTGAGCCAATCAAGGATTCCAGCTCTGGCCTTGTAGGGCCTTTGCTAGTCTGTAAAAAGGGCATTCTCAATGCTGATGGGACACAGGTAGGCCATCAAAGGTCACCAAGTTCTTCTCAGGGTTGTATGTGAGAGAGATCAGTAATATGGCTAGGGAGTAAATATTAATAAAGAGTCAGTTACAAAAAGTGATTTTTCCTCATTGCTCTTGAAATTGACTTCTACGAAATGAGGATTTTATTTTATTTTGTTTTTCCTTAATTTAAGATCTGAATTTTAATTTAAGGTAATTTTAATGTAATTAAAATTTTAATTTTCAGATCTTAAATGTAAATTTAAGATCTGAAAGTTACAGATGCCCACTTAGAAAACCAGGATTTCTGCTTGTTGTGGCTGGAATTTGGTGGGTCTCTTTCCCTGTGCATTGCTTTGATTCTAGAAGCTTCAGAGATCTATATGAAATGCAAATTGGGAACATTTTGGCGGGCAAGTTTTCTCAAATTTGGCCACACATTGGAATCACCTGGGGGGACCTTTTAAACATCCTTTATTCAGGTGTTCCAGACCAATTAAATCAGAATCTCCAGGTGACTCCAATGTGCAACCAAGTTTGAGAACCCCTGTAGCTCACCACTATAATCTGGACATTAGTCACTATGACCAAAGGAACAAGAAAGCAAGTAGGTTGTTTCTTGCAAGTCCCAACTTAGAAGTTTCGATTAAGCCACACTGATTAGTGTGGCAAAGCATAGCATTTCAAGCTATGTCTGCATGATATTAAACACATTGATGAAAAGAGGAAAAGTCAGCCATTTAACCATTTTAAGTTACTTTACCAATCAGAAATAGCAAGCTATTTATTTAAATGGTATATTTTATAATATTTGGCAATAATCCTAGTTCTGTAGAGAAAAAGAACCATTAGGATGTGTATATGGATAGAAAGAAAACTATTATAAGGAGTTGGCTCACATGACTATGGAGGATGACAAGTTTCAAGATCTGCAGGGTGAGTCACAGCAAGAGACCCAGGAGACCCAAAAGGCCAGCAGGCTCAAGACCCAGGAGGAGCCTGTGTTTAAGTTTGAGTCCAAAGGCAGGAAAAAGCTGTTGTTCCAGTTCAAAGGCAGGAGGAATCCCCATTTACTTGTGAGAGGGTCAGACTTTTTGTTGTTCTGCTAAGGCCTTCAACTGATTGGATAAGGCCCACCCACATTAAGGAGGGCAATCTACTTTACTCAGTCTACTGAATCAAATGTTAATCTCATCCAAGCACACCCTCATGGAAACAGCTAGAATAAGGTTTGACCAAATATCTGGGCACCCTATAGCCCAGTCAAGTTGGCACATAAAATTAATCATTACACAGGGTCCTATCACCTACCTTCTAACCTTCTCCTGGGCTAATATCCCACTTTTATAGACCAAGTTACATTCCAAGTAACTCTCAGATGATGAGGTTCTTCAACTGAACTCCTTTCAATGGTTCCTTCTCATCTTGTGTACAATTGCAATCACAGTTAATAACAGTTAACATTGAGTACTTAGTATTTGCCAGATGTTGTGTTGAGTGTTTTACCTATAGTATCTAATTTACCTTCCAAAAAAACATGAAGTAGGGACTACTTATATCCTCAGTTTGCAAATGAGGGAATTAGGCTTAGAGAAGACAAGTCATTTGTCCCAGTTTTCACAGCATTTAAGTAGAATGGCACTAGAACCCAAGATCTTTTAAAATATATTTGACCCCTTGTCCCCCCCCCAATTTTTTATATTGTATTTTGAAAAATTTTAAGCCTATATTTTTTCTTTCCATAGCCAATCATTTTAAATTATTGCCTTCTAAAACACCATGTGATAAAAGCAGTAAGTGTACATAAGGTATAGTAAGAACATAAAGCAAAGAATACCCTTATCTTCAATGAAGAGTTAAAGCTTCACAGGGGTGGGACAGCTAAGTTGACCCTTGAAGTTGGATTACAGTGGGAGACCATCAAAGTTGAGGGGGTACACGCATAAAGGACAGAGGCTTGCTGAACATAGCAAATTCAGATTGCTGCAAGGATCTTGGCCTTACTTCAGTCCACGTGCCAGGAGGGAAGGGCTGAGAGATGAGGCTGAACAGGTAGGCAGGAACTGATCACTGTGAGTTTAGATTGTATTCTCCAGATTAAGTAGAGAGATATGATCAGATGGCACTGCTGAGGATCCCTCTGGAGCAGGCAGCAGGATGAAGGGTAGATTGGAAGGGAGCACATTAGAGATGGGAAGATGGTTGAGGGACAGAAAATACAGTTACCTCTCTGGTTCAGCTTTAAAGAAAAGTAGATTTCAGCAGTTCAAGATGCTGTTTGGTCAGACAGGCTCAAAAAAGACGGATTAGGAATATACACAGTGGGAAGTAATCCCTGAATATCAACTCAAATTAACATAACATAGCGAAGTCCATGGGTTACGTGAATTCATTATTTCACTCAAAATCACCTATTGAGCGCCTACTTTTCCAGTCATTTTTGTTGGAGCTGGGGATACAGAGAGGGACCCAAAACTTCCCTACTCTCACAAAGCCTACATTGCAGTTGGGCAACATCAAAAAATATAAGTGCATAAGTAAAATATAATTTCAGGTGGAGATAAGTGCTATGAAGAAAAGTAAAGTGTGGTAAAGTAAAGTGAGTGAGTTTGCAGGCAGGATGGAAGATGAGTGACTGTTTTGTATAGGGTGGTCAGGGAAGGGCACTCTGAGGAGGTGATGTCTGTGTAGGGAATGGAACAGAATAAAGGATTGAGCCAGGCAAGACCTAGGAGAACCTTCTATACAATGGGAACAGCACACACAAAGGCCCTGAGGCATGAATGAAGTTGGTGTGTTCACAGAAGAGCAAAAGGCCAGGGTAGCTGGAATAAGTTAGGGGGTGATACATGGAGATGAGGCCAGAGAGAGAGAGGCCGAGGCCAGAGAGAGAGAGGCCAAGGCCAGGACTTGGAGTCTAGGGTAAGGAAAATAAGACAGTGATGACCAGCCTGAAAATAGGAGTACCACAGGGAAGGAAAGCTTCTGAGCAACGACTTATTTCCTCTAAGGAGGTCACATGGACAGGGAGAAGGATATAATGAGGAAGATGAATTTGTTGGGTGTAGAATGAATTTATCAGAAACCTGATTTACAAAATGACCTAGTAAATCTATGGCTGACATTGACCCTAATTTACTTTGTGTTACTTTGTGTTAACTTTGAAAGTGAAGTAGAGCTAAGAAGTCCTCCAAGCTGTACTTTAATACATTCATTTCTTTCTTCTCTATAGAAAGGAATAGACAAGGAATTTTACCTATTATTCACAGTCTTTGATGAGAATCTGAGCAGGTATCTTGATGAAAATATTCAGAAGTTTACCTGGCGTCCCTTCAGTGTTGACAAGGATGACAAAGAGTTTGTGAAGTCCAACCAAATGCATGGTATGAAAAATGTTTTTCCCTCCTGTAAAGGAAAGTCATAATTGCATTTGAAGTGAAAATGTTTGGAATGCTTTAACTATCTTAAGTTTGGTTTCTTGGGTATTGTTCTTGGTCATGATGAAAATATTTCATGGCTTCAGACTCACAAGGTATGGTGAAACCTCCCTATCTCGAGAGATGTGAAACTTAATTAATACTTCTAAAGCACTTTATCAGCCTTAGATAAAGCAATACAAAATTTGAACTAGCAAAGATCACAGTACATCATAAATGTAGAAAATTACTGACAAAATGCCCTCGCTTGGGTTTGCAATAATGTCATTAAGTCTGATAATCCAGGTGATAATTGGAAATAATTATTATCCAGCAAGGCATCTCTTATCAAGTTGTATGTATGACTATCTAAAGTGTTAATTTGTAAAACATTAGCCATTCCTATCCAAGATCTTCATGTAGGAGAAATTAGTTAATTATCCTTCTCTGTCTCTTTTACATCAGTTGTTAACAATAGAAAACCCACATTGTAATTGGTGTGAGTAACATGGGATTCTTGTTAGTCTTGGAGAGATTACCCAAGGTGGCAGAGTAATGCACAAGAGTCCAAACTCAAATGGCCACCAGAGTGTGGAGTCAACAAAAATGCCTAGAGGGAAGGGATCAAAATGGTGGAGTAGGAGGATGTGGAACTCATCTCCTCCCACAAACACATCAAAAACACATCTACATGACATGATACTATACATAGAGAATCCTAAAGATGCTACCAGAAAACTACTAGAGCTTATCAATGAATTTGGTAAAGTAGCAGGATAAAAAAATTAATGCACAGAAATCTCTAGCATTCCTATACACTAATGATGAAAAATCTGAAAGTGAAATTAAGAAAACACTCCCATTTACCATTGCAACAAAAAGAATAAAATATCTAGGAATAAACCTATCTAAGGAGACAAAAGACCTGTACGCAGAAAATTATAAGACACTGATGAAGGAAATTAAAGATGATACAAATAGATGGAGAGATATACACGTTCTTGGATTGGAAGAATCAACATTGTGAAAATGACTCTACTACCCAAAGCAATCTACAGATTCAAGGCAATCCCTATCAAACTACCACTGGCATTTTTCACAGAACTAGAACAAAAAATTTCACAATTGGTATGGAAACAAAAAAGACCCTGAATAGCCAAAGCAATCTTGAGAAAGAAAAACAGAGCTGGAGGAATCAGGCTCCCTGACTTCAGACTATACTACAAAGCTACAGTAATCAAGACAGTATGGTACTGGCACAAAAAAAAATGGATCAATGGAACAGGATAGAAAGCCCAGAGGTAAACCCATGCACATATGGTCACCTTATCTTTGATAAAGGAGGCAAGAATACACAGTGGAGAAAAGACAGCCTCTTCAATAAGTGGTGCTGGGAAAACTGGACAGCTACATGTAAAAGAATGAAATTACAACACTGCCTAACACAATATGCAAAAATAAACTCAAAATGGATTAAAGACCTAAATGTAAGGCCAGACACTCTAAAACTCTTAGAGGAAAACATAGGCAGAACACTCTATGACATAAATCACAGCAAGATCTTTTTTGACCCACCTCATACAGAAATGAAAATAAAAACAAAAATAAACAAATGGGACCTAATGAAACTTAAAAGCTTTTGCACAGCAAAGGAAACCATAAACAAGACGAAAAGACAGCCCTCAGAATGGGAGAAAATATTTGTAAATGAAGCAACTGACAAAGGATTAATCTCCAAAATTTACAAGCAGCTCATGCAGCTCAATATGAAAAAAACAAACAACTCAATCCAAAAGTGGGCAGAAGACCTAAATAGACATTTCTCCAAAGAAGATATACAGATTGCCAACAAACACATGAAAGAATGCTCAACATCATTAACCATTACAGAAATGCAAGGCAAAACTACAATGAGATATCATCTCACACCATTCAGAATGGGCATCATCGAAAAATCTACAAACAATAAATGCTGGAGAGGGTGTGGAGAAAAGGGAACCCTCTTGCACTGTGTGTGGGAATGTAAATTGATACATCCACTATGGAGAACAGTATGGAGGTTCCTTAAAAAAGTAAAAATAGAACTACCATACGACCCAGCAATCCCACTGCTGGGCATATACCCTGAGAAAACCATAATTCAAAGAGAGTCACGTACCACAATGTACATTGCAGCTCTATTTACAATAGCCAGGACATGGAAGCAACCGAAGTGTCCATCAACAGATGAATGGATAAAGAAGAGGTAGTACATATATACAATGGAATATTACTCAGCCATAAAAAGAAATGAAAATTAGTTATTTGTAGTCAGGTGGATAGACCTAGAATCTGTCATATAGAGTGAAGTAAGTCAGAAAGAGAAAAACAAAAACTGTATGCTAACACATAAATATGGAATCTAAGAAAAAAAAAAAAAGGTCATGAAGAACCTAAGGGCAAGACGGGAATAAAGATGCAGACCTACTAGTGGATGGACTTGAGGATATGGGGAGGGGTAAGGGTAAGCTGGGGCAAAGTGAGAGAGTGGCATGGACATATATACACTACCAAATGTAAAATAGATAGCTAGTGGGAAGCAGCTGCATAGCACAGGGAGATCAGCTCGGTGCTTTGTGACCACCTAGAAGGGTGGGATAGGGAGGGTGGGAGGGAGGGAGACGCAAGAGGGAAGAGCTATGGGGATATATGTATATGTATAACTGATTCACTTTGTTATAAAGCAGAAACTAACACACCATTGTAAAGCAATTATATTCCAATTAAGATGTTAAAAGAAAAAAAACTGGGCTTGACAGCTAAAGAGGAATAATTATAATTTAAATAAAAATAAAAACTGTAGACATGTATTTTTGTGACTACAATTTCATAGAAACTCACTTTCATGACTATGGACTTTATAAACTATAATTTTAAGAAGTGACTACAATTACATTTGCATAAAATATCATGAATGAATAAAAACCAAAAAAAACACATCTACATGTGGAACAATTCTCACTGAAAACTAACTGAAGCCTGGTAGAAAGACTCGTATGCAACCAAGGAGAAAAGAAAGATCTAATGGGATGTGTATGAAGGGAAGAGAATCAATCAGGTAGGGAACTGCGCCCCTGGGAGGGGACTCAGAAGAAGAGGGAGATTACATAGGCAGAGATCCTCCCTGCCTCCCTGGGGAGTGAGTGTCTTGAGCCACATGTCGTGCACCTCAGTCCTGGGGTCCAATGCCAGGAAGATGAGTCCCTTAGACTGGTTGAAGGGCCAGTGGGACTAATAGGAAGGCTGAAGGAAGCCTGGGTTCCACTCTCGAGCAGCATGCACATGTTTGCTTACTCCTGAAACAGGGCAGAGAGGGAAGATTGAAACAGCATAGGCGGCTGGACAGCTTCCTGTGATTGCCCTGGCATGCGCCCCAGCCTGAACCTAGCAACTGCTACAGGCCTGCTTGCTTCATGACATAGCTCCACTGGGGTGACAGCTACTGTGGCCAAGGGGAGAGAGCTTGGCTGTGAGACACAAATGAGGCCAGACCTGAAGCAGTGTCTGAGCAGGGCAGTGGCAGCCATTTCTGGTGCGTACATAGGCAGTGCACCAGAAGCAGTCCCAATATCTGAGTACAGCTGAACTGCCACAGCCTGGGCCTCAACCCATGCCAAGTGCCTGCTCCAACCCCTTTTGCTCCAGCACAGCTCCCCTCTGAGCTGAGGGTGCCAGTGCTGGGAGTAGGGAGAGCACACACTTGAAGGGATGGAGCAAACTCAGACCTGACTCTCAGGGCTTCTGCTCCAGCAACTTGGACCTGTCCCTGCCCCTGATAGGGTGGTGACAGCCACTAAGCAGAGAGGAAACCTTGTCTCACACCTGGCTCTGGCCCTAGCCCATCTATCTCCAGCCCCACCTCCTACCAAGGTGATAGCTGCCAGCACACCCTGGGGAAAGACATAACTTGTGCTCATGTCAGATCCAGCTCTCCCATAAAAACCACTGGGCACATGCAGACTGTAAAAGAATGCTCCCACATAAGGACACCCCTTCTAGATCACAGTAGGTAACTGTTTCACCTACTTTCATAGTCAGATAAAGTTAAGCAAAATGAGAAAACAAAGGAATTTGTTTTAATTGAAAGAGCAAGAGAAAACCCCTGAAAACACAACTAATAAAACAAATTACCAGATAAAATGCTCAAAGCAATAGTAATAAGAATGCTGGCTGAATTAGGGGAAAGAATATATGAACACAGTGAGAATTTTAACAAGAAACTAGAAAATATAAAAAAGAACCAGTCAGAAATGAAGAATAAAATAACTGAAATGAAAACACACTAGAAGGAATTAACAGCAGACTAGGTGATACAAAAGAACACATAAGTGATCTGGAAGAAAAAATAAAGGAAATCACCCATTCAGAACAGCAAAAAGAAAAACAAATTTTAAAAGTGAGAACAGTTTAAGGGGTCTCTAGGTCAACATCAAATGTACCAACATTCACATTATAGGGGTCCCAGAAGGAGGAGAGACAGAAAAGGATCAAAAATGTATTTGATGAAATTATGGCTGAAAACTTCCAAAACAGATATCCAGATACAAGAAGCACAGGGTGTCCCAGACAAGATGAAGCCAAACAGACCCACACGAAGACATGTCATAATTAAAATGGCAAAAGTTAAAGAGCAAATTCTAAAGGCAGCAAGCAAAAAACAAAGAGTCATATACAAGCGAACCCTTGTAAGGCTATCAGCTGATATTTCTGCAGAAACATTGCAGAACAGAAGGGAGTGGCATGATATATTCAAAGTACTGAAAGGGAAATACCTGCAACCTAGGATATTGTACCCAGCAAGATTATCATTTAAAATAGAAAGAGAGTTAAAGAACTTCTCAGACAAGCAAACACTAAAGGAGTTCATCGATACTAAACCTAGTCTAAAAGAAATGTTAACGGTTCTTCTCTAAGTGGAAAAGAAAAGGCTGTAACAAGAAGTAGGAATCTATAGGAAAGAAAAAATTCCACTACTAAAGGCAAATATAGGGTAAAGGCTGAGGCTCAATCACTTAAATAAGCTTGTACAAAGATTAAAAGAAAAAAATTGTAGTATCAAATATAACTACAGTACTCAGTAAAGAAAGAAACATGAAGATATAAAATATAACATCAAAAACACAAAATGTGTGGGAGGGGAGTAAAACATGTAGATCTTTCAGAATGTGTTTGAACTTAAATGACTATCAGTTTAAAACAAGTAGATATAGGTCATCATATATGATCCCATGGTAACCACGAATCAAAAACCTACAACAGATACACAAAAACTAGAGAGAAAGGAACACACAAACGTACCACTAAAGAAAATCATCAAACCACAAGTGAAGAAACTAAAAGAAGAAGAACTACATAAACAACTGGAATACAAGTAACAAAATGGCAGTAAGTACATATCTATCAATAATCATTTTAAATGTTAATGGACTAAATACTCCAATCAAAAGACATAGGGTGGACTGGCCCTAAAACCATGATCTAGGAGCGCCTCTCTCAGTTGTTACTTCCGCTCTTCAAGATAGGAGTCGGGGCGTCCCCCATTTTTCTCAGGAAGCGGAAGCGGCGGTTTGAGATGCTCGGCCTCAAGAGAAACACAGTAATCAGACTCAAACTCTACTGGGGGGGGACCGGATTGAGACCAGGTAGCAGCAGCGGCTCCTCTCCTCCGGGGAGGCAGCTTTTGGCTGCGGGAAAGGAGGCCACGGCCCGGCGGGAGGTAGGAGGAGGGGAAGATGGCACGGTGCCCCCCGACCCCTCAACCTCACCCCCTCCACCCCCTCCACCCCCCTCCACCCCTCCACCCCCTCCTCCCCGGCCACTCTCGCGCCCGACGCCCGGAGGGTCACGCGGCCCTCACCCATTGGCGCCGAGGGCCCCGACATCACCGCGACCCCCGCCAGGCTGCTATTCTTCGCACCCACCCGCCGTGCCTCGCCGCCTGAGGAGATGGAATCCTTGGCCTCCGATGCCATCATGTAGCCTGAAGACGAGCTGGACAGGTGGGAGCCAGAGCCTCTGGGGAAGTGGCTGGCTGTCCTGCCTTTGCTGGAGTTGGTCGGCGAGGCCAGTAACAGCCCCAGCACGGACGGCTCACTCCCCTCGATGCTGCCCCCAGCAGAGGAGGAGGAGGACGAGTTGTACCGGCAGTCCCTGGAGATTATCTCTCGATACCTCCGGGAGCAGGCAACCAGCGCCAAGGACGTGAAGCCACTGGGCGGGTCAGGGGCCGCCAGCTGGAAGGCGTTAGAGACCGTGCCACGGGTCGGGGACGGTGTGCAACACAGCCACGAGACGGCCTTCCAAGGCATGCTTCAGAAACTGGACATCAAAAACGAAGACGATGTCAAATCTTTGTCTCGAGTGATGGTCCATGTTTTCAGTGACGGAGTAACAAATTGGGGCAGGATTGTGACTCTCCTTTCTTTTGGTGCCTTTGTGGCCAAACACTTGAAGAGTATAAACCAAGAAAGCTGCATCGAACCATTAGCAGAAAGCATCACAGATGTTCTCGTAAGGACAAAAAGAGACTGGCTAGTCAAACAAAGAGGCTGGGATGGGTTTGTGGACTTCTTCCATGGAGAGGACCTAGCAAATGGCCTCAGAAATGTGCTGCTGGCTTTTGCAGGTGTTGCTGGAGTAGGAGCTGGTTTGGCGTATCTAATACGATAGACTTTTAAGTGCAATAATTGTCTCTTAACCAACTCCAGCCACCAAAGCCACATACGCCTGCTGTGAAATCAGATGTATTTATGAAGTGGACTTCAGGCTGTGCAGGCCATAACCTCCAAGAGTTCTACTCTAGCAATGGAGAAAAGCAAGTGGCAGGAGGCTTATGGCTAACAGGAATAAATACATGGGAAAAGTAGTCCCCCTTGAAGAGTCACTGTCTGAAAGAAGTGAAAGAAGCAGAGTTCAGTTTCAGCAACAAGCAAACTTTGGGAGGCCACGGAGGAGGACTTTTAGATTTAGTGAAGATGGTAGGGTGGAGAGACTAATTACCTTGCCTAGAACAGGAAAGTGGCCAGTAGCCAGGCTAGTCATAGAGTTCATTAAACATGCCCACTGAATCCATTAGCTTCTATAGTGTTAAAATAGAAGCACTAACAATGCCAGCGGCATGTGTAAAATGGATTTAAGCTACAAATAATAGAACCTATGACGAGAAGCCTCAACACTGTACAACAGAGTGTGAAGGGAAGCTTTATCCTCTATAATTAGCTTTCCTAGATGTGCTTCTTGAATAGGAAGTCCAATGCCCAGGATGTTTATACCTGTTCTACTTTGGCTTGGTTTGAGTGATTCCTAGTTTATTAGCCTAGTGCGATGGCCAAGAATACTTGACTTAAGGCTCAATTACAAATCTGGAATATTCTGTTTTTAAGACAAAAACTTGTATTCGTCTGTAAAAATTGTATATATTTTTGCAGAACATCTATTTGAAATGTAAAGGGAGAAAAGTCTGAAATTACATTAGTTTCTTCATACACTTTTGAAATTTACAACTTCTGTAGTTAGGAACCTGTTTCTTATAGCTTTTCTATTCTAAATTTTGTGCTAGTCAGTTCTAGATTGTATACAGAACCAACTGATGTAATTGTACGCAACCTGGCTGTAGTACAACAATTCTGATTCATAAGTATGCAGGCTTTAATTTTCCTATCTGATTTTGGTAAGTATTTCTTAAATAGCTGTTTGGGGTTTTTTGTTTTTTGTTTTTTAACCTGGGACTGAGAAATTGAGGAATGGAAATTAATCCTTTCACTTTGTTACATGTGGGTTTTCAATAATTGAGTCAAGGTTTTAAGGTTTTATTGGGGGACGGGGCACACGGTTTGATGACTTGCAAATAATGGGCTCTGATTGGGCAACTACTCATTTGAGTTCCTTCCATTTGACTTAATTTAACTGGTGAAATTTAAACTGAGTTCATGAGCTCATCTTCAAAGCTTTTGCTAGAAGATTTTCAGCTGTTCCAAATGGGACTAATTAGGAGTATGTATAAAAAGATCACATCGGGTGGATGGGAGACATTTGATCCCTTGTTTGCTAATAAATTGTACAATGGTGGCTTGGAAAAGCAGGCTATAGTCTAACCATGGTGCTATTACTAGGCTTGCTTGTTAAACACAGGTCTAAGCCTAGTGAGTTAATAAAACGAATACTTATTTCATTTCTATTAATGATTCTCAAACTTTGTTTCAAATTTTTGCATTGGCATCTCTACAGACTTTAGACTTGATGTTTTATCAAACTTACTGTTTATTTCCTATCCTTCCTTGAAATATTTGCTGCTTGTTCAGCTCCCTCTACAGATATTTATAGTTCTTACAAATTTACCTTGCCATCCCTGAACTCATACTAGCCCTTTTAGTTTTTGGCACTAGGAACCTAAGTGACCACCCAAGGAGTCCACAGACCTTCATCCTTCTTGAATTTTATCCTTAGGAGGTGGCAGTACAATGGGTGCTGACAGTAACAGTGATGAGGTGAGAAGAGTCCCTTTTCCTTGGACTAGTATCTTATTGGTTGTTGCTTAATCCTGTCTTTGGGGAGAAATTTTCAAAATCCCCTTAGGGATTTTCAGAGGAGGGGACGGTATCTTAGGTGACTTTCTCTAGGTTCTTTTGCATTTGAATATGCTCACTTAAACTTATAGAAATTGATGGGCTCTGTTAAACCTCAGAGTTATATAAAAGCTACTAGTAAACTGAAGAAAACTTTTATAGTGGAACCAGGGTCATTTTGAAACCTTCAGCTTCTGAACCTGACCTTTAGTATGTGGACTTCAGACAAAAATAGGCACGAATAAAATGACTAAGAATGTAATAAGGGAACAGTTGCCCTGCCCGCTCATCTCCAAGCCTTAAGATCATCTAGCTAGAGCTATTTTTATCTGTGTATTTATCATTCTTGATCATAAACCACCTATTTATATCATGTCTATCTCTAAGGACCTAAAAGCACTTTATATAGTTAATTAATCTTAAGATCTAGTTGAGGTGACTAAAAAGGCCTGTTTCCCCATAGCCAGTTGTGGAAATAAGCACAGAGCTGTAGATTGATGGAGTTTAGGGGCCCCACTTCCCAATTTACTAGGTGTGACTGGTGAAATGTAGATGAGAATCTTCAATTGCTATTTTCGGTCAGAGGCTGTGAGGGCTTAGGGAGCCCAAGTGCTTTGGGGCAGGGTGGGTGATTCTTTAGGGAGAAGAGGCACATGTTTTAAGTGCTGACTAGCTGCATAGTTCAGGCAAATCCTCCAAAATGGAAAGGGAGGGGCTGCTTGGAAAGATGGCTCTCTCAGCAACTTCTGTCTGTCTAATGCTTCTCTCAGGGAAAACCCAGCAGTCCTCTAGTGTCATCTGTGTACATTCTATTGGGGGTGAACACCTTGGTTCTGGTTAAAACAGCTGATGCTGTTGACAGCTGTGCCAGGAAGGGTTAGGACCAACTACAAACTAATGTGGGCTGTAAAATGTAGTGTGTTTCCCTAACTACCTGTTTTCCCTGAGATGAAAGTAAATCATTTATTCAAATGCAAAAAAAAAAAAACATAGGGTGGATGACTGGATTAAAAAAGACTCATCTATATGCTGCTTACAAGAGACTCACTTCAGAGCTAAAGACACACACAGACTGAAAGTGAGGGGATAGAAAAAGGTTTTCCAAGCAAATGGAAATCAAAAGAAATCCAGGCTAGCAGTATTTACATCAGATAAAATAGACTTTAAAGACTGTTACAAAAGACAAAGAAGGACACTCCATAATGGAAAAGGAATCAATACAAGAAGAAGATATAATAATTGTAAATATATATGCACCCAACATAAGAGCACCTAAATGCATAAGGCAAATACTAACAGACACAAAAGGGAGAAATCAGCAGTAACACAATAATAATAGAGGACTTTAATACCCCACTTACATCAATGGACAGATCATCCAGACAGAAAATCAATAAGGAAACACTGGCCTTAAATGACACATTAGATCATATGAACTTAATAGATATATATGGAATATTCCATCCGAGAGCTGTAGAATACACATTCTTTTCAACTGCAAATGGAACATTCTCCAGGTTAGATTACATGCTAGGCCACTAAACAAGCCTCCCTAAATTTAAGAAAATTGAAATCACGTCAAGCACCTTTTCTGATGACAACTCTATAAAACTAGAAATTAACCATGAGAAAAAACTGCAAAAAACACAACATGTGAAGGCTGAACAATATGCTACTAAACAACCAGTGCATCACTGAAGAGATCAAAGAGGAAATCAAAAAATACCTAGAGACAAATGCAAATGAAAACATGATAATCCAAAACCTACGGGATAAAACAAAAACAGTTCTAAGAGAGTTTATAGCAATAAAAATTTACCTCGGGAAAAAAGAAAAATCTCAAAAAAACAACCTAAATTTACACCTAAAGGAAATAGAGAATGAAGAACTAACAAAACCCAACGTTAGTAAAAGGCAAGAAATCATAAAGATAAGAGCAGAAATAAGTGAAATAGAGACCCCCCAAAATTGAAAAGATAAATGAAACTAAACGTTGGTTCTTTGAAAAAATAAACAAAATTGATAAAACTTTAGCCAGACTCATCAAGAAAAAGCCAAAGGGAACCCAAATCAATAAAATGAGAAATGAAAAAGGAGAAGTTACAGCAGATACCATAGAAATACAGAGGATCATAAGAGACTACTACAAGCAACTATATGCCAATAAAATGGACAACCTGGAAGAAATGGACAAATTCTTAGACATGTACAATCTCCCAGGACTGAATGAAGAATAGAAAATATGAACAGACCAATTACCAGTAATGAAATTGAATCAGTAATTTTAAAACTCTCCACAAACAAAAGTCCAGGACCAGATGGCTTCACAGGGGAATTCTACCAAACATTTAGAGAATAGTTAACACCTACCTTTTAAAACTATTCAAAATAACTTCAGAGTAAAGAATACTTCTGAACTCATTCTCTGAGGCCACCATCACCTTGATACCAAAACCAGAAAAAGGCATCACAAAAAAGGAAAATCACAGGCCAATATCACTGATGAACATAGGTGAAAAAATCCTCAACAAAATATTAGCAAACTGAATTCAACAATACATTAAAAGGATAATACACCATGATCAAGTGGAATTTATCTCAGGGATGCAAAGATTTCTCAATATCCACAAATCAATCGATGTGATATACCACATTAACAAACTGAAGAGTAAAAACTATATGATCATCTCAATAGATGCAGAAAAAGCTTTTGACAAAATTCAACACCCATTTATGATAAAAATTCTCCAGAAAGTTGGCATAGAGGGAACATATCTCAACATAATAAAGGCCATATATGACAGCTCCACTCAATTCACAATTCACAATACTCAATTGTGAGAAGCTGAAAGCATTTCCTCTAAGATCAGGAACAAGACAATGATGCCCACTCTCACCACTTTTATTCAATAAAATATTGGAAGTCCTAGCCACAGCAATCAGAGAAGGAAAAGAAATAAAAGGCATTCAAATTGGAAAGGAAGAAGTCAAAATGTCATTGTTTGCAGATGGCACGACACTATACTTAGAAAATCCTAAAGACATCACCAGAAAACTAGTAGAACTCATCAATGAATTCAGTAAAGTTGCAGAATACAAAATTAATATATAGAAATCTGTTGTATTTATACACCCTAACAATGCATTATAAGAAAAAGAAATCAAGGAAACAATCTCATTTACCATCACATCAAAAACAGTAAAATACCTAGGAATAAACCTACCCCAGGAGGTAAAGGACCTGAACTCAGAAAACTGTGACACTGGTGAAAGAAATTGAAGACAACAAAAACAGATAGAAAGATACTGTATTCCTGGATAGTAAGAATCAATATTGTTAAAATGACCATTCTGCTCAAGGCAATCTACAGATTCAATGCAATCCCTATAAAAATACCAAGGGTATTTTTCACAGAACTAGAACAAATAATTTTATTATTTTTTCTTTTATTCTAATTTAATTAATCACATTTTAAAAATTAATTTTTATTAGAGTATAGCTGATTTATAATGTTGTGTTAGTTTCTGCTGTACAGCAAAGTGAAGCAATTATACATATACATATATCCACTATTTTTAGATTCTATTCCCATATAGGTCATTACAGAGTATTGAGTAGAGTTCCCTGTGCTACACAGTACGTTTTTATCAGTTATCTATTTTATATATAGTAGTGTGTATATGTCAATCCCAATCTCCCAATTTATCCCTTCCTCCCTTTCCACCTTGGTAACCATAAGTTTGTTTTCTACATCTGTGACTCTATTTCTGTTTTGTAAATAGGTTCATTTGTACCATTTTTTTAGATTCCACATATAAGTGAAATCATGTATTTGTCTTTGTCTGACATACTTTACTCAGTAAGACAATATCTAGGTCCATCCATGTCACTGCAAATGGCATTATTTCCTTCTTTTTTATGGCTGAGTAATATTCCATTGTATACATGTACCACATCTTCTTCATCCATTCATCTGTCAATGGACATTTAAGTTGTTTCCATGACCTGGCTGTTGTAAATAGTGCTTCAATGAACTTTGGGGTGCATGTATCTATTTGAATTATGGTTTTCTCCAGATATATGCCCAGGAGTCACATTGCTGGGTCATATGGTAGCTCTATTTTTAGTTTTTTAAGGAACCTCCATACTGTTCTCCATAGTGGCTGTACCAATTTATATTTCCACCAACAGTGTAGGAGGGTTCCCTTTTCTTCACATCCTCTCCAGCATTTATTATTGGTAGATTTTTTTGATGATGGCCATTCTGACCAGTGTGTGGTGATATCTCATTGTAGTTTTGGTTTGCATTTCTCTAATAATTAGTGATGTTGAGCATAGAACAAATAATTTTAAATTTTGTATGGAAACACAAAAGACCCCAAATAGCCAAGACAATCTCAAGAAAGAACAGGACTGGAGGATTCATGCTCCCTGACTTCAGACAATATACAAAGCTATGGTAATCAAAACATTTTGGTACTGGCACAAAAACAGACACATAGATCCACAGAAGAGAATAGTGAGCCCAGAAATGAAACCACGCACTTATGGTCAATTAGTCTATGACAAAAGAGGCAAGAATATACAATGGAGAGAAGACAGTCTCTTCAATAAGTGGTTCTGGGAAAACTGGACAGCTACATGTAAAGGAATGAAATTAGAACATTCTATAACACCATATATGAAAATAAAATTAAGATAGATTAAAGATCTAAATGTAAGACTGGATACAATGAAACTCCTAGAGAAAAACATTGGCAGAACACTCTTTGACATAAATCCCAACAATAGTTTTTTGGATCTGCCTCCTAAATCAAAGGAAATAAAAGAAAAACTAAACAAATTGGATCTAACTAAACGTAAAAGCTTTTGCACAGCAAAGGAAGCCATCAATAAAATGAAAAGACAACCTACTGAATGGGAGAAACTATTTGCAAATGATATGCCTGATAAGGGATTAATAGCCAACATATATAAACAGCTTGTACAACTCAAAATCAAGGAAACAAACAACCTGATTAAAAATGGGCAGAAGAACTGAGTAGACACGTTTCCAAAGAGGAAATGCAGATGGCCAACAGGCACATGAAAAGATGCTCAACGTTGCTAGTCATCTGAGAAATGCAAATCAAAACCACAATGAGATATCACCTCACACCTGTCAGAACAGCTATTATCAAAAAGAACACAAATAGCAAATGTTGGCGAGGATGTGGAGAAAAGGGAACCCTCCTACACAGTTGGTGGGAATGTAAATTGGTACAGCCACTGTGGAAAACAGTATGGAAGTGTCTCAAAAAACTAAAAATAGAACTACCATATGACCCAGTAATTCCACTCCTGGGTATATATATATCCAAACAAAAAGAAAACCCCAAACCACTAATTCGAAAAGATACATGCAGGACTTCCCTGGTGGTCCAGTGGTTAAGACTCCACACTTCCAATGCAGGCGGCCCAGCTTCAATCCCTGGAAGGGTAACTAAGATCCTGCATGCTGTGTGGCATAGCCAAAAAAAAAGAAAAAAAAGAAAGAAAGAAAAGAAAAGATACATGCACTCCAATGTTCATAGCAACATTATTTACAGTTGCCAAGATATGGAAGCGACCTAAGTGTCCATGAAGAGATGAATTGGATAAAGACATGGTATATATATATATATATATATATATATATATATATATATATATATATATATATATATATATATATATATATATATATATATATATGGAAATAAAACTCAGCCATAGAAAGGAATGAAATTCTGCCATTTGCAACGATGTGGATGGTCCTAGAGAGTATTATGCTTAGTGAAATAAGTCAGACAGAGAATACAAATATTGTATGTTTCACTTATATGTGGAATCTAAAAAGTAAAACAAATGAATGTACATAACAAAAAAGAAACAGACTCAGACATAGAGAATAAACTAGAGGTTACCAGTGGGGAGAGGGAAGGGTGAAGGGGCAAGATAGGGCTATGGGATTAAGAGAAAATAACTACTATGAATAAAATAAATAAGCTATAAGGATATATTGTACAACACAGGGAAATATTGTCATTATTTTGTAACAACTTTAAATGTAGTATAACGTATAAAAATACTGAATCACTATGTTGTACACCTAAAACTAGTATAATATTGTAAATCAAATATACTTCAATAAAATTTTTTTTCAGTGCGTAAAGCAAGCATGGCGAGATAACAGGCCTTGTCTTAGGACCAAGCATAACATCTGATTATTGGGAAACAATAAACAAATGTTTATTAAATATTATGGGGAAAAGTATGGGAAACATTATGGGAAAATAATGAAATAGCCCTTTCCCTCTATCCCAAGGAAGTCCAAAAAAAGTTCAAGGTTCCAAGTGATGCACAGCACCAGCTCAGACTCCTGTGGTCCTGGATGTTCTGTTCCAACAGAGTCCCCTCTTGGACCAATGGAAAGCATGGAATAGTGCACCTTCAATATCATCTTCTACGAAAAATTTTGTTATAACTGAATACAAAATGTGGTTCCTACCTCTCTAGTAGCCAACAGAAAAGGTAAACTCAACTATAAATTAGGAAACATAGCAATTCCTTAGTGGAGAAGCTAGGTTGCAAAAGCAATTTATCATGAGAAGCCTGTATATAGAAAACAGAAAACAATCTAATGGACCATGTCAAATCCAGTCCCATCCTGGTTTGGCAATTTGAAATACATTTGTATATTTTGAACATGTAGAATATGTCATTTTTCAAGCAAAATTCAAGGAAAATTATGTGTTTTAGTTTAAATTTCACATTAATTATAAATTAAATTTTGTCTCCAGTCTTGCTTGCATGGGTGGGAGAAAGAAAGTTGGCAACAATACCAAAGAGAAAATGCCTTATATAGCATACAATGCTTTACATTGCTCGTATTATATAGTCTATATTCAACGCTGTTTGTTGAATGTCTGAATGAATGAATGAATGTTCCAGAAAGAGAGCCTTTTTTGGGGGGTTGGGGGGTACGTTGTTTGGCTTGTGGGATCTTAGTTCCCTGACCCGGGCCCTCGGGCCCTTGGCAGTGAGAGCGCCGAGTCCTAACGAGTGGACCACCAGGGAGGGAATTCCAGGGAAAGAGAGGCTTTAAACTAGAGTTCCAAGGCAACAGAGGATTCTCTACCAGCCAGCCAAGGACTAAATCATTAGCATCACAATTTACAATGATATCTCTTTAACATTCAACAGACAAGACTTAGTTTATTTGCAAGAGCATTATCAAAGATTTGTTTCAGAAAATGTGATATTCTTCTCAGCAGCCCCAGGGCTTCTTGGAATTTCTACTAATAATTCCAGATATTTGAGTAAAATTACCTAGCACCACTCATTCTGCAGATAAAGAAACAAAAAGTAATTTTATTTGACAATGAGATTGTAACAGATCATTCATGTGCATGATGAATGGGCATTAGAAGGAGTGGGAGTGGGAATATCTCTCTAAGGGCCATCAAGCTTGAGACATAATTAGGTGCACTCACCCTTCAGTGCTATTCAATCACGGCATTCATCCCCCAGAGCGGGAATGTGGTTTCTCAATTCTTCTCAAGGCACTGCTCCAGGTAACCACTATTGATGGATTGAGGTTGATGTAAAAGAGAAAAAGAATTTGCATTTCTGGAGATACAAAGTGTTTTCATATCTAAGTGATCATTATTCAAAGTTCTGTCAGTTATTTTATTGGGGAATGGAAATCAAAGTTATCGTAAGGCAAAATTATTTACTCAAGGGCCAACCTCTTATAACTTAGTGTCCCTTCCCCCCCACCCCAAAATCCCTCTCCACTGACTAGACAGGCAAATATAATGTCAATCAACTGCAGTTTTTTCAAATAATGCAAGATCCATGAAATCAGTGAAGAGATGTGTGATAACTTCTAGAATCAAATGCAAAGCCATTTGCAAATGAGGATCTGACAAAATTAAATGAATAACTGAGGAAAAGACACTTAACAAGGAGATGATAGGATAAGAACCTCAAAAGAAAATGATTTTTATATCAAGACCTTTAAAAAAGACTTCGAGAAAATTAACGAAGTCTGTAAATATTTTTGCAAGGATGATACTCTTTATAATCTGCAAACCTAAAATGTGAAATGAAGGATATCATATTATACTATCAAACAATTTTGTCAGAAAAAATTACTCCAGAAAACAACCTGGTTTATTTCTTATTGATTCTTAGAATTAATGCTCTGTGTATACATTATTAAATAGAACAGATTCACAGTTTAGTGTATTTTCATTATTCATTGTTAATTTCAGTCTCCATTTAAATTTGATTCACCACGTGACTTTTCCCCAGGACTATTTATTCTCTGATAATAAGGATCTTCCGTAAATAGTTTGAACTTGAACACCACTGCCCCCCCACACACTGATAATCTTTCACTAAGATGACGTGTTTTCAGTACATCTACAAAATTATAGTGGGCTCTGCTATCTTTTTTCTTCCATTTAGCTATTAATGGCTATATGTATGGCAACCAGCAAGGACTAACCATGTGCAAAAAGGATAGAGTTTCCTGGCATATGATTGGAATGGGCAGCGACACTGACATGCATGGAGTTTATTTTCAAGGGAACACCATCCACCTACGAGGGACTCACCGCGACTCCCTGGCCCTGTTTCCCCATGTCTCCACAACAGCATTCATGCAGCCGGACCATGCAGGTAAACTTGGCAGGGCCAGCTCAGGTGATCAAATTCCTATCTTCAGGCATATACTCTTTTTTTTTTTTTTAACATCTTTATTGGAGTATAATTGCTTTACAATGGTGTGTTAGTTTCTGCTTTATAACAAAGTGAATCAGCTATGCATATACATATATCCCCATATCCCCTCCCTCTTGTGTCTCCCTCCCACCCTCCCTATCCCACCCCTCTAGGTGGTCACAAAGCACCGAGCTGATCTCCCTGTGCTATTCGGCTGCTTCCCACTAGCTATCTATTTTACATTTGGTAGTGTATATATAAGTCCATACCACTCTCTCACTTCACCCCAGCTTACCCTTCCCCCTCCCCGTGTCCTCAAGTCCATTCTCTACGTCTGCGTCTTTATTCCTGTCCCAGGCATATACTCTAAGGGTCCTCCCCCAGAAGAAATTGTTTGAATTAGGGCACTTCCGGGTGTACAGAAAGAGTCCTGATTAGAATAATAATAATAATAATAATAATAATAATAATAATAATAATAGTCCTGATTAGAATCAGAGAATCCTGACTATTTTATTTCAAATATATAGTGTAAAGGACAAAGGAAAAGCATCTAAGATAACATCCACAAAGCAGAAGTGGGAGTACTCCAAATGACCTTGCCTCACAAACCCTAGGAGAATGCTCTTGATTTACATCCATGAACAATTCAGCCCCAAGAAAGAGGATTTTTTGCTGTTGTTGTTGTTCTCTTTAAGCACAAACATCATTTTAGTTACTGCTCTGAAACATCAACAAGGCATGAGCAGCCCAGTGGTTGCTTCCAGGTTATAGACATGAACTTGTCTGCCTTCTTTAGAGACTGATGGTGGTCTCTTGATGAGTCCCAAATAGGGACTTCCTTATTTTCATTCTCTCGGGCACCCAGAAAGCAGGCTGCATTGGGTCTTAAGTTCATGGAGAGCCCATTGAAATACCAGTACCTGTCCCTTCTGTTAGAGATTCCCAAGCTAATTAGATAACGGGGGCATTTTAATAAAAGATATAGAGCTACATATGGCAGCATATGCTGTCTCATGAAAAATAAGAATAGCAAGTGCTACGGGTGTTCAAAAGGTTTCTCCAACCCAACTTTTTCATAAGTCTTAAAAAGAAACCAATATTCTACCCAAGATGTGTTCTTGCCAGCTCTGTCTCCTTTATGAATGGGTATTTACTTCTTTACTCCACACTAGAACTGCAGTTTAGATGCCTCTCCGTGTCACTGGTTAAGAACTTGAGGTTTGGGCTTCAAAACTTTTGCCTAAGAACTGTCTCAGAGTAGGAGCTCCATAACCCTTGCCTTGTAAACTTCTAGTATTCAACATTTCTATATTAATATAATTGATCAATTATGAATCATCCCAAGGGATGACTTGGGACCAATAATCTTTTTTTAATGCACTCTTCAAGACCAAAGAGGGAAGAGGAGGAAAACAGCCAAATAGGTTTAATCCATAGAAAGAGGCATTCAAAACTAGAGATGGCTGGAATAATTTTAGGGTTTTGGCTACTTACTCATATGCCCTACAGGCTTCTAAAGAGCTACATGATGATGTTTTCCAGTTTATACTTGGTGGTGAGTATAAATCAGTTATTGCTGAAAAGCTTAGTTATTTCACCAATTCCTGTCCCATATCTCTAAGCCAAAAGGAGTGCCCAAAACATGGGTAGAGGAGCCTGTCAGTTGCAAGTCAAACGTTTTCTCTTTGAATCTTTTTTTTTTTTAAACCACTTTATTGATGTATGACTGATACACAAAAAGCTGTATATTTACTATATGTAAATTGATGAGTTTGGAAAGAAGTATGCATCTGTGAAGACATCACCACAATCAAGGCCTTAAGCTCCTCTTTGTTCTTAGAGAAGATAATTCCTCATCTGTTGAAGGAATGATGAACACATAAATAATGAGCTGCCTGGAGACCCACATAGGCAGAGGAAGCTCTCGCCACGTTTGTCTTCCGAGGTGTCTTCTCTCTGGTTTTATAGAGACCCTTCCTCATGACGGTCACCACGGGGTGCTAGGGTACCCCATGAACCAATGGTTTGGGCTCATCCTGAAGGGGTAACTTGGCAGTATTTAGACATGTGTAGCATGATAGAAGCTATCCCTGTGCTTTGTAGGTAGTTAACGAGACCCGCACTCTCACTCACCTCTGAGAACAGAGTCTACTAGAGGAAGGGAAGATTTATTGATCCAATAATTTCACTGAAAGTTGATACATTCCAATAATTTGGTTTTATATGATTTTATGGTGAATTCAGTTAAGATATGTATACCTGATGCCAAGGTATCTAGAAAATTCAGCTTAAAAATTATATTGTTCTCAGTCAGACATGATTGTTGGTTTTTCTTTTTTCTTTTCATCTGGCATAATGTAGACTTACCATTAGAACAAGACCATCCTCTGCTCAAGGGCTTAATGAAGAAATACATTTGGCTTTAATAGTAATACCTTACTTGTGTATTGCACTTTATAGCTTATGAACGCCTTTAGGGCAAGAGACATGACTTCAGAAACGTGACCTAATTTGAACTTTGTCTAGAATATTCATCTTACGGGTAATGAGCTCCTTTTAAACTGGGCGGGGCAAAGATAATCATCACCTATCAGTGATTTTCTA
This sequence comes from Balaenoptera ricei, assembly GCF_028023285.1. Classification (NCBI taxonomy): domain Eukaryota; kingdom Metazoa; phylum Chordata; class Mammalia; order Artiodactyla; family Balaenopteridae; genus Balaenoptera; species Balaenoptera ricei. Next base: position 42,527,901 of record NC_082646.1, on the reverse strand, counting down.
GGAGTGACCATCTTCTAATAGGTGTGTACAATAGGGAAGACCCAGAGAAATCATCTGTTGGCAACAACTTTGCAAGTTTTATTTGTCCGTGACAAATGAATTTCAGATGGTATTTTTTCCCCATAAGTAAATATATTCAAAGTAATTTATTCCCCTTGGGGTCTGATTTTTAAATACTATATAAAGATGATATTTTAAAAATCCACCTTATCGGTTAGCTATTTTGAAATAAATTACACAGGTTTGCTAGCAAACCAAAATCAAACTCTCGAGCATCGCACACAACGCCAAGCTATTTCTCTTCCAGGCAACTTCACGGTGCTTTGCTCCACCCTGTACCACTTCACGAGAGGCATGAATCAAATGTATGAGGTCAGCAGCTGCGGCAACAAGGACCCTTCTGAGCAGCCGTACGGGATGATAAGAACCTTTTACATCGCCGCTGAAGAGGTAGAATGGGATTATGCCCCTAACAAAAACTGGGAGTTCGAAAAGCAGCACTCGGACAGAGGATGGGAAAGGTACCACAGGCGAAGCCGCCGCGGAGTCTCTCGGGTGGGCTCGCACATGCTCCGTGGACGTTTGTCAAACGTGGAAACTAAAAATGCCCTGGTTTTGTCTGCCCAGTTCTGGCAGACAAGAGATTTTACTCAGGGGCACGAAAGCTTAGGGAAGCTCTCCTCTCTGTCCCGGGAAGGGGTCTGAAGTCATTTTAAGGACACTCCCGCGGCGGGCTCGGTCCACATCCGCTGGCTGGTTCCAAGGGTGGCTGTCGGACCAGCGAATGTGGCTTTGAGTGAGCGCCTGGACTGAAAGGGTTTAGGCAAAGAGGCCCATCTCACAGTGATCCTGGGAGGACAAAAGGATGCAGAGAGAGGCAGAGATGGTGTGTAGATCTGGGGTGAGGGGATGGGCAGCTGTAGATTGAGGACAGTGGGGGAAAGGGATGGAGGCTGAGCCGTTGGCCGAGCGCTGACCGTAGGGGACAACCAGGGAGCACGTAGGAGGCATTGGCAGAGATCCCCGAGTTGGGACAGGAAAAGCAGGTCTTTGGATGGCCTGGTACCCAGAAAGTCCGCCAGATTGACCCTCCTGGGCAGCGCTGTCGGCCAAGGCTAAGCACCAATGAATGAGCGGGGCTCAAGCCCCCTGCAGGCTGATGACCACTGGTCCCTACTGCCCTAAGCCCACCAGGGCCGCCGGTTAGAGCCAAGGAGGAAAGGAATAGGAGCATCTCAGGCACAGAACTGCAAACCTTTCCCCCAAAGTTAACACCCTCTGCTTGGGTATCACCGTCCCATATACGGACGAGGAGACTCGGCCCAGTTAAGTGGTCCAACTAGTCACTGGCAGAGTTGGAGTCGAACATAGACCTTTTGAAGGACAAATCCTGTTCTCAACACAAGCTGACTTTCACACCCTTGTTCCTCTTTGATATTTATTATCTCACTTCCCTTGCTCTCCCCTCCCCAGCCCTCATACTAATTAATCCTCTGTGGTTATGCCCCCCACCAACTCTCCCACACCCAGCTGTTCCGAATATTAACCTGTTTCGTTTCTTTTCTTACTTGGCCTGTTTTGAGGGTTCAGGCTAATGCAAAGGATGTAATGGTGCCACCTTATGGACAAATGAAGAAACACAATGACTCTCCATTTTTAAAAGATTTGCCTCAAGGACAGGACGATTTAAAATTCATTCAATGATTCACCAACCCAGTTTGCTAAACCAGACACCCCTCCTGCTAAACCAGTGCTGCCAATACAAGTTAAAGACTGATACTGCAGCAGAAAATGAAATGAGTATTAATTTGGCTTTTTCTAAAATGATTATTAAATTAACAGGCTGCCATCACTGAAGAAATCATCGTATAATAATTTTGTCACGTGTACAATCTTAGCCCACGAGTGTGTAAGAAATTTATTGTCTTGAAACTCAGTGTAATTTCTGTTCTCAGCCCCATCCCTCTGGGCTGGCAGGAAGAGCCAGCTTTGGTCTTCTGAGATTGTCTCCCAAGCTGCATAGAGAGAGAGATAGAGGGTGCTGAGTGTGCCTGCACCCTGCCCCTGCCAATCTGGATTGTGCCCATAAGTAAATAAAAACAAAGTGGGATGAGAGCATTTTCACCTATTAAAAATACAACAGATCTGTAGATAAAAATGCAGTACAGAATTGAAATGCCAAGTCATCCTAGTGGCAATCTGTGGCACCCGTGTAGATCAGAGCCCAGGAACGAATGCCCCTCTGCACTCCAGTTGCTATGCCTCTGACTTTTGACCCAAGGCCATATCATAGGACACCTCTGGTTTTCAAACTACCCCTCAGTATGTGTTTTCCCTGAGACATTTATTATACTGGTCAGCACAGACCCTCTGCCTCAACTTGGAACCTGGAAGTCTTTCCCTGAGGCTTCCTAAGAACATGCTGGGGAGACCTCAGGATCCCAGAAAGGCAACAAACGGGACCATTGGCACAATGCCAGGATCTGTGCAGTGAGAAGGAATTTGAAAATAGAGAGTAGGTTGCTATAGAGAAATAAAGTTATACCTAGCACTCCTGAGCTTGTGGACTGATATGCATGTCATTTAACTAACCTGGGATTCCAGACAAGACTCACCATCTACCTAGAGTCTGTCATACAGAGTGAAGTAAATCAGAAAGAGGAAAACAAATACCGTATGCTAATGCACATATATGGAATCTACAATAACAGTACTGATGTACCCAGTGACAGGGCAGGAATAAAGACGTGGATGTAGAAAACGGACTTAAGGACATGGGGGGGAAGGGGAAGCTGGGACGAAGTGAGAGAGTGGCATTGACAGATATACACTACCAAATGTAAAATAGATAGCTAGTGGGAAGCAGCTGCATAGCACAGGGAGACCAGCTCAGTGCTTTGTGACCACCTAGAGGGGTGGGATAGGGAGGGTGGGAGGGAGGCTCAAGAGGGAGGGGATATGGGGATATATGTATACTTATAGCTGATTCACTTTGTTGTACAACAGAAACTAACAAAACATTGTAAAGCAATTATAGTCCAATAAAGATATATATATATATAAAAGACTCTCCACCTTGAGCACCCCCCATGAGCGAGGCATTTTACTAGGCCTTTTACAAACCTTATCTGATATGACCCTCGCCACACACTTGACCCATTCCATCAGCTTTCGCCCAGCATTATCATGTGACATCCTAGTGAGATGATAGAGCAAGCGCTTATGTGTTTCTTAATAGGTGTCTGACACAGACACAGCTTTACAGGTCTTAACTTCGATGATCCTCACACCAGTCCTGGGAGGTAGATGAATTATCATCACATCATTTTGCAGAGGAGGGAAGCTGGAAAACAGCAGAGGTGGCTCGAGGGTCTGTGCTTGTCGCCACCACACGTTACTAGGACTCCTGGAAAAATAAAAGTAGAAGAAAAATTCTCTTCTCTTGGAAAGCACACAGTGGTGGGTAGAAGATATACATGCATTTGCTAAACACCTACTGTGTGCTAGGCATTGTGCAAAGTGCTGAGAAGGGCACACAAGGTCCTTTTCATACAGAATTCATGGCCCATGGGGCAGACACTAGAACAAGCACACTGAGTCATGCAGTCACTGTGGGAAGGGAAGCCCCATCTTGGGGGAAAGGTGGGGAGAGGGTAGGTGATCAGGGAAAGCTTCTGGGAAGAAGTAGTCTTTGAGCTGGAACACGAAGAGAGGGTCAGTTGAAGAGGTGGGAAGTGTGCTCTCAGCACAGGAAAGCAGCAAGTGAAGGCCTGGAGGTGTGGAGGACATGTGGAGCTCAAGAGAGTGAACATTTAGAATGGCGTGAGCATAGAGCATGTGGGGGGGCAATGATAGGAAACCAGGTTTGGGAGGTTGGCAGAGGCAGATAGGGAAAGGGTATGAGAGCTAAATTGAGGGGTCTGCCAGTGGGAAGCCTTAAAAAGCTTTTCCACAAGGACCGACCAACATGCTCAAATTTGGCATGTTCCCCAACCTTTTCGGCACCAAGGACCAGTTTCGTGGAAGACAATTTTTCCACGGAAGGGGGAAGGGGGGTGGATGGTTCAGGCAGTAGCGCAAGCGATGGGGAGCGATGGGGAGTGATGGGGAGCGATGCGGAGCGGCAGATGAAGCTTCGCTTGCTCGCCTGCCACTCACCTCCTGCTCTGTGGCCCAGTTCCTAACAGGTCACGGACCGTACCGTACCGGTCTGTGGCCCAGGGGTTGGGGACCCCTGGAGTAGAGAATAGAGAGAGGAAAGAAGCACTGGGGGCAGAGAACATGGTTAGGAACAATTCCAGTTAATACAGGTAAGTGATTAGATTAGGTAGGTGGCTTAGATTAGAGTGTCGGCAGTTTAACAGTAGGGAAATGGAAGGATATGAGACCCACTATATTTGGAGATAAAGTCAATAGATTTGTTTCTATCTTCTGTGATGATCTAGCTTGGTGCTAGATAAAATATATAGTTGATCCTCATTATTTGCAGATTCCATGTTTGTGAATTTGCCTACTTGCTGAAATTTGTCTGTAACCCCCAAGTCAATTCTCGTGGTGCTTTTGTGGTCATTTGCAGATATGAATAAAGCAGTAAAAAATGTATGTCACTTGATGTTCACATTCCCAGCAGAGGTCAAACCAACAATGCATCCTTCTGCCTTCTTGTTTCAGCTCTCCTATGGAAACAAGTGTCCTTTTGGTCATCTATTTAGAGCCATTTTTTTTTCTTCTTTGTGCTTTTTGTTGGTGATTTAGCTGTTTAAAATGGCTCCCCCAGCTTGGGGCTGAAGTGCTGTCTAGGGTCCCTAAGCACGGGAAGGCTGTAATGTGCCCTTATGGAGGAAATACAGGTGCCTGATAAGCTTCATTCAGGCATGAGTCATAGTACTATTGGCCATGAGTTCAGTATTTATGGATCAGCAATATATATTGCATAAGATGTCTTTAAACAGAAACACACGTCAAACAAGGTTATATATTGATCTGTTGATGAAAATATTGTGACCCGAGGTTCAAAGGAACCTAACCCTGTGTTTCCCCTAGGAACACTGGTTCAGTATTTGTTAATTCAGTGTTTGGGGTGACTCTCTAGAACGTAACTACTGTGTATAACAAGAATCAACTGTATCTATATTTAGGGAATTCCCTGATGGTCCAGTGATTAGGACTCGGCACTCTCACGGTTGGGGTCCAGGTTCAATCCCTGATCAGGGAACTAAGATCCTGCAAGCCGTGCAACGTGGCCGAAATATATGTATATATTTGTATGTATATGCACAATACACAACCCACAGACTTTCTTGAGCTCTTTAAAGTGGAAAAGCATAACAAGGTACAGAATGATACCTATAAAATCTGGAGGAATGCAGGGTGGTAGAATGTGTGTGTATGTGCATGGGTGAGCATGTGTGTGAGGTTAGTTAGTTCCAAGAAGAGAAGTGCAACCTCAAAGGGCTCTTATGAGTCTCTAACTAAGGCTGGTCAGGGATTGAGCGCCCAGTAGGGCTTTAGAGCAATGGTTCCCAAGAGTGGACAATAGGCCAGTGCCGGACTGCCCACATCTGAGCACCCAGAGATGCTTTCAAATGCAGAATCCTGGTCCCACTCCCCGAGAGCCTGGTGCAAAAAACCAGCTCCCCACGGAGATCCTGATTGCTGCCAGATTTGGGAAGTACTGCTCCAGTGCACCCCCAAATCATGCAGAAGCACTCAAGGATTTTCCTACCCTCTAACAACTTTAATTCCTGTTGCTTCTGATTTGCAGACATGGAGATATATTTATGAACCACACTGAAAACTGGATTGGCTCTCAGTACAAGAAAGTGGTTTACAGGGAATACACCAATGGAGAATTTGTGGAGATCAAAGCCCAACCGCCAGGAGAGGAGCACTTGGCACTCCTGGGTATGGCACAGATCGCAGCCGTGCACTGCCAGCACACACACACACACACACACACACACACACACACACACACGTCTGATTAGACTTCTTCCCAAGAAGGGGTGGAAGGAACAGAGTAGCCTGACTGCATTCATCCAAGTATGACAACTTCCTGCTCTCCCACTATCAGGGAGTGTGCTATGTGCTCAGCTCATATAAACAGTAGCCATAAGAAGACTGCCAGATGACGTGCAAACAGGAATCCGTATCATCAGGGCAGTCTAACCAGTACCTGTTGCCCTGAAGTTCCTTTGCCACCCCTCTGCCGAGCCAGGAAATTTTCATCTGAAACAAGTTGATGCCTCAGAACAGCAGGCAGAGTGTTTGCATAACTTCACCAAGGTTCTCAATCATCCATGCACGGTGCCTTACCAACACACCATGAAAATCATTCTGACAAAAGAGGAACCCCTTACTTAAGAGGGGTGCTTGGGGGCTTCCCTGGTGGCGCAGTGGTCGAGAATCTGCCTGCCAATGCAGGGGACACGGGTTCGAGCCCTGGTCTGGGAAGATCCCACGTGCCGCGGAGCGACTAGGCCCGTGAGCCACAACTACTGAGCCTGCGCGTCTGGAGCCTGTGCTCCGCAACGGGAGAGGCCGCGATAGTGAGAGGCCCGTGCACCGCGATGAAGAGTGGCCCCCGCTTGCCACAACTAGAGAAAGCCCTCGCACAGAAACGAAGACCCAACACAGCCATAAATAAATAAATTAATTAATTAATTAAAATAAATTAATTAATTTAAAAATCCCATCTTTAAAAAAAAAAAAAAAGAGGGGTGCTTGGGTGAATGGCCTAGATTCAGTTCCAGGGGCCCTAACTCCTGGCCTTCTCAGAACCTACTCTGCCTGTCTGATGCCCCGGGCTGCCTGACCTGGAGATCAGATAAGCCCTTCCTGCTAACCTTCCCCACTTTTCTTCACCTGAACATCACCAAACCTGACTCCATTATGAAGATGAAATCTTAAAGCAGAGGGCTAATCTAGATGACTTTTAGAAATCCCTCTCCATTTTTAAAAGTACAAGGCAACTTATATAAATAGTAAGGCTGTAATGTGTTTCTTATTATTAAAATAAGGCACCACGAGATTACTAGATTCATAAATTACTAAACAGCCCATCCATCTTCACCATCGATTAACGTCAGCTCCCAAGCTTGTTCGTCATACCAAATGAGTAATCTCCCATGGGAACATTCCTTCTTTTGAGCCCTGTGTGTGGACAGATCTCTGAAGAAAGGGTGCTGATCTTGCAGAGGGGGCTGGGCCGCCCCCCCCCCCAAAGAGCCCCGGTTTGGTTTGCTCAGTAAAATGACACAAACCAGTGACTTCATCAGAGGCCAGCCCAGCAGCACTTCAGCCAGTGGAGCGGGAGGCCCATCTATTCATTTTCTGCAGCTCGGGGAGAGGTCTGCACTCCTGAAGCTGCAAAGGGCACAGGACAGGCCCACCTCTGGTCATTACTGTTCCCTGTGACCCACCAGGCGGTAAATCAGAAAGCATCTGCTCCCTCTCACCAATACAGCAAGGCATGTGCAATTTATGTGGTAATGTATACACAAATAGTGATTTTAATATAAGTATGCACATGCCCCATCTGTAACTCTACCCCAAACTACTGTTTAAAAACATGCCTAGATTTTTCTTTTCTAGCTTTATCATTAAAAGAGTGCTTTTCAGACACTTTCTGATTCATACTAAGTATTTCTTCTGAAGATAATAATAGTCCAACAAATTTTAGATTTATTTAGGCCTTTCATCAGTACAGTTATCCCTTGGTATCCACAGGGGATTTGTTCCAAGACCTCTATGGGTACCAAAATGCTCAAGTCTCTTATATTAAATGGCGTAGTACTGTTGGCCCTCCGTATCCGTGGACTCTGCATCCACTCATACGGACAGCCAACTACATTTCTCAAAAGAGCAATTAAAACCATGGTTTGAACCAGTGAAGAATGGATGGGTGTGGTCTGACTCTCAACCGTGGGTGTATCTCCCTATGAATGTAGAATGCAAATACATATTGAGAACCACTGGGATTGGGTCTGATGTGCTTCCAAGATGGAAGTCTGTTTCCACCTCTCTCAAGCAATGCCTTGTGAAGACCCCTTTGTGTACGATACTCTGTCGGTGTGGCTGAGAAAACTGTGTTTGTGGCACGTTCTGGGCACCAAGAGGCACCTGTCATGGGTGAGGGTCGTCCCACAATAACGTGGGTGCAGGCCTCTCCAGAGATGTGTGGGCCGATTTCCACTGGCACGCAGGCTGGTTGCTTGTAACAGAAATGTGTACACGTGAGTTGCTGAAGAACACATCTCGTGAAGGTATCCAAATACTGAGAAACAGCATTGGACATTTGGACATGCATTAGTGAAATCACTGTATTGACCATACATCAATACATATGTTTTAATTTTGTGATCTTAGAAATCCCTTTTATACGCATCATTTCATTGTATCCTCACTATTATATCCATTAACCAGATAATGAGCAGTTTTAGGTTTACCAAAGGTTACACACAGGGGGATTACAACTGAAAGTCACCATATCCTACATCATTAGTATGCATGGAATTATATATATAAAATATACATATATTTTAATTAAAAAAATTTTAATTGACATTATATTTTCATAGTCATTTGGATTCCAATCCCTTAATGATAACAAAACGGGCACTTTTTTCTGAAATAAAAACAAACAAACAAACAAAAAATGTCACCATGTCCCGTGGCTATAGTTTTTCCTGGAGAGTATGTCTCAGCAGTATAAAAATTTAAGCATTTATTGAGTATTTACTGTGCTTCAATCCTTACTGTAACCCTCTGAAAATGGTGTTATTAAACTCATGTTACAGATAAGGAAATTGACTCAGGTCACTTAACTTACTCAAGGCCTCTCTAATAAGTAAGTGAAGGAGGCAGGATTTGAACCCAGGTTGGTCCAATTGCCAAACATGATGTGATATTTAATGCTACCAATATCTCCCTCTAGAGGAAATACACTAATAACGGTGCTAACCTTCGTTTATTTTGTCAAATACTACCTACATGTAAATTACACCAATGTTGAAAAGAGCAACGACAATGTACACAGGTCTGTGTTTTGCCTTTAGGCCCAATGATTCATGCCGAGGTGGGCGACTCCATCCTGATCATATTTATGAACAAGGCCAATCGGCCCTACTCCATCTCAGCCCACGGAGTGGAGGACATGGAGAGTGGGAAGGGACTCCCAGTGCCTGTCACAAAGCCAGGTAACTTACCCCGCAGATCTGCTCCATCCTGATGAGTACTGCAGACTCAACTCTTCTCTGATCTTTTCTGAACTCTGAAGGGTTTTGGAGAGCTCATTGTAATGTCAATGTGTTCCAACCATTACCCCAATGTGAAATCACCATTCATCCAATGACCAAGTGCTTATGGAGTTCCTAGGGCTCCATTAGGAACCTTAAAGGGTATTAAGACGTAACAGCTAACACATATTCAGTGTTAACCTTGTGCCAGGTTTTACATTTAAAACAAGTTTTTTTTAACTCATTTATCCTTAAAATAACCCGGGGAGGTAGACACTAACATATTTCATTTAACCTGATACCATCAATTGTAATGGCCATCCTTACTTTATCTGTTACTAAAGAAAGAAAAAAAAAAAAAACATGCTGCCAATTAAACTTTAACATGTCACTGATTGAAAGATACATCCTGACATCAGATGTGCTAAACTGTGAAAAATGTGCATCCTGTAATTGATGAAGTATGGTAGTTATGCCCATTTAACAGGTGACTGAAGCAAAGAGGAGTAAAGAACTTAACCAGGTCAGACATTAGTAATAGTGGAACTCTGTTTGACTTCAGGACCTGAGCTCTTAACCACACATTTCGTTCAAGATGCTTAAAATGAGTTTGGAAGAAAAAAAGATGAATCATTTCAGCAAGAGTGCAGATTACGCAAGATGAAATTCTAAGTGGTGAAGAATTTCAAGAATATACCTGAGAGTGTTGATAAAATTTCAGAGAAGGAAAACCCGTGAAGACTGATTGTTTAATTAGGAACAAATAGGGAAGGCTTTATAAAGGAGATAGAACTCCAACTGGCTTTTAAAAGATGCATTGAAGGGAGAGAAGAGCTCACAATTTAAGGAGCTTCCATAACATTTACACAGTTAAAGTGTGCTTGTGATAAATGTCAAGAGCCCCTGTGACCTTCAGTTATGAAATTGATAGCAACCATAGGTATAATTACAGGGAGTTATATTCCATTTTACCTCTGATGAATACATAATAACATTATAATAATGCTATATAATTGCAATAAAGGTCATATAAATTTTAAAAAATTTAAATAGGTATAAAGAAAAGAAAACAATCTAATGCATCACTAGAAAAAGTTAGCAAGGTATCTATTCAAGGATGGGTTGTGGGAAGGGAAATCGTTATTGGCTACTATTCCAACTTCTGCCAACCTACTCCCAGTATCAGAAGCTGCTTCAAGAAACTTCTCATGAACATCTAAATGTCTATCTACAGAGAAATAGTCAATTTTGGAATATTCTTAGAATGGACCATTGTACAATCATTAAATGACATTTAAGAAAGTTTTAATAACATGGGAAAGACTTGTTAAGCAAAATACAAGTATAGAAGAAAGACCAGAAGGGAAATAAGCCAAAATGTTAATAATGGTTTTATCTTTGTGGTGGTATTTTAAGCAGCAGAGTGATCATATTTTCTACTTCCTCACATTTTTTATACTTTCTAGGTTTTCTATAATGGATGTGTCTTGCTTTGATGAAGAGGGAAATGGTTTAAAATGGATCAAAAAAGCTATTAAATATATTTATTTTTGATGGTTGAAAGCAACTCTAAAGGGAGGAAGAAAGGTGCCTATTAGCCATGGGAGGCGGGGAGCTCTGGTAGGGCTGTGGGCAAGCTGGTGTGACCCCTCCCAGGCTGTTGTGCCCTGGTGGTGAGGAGTGGCAAGGGACACAACTCCTCTATGCTGACTGGCCTTCCAAGAGTCCTAGATGTGAGGGTTATAAGAGTAGGGAGAAAAATGTTTAAAGCATGGCAGAGGAGAAATTATTATTATTTTTTTACTGGAACTCAGAGGGATTCAGTCCCCACAAGGGTCTCTAATAACGCAGAAAGATTTGGAAGAACCCAGAGGTTGGATGTAGGAGCAATAAACTAACTTTGTGCAGGAAGTCCAGGCAACTTGGAGAAGAAAGTTTAATCAGGGCATGCATGTGATGAAGAGAGCAAACTAGCATTTTAAGAAAAGTAAGCCCCTATCAGTTTTCTCCTCCTCCTCCCCCTCCTTCTTCTCCTTCTCCTTCTTCTTCTTCTTCTTCTTCTTCTTCTCCTTCTTCTTCTTCCTCTCCTTCTTCTTCTTCTTCTTCTTCTTCTTCTTCTTCCTCTTCCTCTTCCTCTTCCTCTTCTTCTTCTCCTCCTCCTCCTCCTCCTCCTCCCCCACTTCCTCCTCCTCCTCCCTTTCCCCTCCTCCTTTCCCCCTCCTCCTTCTTCCCCTTCTCTTTCTTCTTCTCCTTCTCCTTCCTCTTCCTCTTCTTCTTTCTCCTCCTTCCTCCTCTTCTCCTCCTTCCTCCTCTTCTTCTTCTTCCTCATCTTCTTCTCCTTTTTATTAAATCACTCAACAAACATTTACTTAGCATCCTCTTTTTGTTGAGAGCTGGGCTCCCAGCTGGGGTAGACGATGGATTGTTCCAACTGTAACACCACCCCTGTAGTCACTTGCATTTAGAAAGCTAAATATCAGTTGTTTATCTTGTGATTACCAAGGCATAGGGTCTATAATGAAAATCATGGAAACTAGACCTAAAATTATACCGCTAACCAACTAGTGCATGAGCAAACATGGAGCAAAGTTTCATGTAAGCATTACTTTTGTTTTGCTTTGTGGCTCACATTCAGCTGTAGGTTGCTTGTCCTGATAGGGTGGGGAAGGGACACAGTTCAAAAGGAGATAACAATTTAAATGTGCCTTTTACAATGTGATTATCTTGATAATTCATGAATATATTTATGACTCCTTTGCAAAGCTCTGGGTCAGCCCCAGGGGATGCACAGATATGGGGACTGACAAGAGGGAGTGCATGTATTTGTTATTAGTATACATACAAATTAGCAATTATTGACTGCCTTCAATGTGAGGCACTATTCTAGGTATTTTATTTCATTTCATCCTCACAACAATTTGAAAACTGAGATGACTAATCCACTTTACAAATAAGGAAACTAAAAATCAGTGAGATTAAGTAGCTTGTCAAGGTTGAGTGAAAACAAGTCATTAGGGTTGAGATTTGAAACTAGGCCTCTCTGATTCTCTCTGGTTCCAACTAGATCTCACCTGCCTGCACATTAGAACCACCTGAGAAGCTTAAGGAATATACTGGTACCCTAGTACCAGATCCCAGATACTCTAATTTCATTGGTTTGGGATGAGGCCTGAGCAGTGAGAGTTTACAAATCTCCCTGCTGATTCCACAAGAAGCCAAGGCTGAGGCCCACAGTAACTCAAGCATGCTCAAGCATAACTCTTAGGAAAAAGATACATAATTTGAGGAAAAAAAACCTTTGAGGTGTAAAATAAGTCTTCATTTCCTGAATAAACATCAGTTGATAATAGAAAAGGCAAACTAAGATGGAAGGCTATAGTCTGAAATGAAAATCTATCATTTTGAACCTGCAGAAAATCAAGATGTGAATTTAATGGGAACATTTCTAATGAATGGGCAATTCTACTCAGCAATAAACTTTAACCAAAATATACGAAGAATCTGTTTGTATTTCTTCAGGTAAATTGTCTGGAACAGAGGTAACATGAATAAAAATTTTTTCTATTTCTTCTCATTTGTTTCAGGAGAAATAAAAACTTACAGATGGAATGTCCCTAAAAGGTCCGGTCCAGGGCCATCTGACCCAAATTGTATTCCATGGGTTTACTATTCAACAGTAAACTTTGTGAAGGTAAGGTGGAGAGAGCCACCAAAATGCTCAAAGTGATATGGCTTTAAACTGACTATTCAAGTTATCACAACTATGGTGGGTATATGTGAAGAGATGTATTGGTTTAGAGCAGGGGTCTCAAACTGTGGCCATGACTGTTTGTTTGCATTATTGATGATGAAGTTGAGTAGTTGTGATGGAAATGGTATGGGTCACACAGTAAAAACTACTTGCTATCTGGTGCTTTACAAAAACAAAGTTTGCCGACACTTGATCTAAAGTATAGGGGAAAAAATAAAATCTCAATGTTTCAATTACCAAATTTAGAACTTACAAGGTAGTTTGAAGCAAGAGTGGATATGTAAAATAGATAACCATAAAATAAATATATATTTTAATTTAATTTATACCATGGTTTTTGATGTGTGAAAAAGGGCTCAGGAAAGAAAACACACTCCAAGTAAACTTAGTAACTGAAACTACAAAATATTTGAATGATAAATAGGCTAACTTTACTTAGAAATTAAAGGCAAAGATTCAATATTGAACTTGAGCCAGGTATGTGTATATAAAACAACTAGTCTAGAATTATACTTCATAAATTGAAGTCCAAATTAAGGTCATATCTGATATAAAATGTAAACATTGCCCATCATTTTAAAAAGTGAGGGATTATCTTAGCCTTCATTTTAAGTATTAGATGGCTGCATTAATGTCCCTGAGTTGTATTGGAGAGCACAAGAGTTCAGGAGAAACATACCAGACACTTGAAAAAAAAACTTACATATTAGAATTATGGGAAACCTACATTTATTTGTTGATTCCTTTGTGCATCCCAACAAATATTTATTGAGCCCTTGTGATGCACAAATGACCCCACCAAGTACTATGAGGGCTGCAAATATTCTTGTCTTGAAGGAACTTATCATGTTCGGGGAAAATAATACGTGTGCACACCCGTAATGATATTACAACTCTGAATCTGGTGAGTTTTATATGAGTGCAGGGCTATAGAGGAGGCATTGGGAAGAGAGTCTAGGAAGAGAGAACATCATGAGCCAAGCTGAAAATAGGGAAGTAGAAGCTGTGTTTGGGAAATGTTGAGAGTCCCGTGCGGCTATCATCTAGGGTAGAAAAGGAAAGCAGCAAGGGAGCATAAGCTAGAAAAGTCCACTGGGAGAGCACATGAGGGGCTTCAGGACCTGTCGAGGATTAGTCTTTTATTCAGTAGGACCATCACTGGAAAGTCACTGAAGACCTCTAGATATGGGAGTGATGACATTAATCTGGTGGTTGTCAACAGGATGCGCTGGAGGTGCAGAGAGCAGAGACCAGAGAGGAGCCAATTTCTAGTCCAGGGTGAGGTGTTAATATCCTACACTAGAAGGATGGCAGATAGAATGGAAAGGAAGTCACAGAATGGAGAGGCATTGTGAAGGGAAAAGAAATGTAAGATTTGATAGCAAATGAGATGGGATGGAGTGAGGAAGAAGGAGGAAGTAAACATTGAAATCAAGTTTCCTGAACTAAATGACAAGGAATATCATAGTGCTTTTAGCAGAAATAGAGAATTCAGGAGAAGGAAATGGTTTGAGGGAAATACTAAAATTCATTTTGGAAATGCTTAGCAGATTGAATTGTTGCAAGAGTCATATCCAGGTAGAATAGCTAATAGGCAGTTGAAAATGTGGGAGCTTTCTATCAAAAGAAAGCTCAGGGCTGAGCAACTCGACATGGAAGTCATCCATGGGCTCATATCAATTCCTAAATCATCCAGCTAACTTTTACCCATAGGACTTGGAATATAAGCGTCTGTATATACCTATAAATACAGTCTCACTTGGGTTTCACCTCACACCAGTCAAAATGGCCATCATCAAAAAGTCTACAAATAATAAACGCTGGAGAGGGTGTGGAGAAAAGGGAACCCTCACACACTGTTGGTGGGAATGTGAATTGGTGCAGCCACTATGGAGAACAGTATGGAGGTTCCTTAAAAAACTAAAAATACAGTTACCATATGATCCAGCAATCCCACTACTGGGTATATATCCAGAAAAGATGAAAATTCTAATTCAAAAAGATACATGCATCCCAGTGTTCACAGCAGCACTATTTACAATAGCCAAGACATGGAAGCAACCAAAATGTCTATCAACAGATGAATGGATAAAGAAGATGTGCTATACACACACACACACACACACACACACAAGTGGAATATTACTCAGTAATTAAAAAGAATGAAATAACATCATTTGCAGCAACATGGGTGGAACTAGAGATGATCATACTAAGTGAAGTAAGCCAGAAAGACAAAGACAAATGTCATATGATATCACTTATATGTGGAATCTAAAAAAATGATACAAATGAACATATTTACAAAACAGAAATAGACTCACAGACATAGCAAACAAACTTATGGTTACCAAAGGGGAAAGCGGGGGTGGGAGATAAATTAGGAGTTTGGGATTAACAGATACACACTACATATAAAATAGATAAACAAGGACCTACTGTATAGCACAGAGAACTATATTCAACATCGTGTAATAATCTATAATGGAAAAAATCTGAAAAAGAATATTATATATTTATATATATGTATATATGCATAACTGAATCACTGTGCTGTACACCTGAAACTAACACAACATTGTGAATCAACTACACTTCTATAAAAAAAATACAGTCTCACTTGAAAAGCACACAGGAAAATAGAAATAAGCATTTGTTTATTCAACAAATATTTATTTAACCCCTTCTATGTAGTAGACACTGGGCTCTGCTCTGGAGACTCAGCTATGAGTGAAGGACACAGCCTCAGCCCTCAAAAAGCTCACTCTTAGAAAATTTTTAGAAATAGTCCTAAATTTTCACAAAGATCACCCTATTCTTCAGGATTTCTTAGTACTTATTCCTTGGTCAATAGTCTTTTAGTATTTTTACAATGACTTTCTTACAAGCAATTAATCAGTGTTATTAAATTATTCAAAGGCTCTTCTAATTCAGTTTATTTTTCTTTCAGGATACCTATAGTGGTTTGATGGGCCCTCTGATTACATGCAGGGAAGGAGTGTTGAATGAAAAGGGAAGAAGAAGCGACATTGACTATGAATTTGTTCTGTTGTTTTTGGTATTTAATGAGAATGAATCCTGGTATCTGGATGACAATATTAAGAAGTATCTTAATAAAGATCCACGAGATTTTAAACCCTCTGATGATTTTGAGGAGAGCAACAAAATGCATGGTATATCAGAGGTTTAAAAAGGAGACAAGCTCATAGAAATCTGTGGAAGGTCCCAGCCTCCCTCTTGTTGAGATAAGCTCATAGAAATCTGTGCAAGGTCCCAGCCTCCCTCTCTGAGCCCTTCTTTATTCCCAGGGGCACCTGGACTGAAGAAAGTCCTCTAAAGCTTTCCTTCAGAGGGAACCAGCCAAGCCATTGATTGGCTCCCCACAGGGTCCAATGAGGTTTTGGACCAACTGTTTAGGGAGCTGTATCTCTGAATGCTGGGATCCCTAAACTATCAGACTGTAAAGTAATTCCTAGGAAATGAATTATCACTTATTGGTATATTTCTATAAGAATACAGGATAACTTCTAGTTGATCAAATTTGAGGGCCTGGTTTAACTGTCTCTGGAACATGAAACACCATCACCAAATTTCTGTTTTAATGTGTCTATGTTATTTAATTCTTTGAAATTTAAGGTACTTCTTTTTTTTAAGTGTAAGTAATGTGTTCTAATTGATATACCTATCCTCTCTCACCGAGATCTACTTTTGGCCAAAAGTGTGCAAAAAAATAGGTCTTGCCCAAGATAACAAAGCTAGTTAATTGCTAACATTGATTAGAATATAGTATAGAATATAGTAGCCTGATCTCTGATTCAGCTACTCTTTCCCCTACAATTTTGCCTCCCTCTCCCAAAAGTTTCTTAGTAGGCTCTCTCTTTTTAATGAATGTAACTCATTTGGTTGTGTCATGATGCAAAGAATAAAAAGTTAGTAGAAAGCAGAGGAGTGAAAGTCCTCGCCATGTCAGCCCAGCTTGAGCTTGCTTTGGTAATTGTTAGATCATGGGCTCAGCCCATGTGAAGTTTTCCTTTTTTTTGGAGATTCAGCCAGGTTTAGGAACTTGCCCCAAACTAGTTCTCAGAAAGTGAAATATTAAGTAAATACCTTTTAATTGCTTCAGTTTTGATTTATAGAAACTTAATTCTCTGGCTTTTGTCCACTCAACTGTAGAATGGTATAAATCTGGCGACCTCACACATGAGGTGGTAATCCACCCCATAAAGGGAATATGCCTATTTGGCATATTCCAACCAACATGTACTGCTACCCAAGAGATAGCTTTTAAAAACAAACTACTATTTCCTTTTTCTGGCTCTCTTTTATAGGGATTTCTTAGTACTCTGAATTTGGTGTCTTAGATGGTGGGGACATTGGCAAGTGTGAGTGAGATTATTACATGTTTACCAGGCAGACGAAAATATTGGTGACCTAAAGATCTTCTTGAATCAGTTCTAAAACCAGATTAAGTAATCATCACTAATCAAAGGCTGTTCTCTTTTTACCTTCTTAGCTATTAATGGAAAGATTTTTGGGAATCTCCATGGCCTCATCATGAATGAAAATACAATGACAAACTGGTATCTGTTAGGAATAGGAAGTGAAATGGACATACACACCATTCATTATCATGCTGAGAGCTTTCTTTTCAAGGTAAGTATAAGAAAAGTGTTTTGGGGAAGACTTACTAACAGATTCAATATATTTCCATTGTGAAATGAGAGTTATTTGGCAATAAGGCTTGTGAGGGATGTTAGTGAATATTAGAGAATGGAACAGAAAAATATGACTGTGTCCTTCCACTGGTAGATATGTCTTAATATGTATTTTATTATGCTTGTAATAAAAAAAAAAACCTCTGAGCTTCAGATGAGTTTTCTCATCAGTTATATGGGGATAATTCTGACCACTCTGGAGTATCGTATATGAAAGTACCCATAGTATTTTGTCCCTTTTCCTCTTTTTTTTTTTTTCTTTTCTCTTTCCTCTTTCCCTTCCCTTTTTCCATTTCTTTTCTATGTAATTAGCCAACAGAATAGTCCTTTCTAGTAAAGGAGATATTTCAAGCTTTGGCTTGGGCCCAAAATTTTACCTTGACTTTTGCCCTAGTGGGCTGGGCTGGACCATGTGTGGCTTTCTGCCTTTCGAGCATCAAGCTGCACCCTATGGGTGGTGCTGGCTGTTCCGAACCACCTGGGGAGCCGTTTAAGAAGCAGATTGCCAGGCCTCACCCCAGACCTGATGAATCAGAATCTCAGGGATAAGGTCCAAATAGTCTGCCATCTCAAGAGCTGTGCAGTCTACAAGGAAGTAGAATAGAAAAGAATAATCACATCTAATCGGCAGGGAAAACCTGCACTGCTCCTTTTCCAATTATACAGGAATGAACAGCAACTAATGAAACATCTAATATCCTCTCCCCTCTGTATATTCATTCAACACAGTTTAAGATACCAAGTACTAACCTACAATGATTTTAGTTTCACATATTAAATGGCTATGCTGCTTTTCAGAACTTGGTTTTTTCAATCTGCATTTAAAAAATTATATTAAAAAAATAAAATTTAGTAAAACTTATAAAATTATACAATTATTTTACATACATATACAAATTATTTTATATACATACATAAATATTTTAAATTAAGCTATAATTTACACTGAGTAAAATGCACGCTATTTAGTATACAGTTCTGTTGTGATAAACACATACAGTGGTGTAACCAACACTAATCAAAATATGGAACACCTCCATCAACCCCCTAAAATGTCCCCTTTGCACCCTCTAGAGTCATCTACTTCCCTATGTCTAAACCCTGGCAACCACTGAACTATTTTTTGTCTCCATAGTTTTGCCTTTTCTGAAATGTCATACAAATGAAATCATACAGTCTGTAGCATTATGAATCTGGCTTGTTTCATTTTGTGTCGGCATTTGAATTGCATCCACCTTGCTGTAACGGCAGTTTGTTCCACTCGATCTTTGAGCAATATTCCATTGTATGGATGTATTGCAGTTTGTTTATCTGTTCCTCCACTGAGGGACATTTGGGTTGTTTCCAGTTTGGGGTTATTAAAAATAAAGTCATTATAAACCTTTGTGTACATGCTTTTGTGGGACCATAAGTTTTCATTTTCCTTGAGAAAATATCTAGGGGTTGGATTGCTAGGCGATGTGGTAAGTATAAGCTTAACTTTATGAAAACTGCCAAACTGTTTTCCACAGAGGCAGTACATTTTGCACGCCTACCAGAAATATATGAGAGTACCACTTGACCACAACTACATCCACATCAGCACTTGGTATCTTCCATTCTTACTTTATTTTTTCTTAGCCATCCATTTAAGTATATTCTGGTATCTTGTTTTTTACTTGAATTTTCCTAATGGCTATGATACTGATTATCTTTTCTACCATCTGCCATCTGTAAATCTTTGGTGAGATGTCCAAATTTTATGCCCATTTTTAAATTGGATTGTTTGTTTCCTTATTGTTGAGTTTGAGGACTGTATATTTTCTGGATACAAATCCTTTCTATCTATATGATCTGTAAATATTTGCTCCTAGTCTGTGGCTTATCTTTTCATTCCCTTAACATTATCTATCAAAGAGCAGAAATTCTTAATTTTGATATAGTCCAAATTATCATTTTTTTCTTTCATGGATCATGCTTTTGGTGGCATGTCTAAGAAATCTTTGTTTAACTCAAGGTCACAGAGATTTTCTTCTAGAAGTTTTATGGTTTTAGGTTTTATATTTAGGTCTCTGGTCCATCTTAAATTAATTTTTATATGTGGTTCAAGGTTTATTTTTTGCATAGAGACATCCAAGTTTTCTTTTTTTTCTTTTTTTCTTTCTTTCTTTCTTTTTTTTTTTTTTTTTGGCTGCACAACGGCATGTGGGATCTTAGTTCCCCAAGCAGGGACCAAACCCATGCCCCCTGCATTGGAAGCATGGAGTCTTAACCACTGGACCACCAGGGAAGTCCCTAGACGTCCAATTCTTCCATCACCTTTCAGCAAAAAGACTATCCTTTCTCCCTCTGTGTCAAAATCATATTGATCATATACATGTGGGTTATTTCTGGGCTCTCTGTTCTATTACATTGATTTATATGCCTGTCCTTTCTTAAATGCCACACTGTCTTGATTGCTTTACTGTAATAAAAAGTCTTGAAATCAGATGGTGATTGTTTGAGCTATTCTAGATCTTTGCCATATAAATTTTAGAATCAGCTTTTAAAATTGTGCTGGGATTTTGATTGAGATTGCATTGAATCTGTACACTGATTTGGGGAGAATTGATATCTTAACAATATTGAGACTTCCAATCCACAAACATGGCATATCTCTCTATTTATTTATTTAGAACTTCTTTGATTTTTTTCATCAATGTTTTGTAGTTGTCATCACACAGATCTTGCATATATTTTGTTAGATTATTACCAATATCAGGAGTTTTGGTGATAGTGTAAATGGTATTCATTTTATTTCAATTTCTAATTGTCATGCCAGTATATAGAAATATAACTGATTTTTGTATAATTGACCTTGTATCCTGCAACTTTGCTGAACAAATTCTAGTAGTTTTTGTAGATTTTCTTTTTGTAGATGGTTTTTTTGGGGGGGGGTGGGGGTTCCTACATGGCAAATCATGTTGTCTGTGAATAGAGATGGTTTTATTTCTTTATTTTCAATCTTTATGCACCACCACCCCTCCTTTTTGGTGTTATTGCACTAGCCAGGATCTCCAGTAAAATGTTGAATATTAGTGGCAAAAGTAGAGATCCCTGCCTTACTCTTAATCTTAGGGAGAAAGCATTCAGTCACTCACCATTGAATATAAAGTGAGCTGTAGGTTTTTGTAGACCCCATTACCAGGTTGAGGAAGTTTCCTTCTATTCTCGGTTTGCTGAGGGTTTTAATCATGAACAGATGTTAAATCCTATTTTTTCTGCATCTATTGCGATGATCATATTTTTTTTCTTTAGTCTATTGGTGAATTACATTGACTGATTTTCAAATGTTGAACCAGCTTTTCATTCCCCGGTAAACCTTACTTTGTCATGATGCACTATCCTTTTTTATATATTGCTGGATTTAGTTTGCTAGTGTTTTGTTAAGGATTTTTGCATATATGTTCATAAAGAATATCGGTTGTGGCTTTCTTCTGTTGTAAATTGTTTGTGTGGTTTTAGAATTGGGCTAATGCTGGCCTCATAAAATGAGTTGGGAGTGTTCTGTCCTCTTCTGTTTTCTGGAAGAGTTTGTTTAGAAATGGTATTATTTTTTTTCTCTAAATGTTTGGTAGAATTTGCCAATGAAGCAATCTGGACCTGGAGTTTAATCTGTTGGAAGGTCTTAATACAATTTCAGTGTCTTTAATAGATATAATTTCAGTTTCTTTAACAGATAACCTGAATAGATCTAACCTGAATAAATAATCTATTCAGGTCATCTATTTCTTCTTGAGTGAACTTTGGTAGTTTTCATCTTAAGCAAATTGTCCATACCATCTAAGTTGTAGAATTCATGGACAAAACAGTTGTTCATAACATTCCTTTATTGTCCTTTTTAATGTCTATAAAGTCTTAGTGATATCTCCTCTTTCATCTCTGATATTTGTAATTTGTGTTTTTTAAATTTTTTCTTGGTCAGTTTGTCTAGAGGTTTGTATTAGTTATCTACTGCTGCATAACACATCACCCTAAAACATAGTGGCCTAAAACAACTCACTCTTATTATCTCACAATTTCTCTGGGTTAGGCTGGAAATAGTTTAGTTAGTTGGTTCTGAATCAGCATCTCTCATCAGGCTACAGTCAAGATGTCAGCTGAAACTACAGTCATCAGGTTTGACTGAGGCTGGATGATCCACTTCCAAGCTCACTCATAGGACTGTTGGCCAGAGGCTTCAGTTCTTCACCATGTGGGTATGACATGGGAGCTGGCTTTCCCCAGAGTGAATGATCCAAGGGGAAAGAGTGAGAGAGAGGGTCTAAGACTCTTGGAAGTAGAATGCCATGACTTCTGCCATATGCTACTGCTTTCAAGGACCAACCCTCAGACAATGCAGGAGGGGACTACAAAGGTTATGAGTATCAGGAAGCAGGGATCCTTGGGGGCCATCACAAGCTGGCTTCCACAGGGTTTAACAATTTTATCAATCTGTTCAAAGAACTAGCTTTTGGTTTCTTTGATTTATCTTTATGATGTTCCTATTCTTGATTTTATTGATTTCTGCTCTTATCTTTATTATTCCCTTCTTTCCACAGATAGATAAATCTTACCGAGAAGATGTATATGACCTCTTTCCCGGGACATTCCAAACCATTGAACTGTTTGCGGATCACCCAGGGACATGGTTATTACATTGTCATGTATCTGACCACATCCATGCTGGCATGGAGACAACCTACACAGTCCTTCAAAACATCGGTACTGTTATCTGTCAGTGATGCTGGCTTAGATAGCACCAGGCTTCCTGTAGACCCTGAAAATAGGAGGCATGAGAGCCCCCAAGGAGCTCAGAGTCAAGTAAGAGAGACAGACATTTAACCATAATAGAATATGACATATGCCAAGATAGAGTGCAGAGTACAGGGTTCATTGACAGCAGCAGGAGGCAATGATTAACAGTTTGGAGACATGAGCCAAGGTTCCATAGATGAATCTTAACAGGTGAGCAGAAGCTTGCAATGTGGATGGGGTACAAACAGCACGTGTACTGGCATGAAGTAGCACAGAGAGTATCCAACAAAGACTTACAGATACTGATGGGATAAAGTCTTTGTTGGTGAAATGACATAACTCTTGAAACAACTCATGTCATGAAAAGAATCTACTTCTATTGTTTATAAACCATCAAATTGTCTTCTTTGTCCAGACAACGGGATTCCTTACTCCACCAAGCCTCCTTGTGGAGGAGCGTCCCACCCGGCTACAGCGCCCTCTAATGGTATTGATACCCTCCCCCAATCCTGCACGTGAATGGTCAGTATTCACTCCCCAGGGAAAGGCAGAGGCCTGACACCTTACTTTTCTTTTGCACAGAAGAACCTGGCAAGGAGCAGCTCTACTTCTTCGGCAAGAATCTGGGTCCCAGAGGAGCCAAAGCAGCCTTGGTCATCCTTTTCATCATCGGACTCCTCCTTCTGATTGTCACGGTGATTCTCTCCCTCACACTGTACTCTGCAAGGAAGCGGGTGGCATATCAGGAAGTCCAGTCCTGTGCGCTCCCCACGGATGCTCTGTGACCTGCTGGTCTTCCTCAGTAGGGAAAATGGACCAGGGTATCGTTCACCAAGGAAGTCTGACACTGTTTCCTGGATCACGCTCTGATCCTCTGGAACACATTCAAAGCAATTTGCTTTTATTTATTTATTTTAAAGGGGCTGTGAATAATCCTCAGGATAAAATAGAGAATAAGAAGAGTGGGCATGACTGAGAAAACTGACCCAGTCTGTTCTCTGAACAAATTCGCTGAAGTGGGAAGACCCTCTGAAAGATATCTTTGTTTTCTGTCTTTCATAATTCTTAGATTAGATAGTGCTTCCTTAACAAACCGTCACATTCTCTAGATGGACAATTTCGGGAAAGAGTTACACTGCCTCAGACATCTAACTGGAATGGCGCTGATTTTTCAACGTTGTTATGTAACATGCTTCCCTTAGCGGTTCCAGGAAAAATAACTTTCTGAGGAGTTCATGAAAATGTCTAAATCAGTATCTGCTGATAGAATTTGACCAAATGAAATTTTTGGAGGCTTTAGCCACCTCCCCTGGCCTTTTCCTCTTTCATATAAATAGCTTGTGCACTGTTTGCTACAAAAGGCAGAGTTATATGCATTTTTAAAAATTCTGCCATTTTTAGGCAAACCTGTAGAGATACTTAAATGTTTACGACTCACTTCATGTTACACATTTTTACAAGATGTTTCTGTGGCAATGTTTGTATTTTCAAAAATCAACTAGAGAATTTGTATTTGTATTTCAGAATGTGGAGGGCTGGAATCTGAAATAGCAGGCTAGTTCTCCCACTGTGAGTCAAGACACTCCCTGAGAGTTTAGTGGGAGCTTCTAAGGGGAGGGGGGGGACTTTGCAAGAGGCAAGTCTGACCTTGAATCTTGAGTCTGATTTTTCATTCAGTTAGGAGGATCTTTCCCAGTCTCCATCTTTTATGAAATAAAGACAATCTCATCGTGTAAAAAAACACCAGGAAGAATTAGTCGATGCAGCTGACTGGCTGGGAGGAGAAGGGATCTCACAAAATCCTCGAGTCCATGCCTCTTAAAAACATAACCTCTGATGGGAAGAGGAGAGAAAAAAAAAGGCAAAATTGTCCCGGTGGCAATTTTTTAAACCAACAAATCAGCTCTGAGATATGTATTACAGTTTTCAAGTCTCAAATACAAAATAAAATATTGAACAACTAAACTCAACCCATTACGAGGCAATCCATGCTCTCTATATGCATGCCTAAGCTTTAGGTGTAAGATTGATAAAGGCAACATTTATTACTAGACTGAGAAATTGCCCTTAGCCCATGCTGCTGCCAGATGAGTGATACTAGTACACCTGCCTTAGCAGTGGATCATTTGGCTGTCCAGGTGAATAAGTAGGACCTAAAAAATACTCTGGTGGAGGGACCTTTCATATTTTCTCATCTTCATCTTGGTGAGAGGAAACAGGTATTTTGATAGAGGCTATAGTCTTACATAAAACAGGATGCGAATGCTAATAGTTCTGTTCATAAATTGCTTGAATGTCATATCAAACATGGTACCCAAGGATTTTGAATTCCAGCCTGCTAACCACTGATAATGTGATTTTGTAGTACGTGCTCTACAGTTTTCAGACACGTGTAGGCTGTATATTTTCATAATAATAATCATGATAAATGACTTACTTATAACTCACCTAGACAACGAATTATTTAGTTATAAGTTTTTTCCTTCTCTCTTAGTTTATTTTTTTAATGAAAATGAAACCACAAAGTAGTTTGATTATACCGTTTCTCTTTTTAATAAAGTTTCACATATTATAAAGATGGCTATTTGCATGTTTTTTTTTCAACCCCCTACCCCAGGTACAGTGATATGTAATTTATTTTACCGGGAGCAGGTGTTTAGTTACAGGAGAATTATCTTTTAGATATTTAGCAACTATCCTAGTTATACTTGTTAGAAGAAATGAAACAAAGTCACAATATATCTCTACAGATAACACACTCTCCCCAAACATTGTTTCCTCAAATATACCACATTTCTTCATTCTAATCAACCACATTTATACACATCTTTTCCTCCTGTTACAATAGAAGAAGTGTCCCTGCTCCTAGCAGGGCCAATCTCTCCCTTAATTCTGGGCCTCATCCCTTCTTGCTTTCCCAAGAATTTCATTCCCTCACTTATCAGTTTTCCCTCCTGCATGAAGTCATCAACAATACCCTCCATTAAAAACAGAAAACAAACAAAGAGCCACTGTCTTTAACTCCATAACCTCCTCCAACCCAGTTTCTCTGGGCCCTTGATAGCAGAACTGAAAGTACTGTCCACACACTGTCTATATCACCTCACCCTATGCATACCTCCACCCATTCCAATGGCTTCCCATCCAGAGGGCCCTGCCCCACCCCGACTTTGCATCCCAATCTGCTGTTATCAAAACCATAAGAACCATAATAATCATAATGGAAATGATTCCATTTCCTGTGGCTTCCTCCCCATCTTTACTTTACTTAACATCTCAGTAACCATTGGCAGCTCCTTCCTTTTAGGTACCCTCTCGTTCCTTGGCTCTACAACATGGCCTGCCAGCCTTCCTTCTTCCTCAGTGGCTATTCCTTCTCAGTCTCGTGCTAGTTCCTTCTTCTCCCTCTGACTTAAATGTTAGCATGACCCAGGGCTTGAACCGGGCCCTCTTCTCCCTTTTGCCCTCCGGGGTGGGCTGAATAATATCTCTATAGATTCCATGTCCTAATCCCTGAACCTGTGAATGTTATCTTATATAGCAAAAAGACTTTGTAGCTATGATTAAGTTAAAAATCTTGAGATGGGAAGTTTATACTGGATTACCTAGATTGGCCCTAAATGTAATCACAAGTGTTCTTATGAGAGAGAGACAGAGGGAGATTTGACTACAGAAGGAGGCTGTGTGACAACTGAAGTAAGATGCTGAGCTGCTGGCTTTGGAGATGGAGGAATGCTGCTCTAAAAGCTGGAAAAGACACGGGAATGCATTCCCCCCTAGAGCCTCTGGAGGGAGCTTCGTCCTGCTGGCACCCTGATTTTATTCCATTGAAACTGATTTCGGACTAAAGATTTCCAGAACCGTTAGAGGATAAATGTGTGCCACTAAGTTTGTGGTAATTTGTTACACCCTCTCCATAGGTTATTTCACTCATCCTCATGGATCTGAAAACCATCTTTATGCTAATAAATTCAAAACATGTTCCTCCTTGGGTTGCAGACAACAAATCCTGTTCAAGCAGATCACGGCAGCAGTCCCCTAACCAGTCTCTCCCTTTGTCACTCCTGTCCCTTCCAGCCACAGTCAACACAGCTGCAGCAGTGTTCTTCCACATCTGATCACATCACTTCCCTGGTGAATCTCCTTTACTGTCTTTCCACTTCACTTTCAATAATATCCAAACTCCTTACCTTCGTCAGTAAGACTCAGACCGATTTGGCTGCCCAACCTGTCCTCCTCTCCAACTTTATCTCTGGCTCCTCTCTGCTCCAGCTTTTATCAGCTCCTGTGCCCTGCTAGTTCCTTCTTGCCTCAGAGCCTTTGCACCTACTGCTTTCTGTGCCTGGAATGCTCTTTCTCTCCAGCACCCTCATCCCCTTTCCTGCCTTTCCTACTTCAGATGTGAGCTCCCCAGACTGCCCTTTCTAAAGTGGGCCCCTCCCCCTGTTATTTCCAATTTCCATTATTTTCCTTTGTAGCACATATCACGGGACATATCCATTTTACTCTTAGTTTGCTTTTTGTCTGCTTCTTTGACTGAAATGTAGGTTCCATGGAAGCAAGGACCCCAGACCTGTTTTGCTCACTGCTGCATCCCCAGCACAGACCATAGTGTAGATACATAATAGTTGCTCAGCAAATATTACTTGAATGAATAAATGAATATATAAACAGAACAGGCAGAACAGGGCTTAACTATCTTGACTTTGACTATTTTGGTCACAAAAGATCTCATATTCAAATGTCAAGTGTCAAGGATACCAAACAGACAAAACAGAGTTCTGGCACCATAGTTGTGAAGCCCACAGCTGCTTCGGCCTTCTAACTATTGACACTGGGATAAGGAGTGGGGGAAGGGACACTGGGATAAGGAGTGGGGGAAGGGAGGATTTGGAGGAGGATGTGTTATTTAATCCCTAAATGCACGTTATAATTATAAAAAGCAATGTCATCAAAAATAAGGAAATCCCAAGAAACTTTCACGGCTAAGGGGAGCTAAGGAGACAAGACAACGAAACATAATATGGTATCCTGTATGGGGTCCTAGAACAGAAGAAGGATAGTAGGTAAAAATTAGGGAAATCTGAACAAACTAGACTTTAATTAATATTAATTTATCAATATTGGTTTGCTAATTGTACCAAATGTACCATATAGGGGAAACCGCTACAGGCGTCTTGTACCATCTACTCAATTTTTCTGTAAATCTGAAACTGTCCTAAAAATTAAAGTCTATTTTTTAAAAAAGCAACATTATACACACTCTCATGTGACACCTTAAACTCCTGAGATTGGTAGTGACAGCTATGAAAAGCTAAGTGCCCCGGGGAGGAGGAAGGGTAAGCTGGGATGAAGTGAGAGAGTGGCATGGACATATATACACTACCAAATGTAAAATAGATAGCTAGTGGGAAGCAGCAGCATAGCACACTGAGATCAGCTCCGTGCTTTGTGACCACCTAGAGGGCTGGGATAGGGAGGGTGGGAGGGGAATGCAAGAGGGAGGGCATATGGGGATATATGTATACGTATAGCTGATTCACTTTGTTATACAGCAGAAACTAACACACCGATGTAAAGCAATTATACTCCAATAAAGATGTTAAAAAAAAAAAATCTAAGTGCCCATGATGTGGCAGGCACTGTTACATATATGATCACATGTAATCCTTACAACAACCCAATGAGGTAGGCGGTCTTACCCTTATTTGGAAAATGAGGACATTGAGACTTAGAGATTCTCAGTGATATACCTTTGGTCACATAGCAAGTAAGTGGCCAGTCCAGGAGTTGAACCCAGGCCCTTCTTACTTTCACATTTCCTGCCAGAGAAACTTGGCACACATTGGATTATTTGATCTGATTTTTGCAGTAGGAAAAATGGCTCCCTTAACCACCACTCTTTTTTTTTTTTTTTTAAATCAGAATAATCTTTACTGATAGGCTCGGTGCTACCTTGTTAATACGGTCACGTTGTCGCCGTGGCTGAGGTAATGGGGACAGCCCCGCCCAGCGCCGGCCCGGGCCCTGGGGGCGGGGTTGGCCTGGAGGAGACGTGGTTATTGCGTTGGATTCCTGCCCTCGCTGGCACGCTGGCGCCCAAGCCTAGCCTCACCCCGTGCCCACTCACGCACACACTCGCACGTTTACCCGCTCACGCACAGACCCACGGGCACGCTGGCGCCCTCGCTTTCCTGCCCGCACGCTCCCTCACTCCCACACACAACATCCTTTGTTTTAAATGAGCCCGAGGGCTCCTGATAATATACTCGCTAGTTACAGTAATCATAGTAAAATACAGATTTGTCGGGATACAGGAGAAAGTGCATGTTGACCTTTGACTGGAGGGTGGACCCCGGCCCCTCCCATCGCGGGCTCCCGGTCCCTGAAGGGGGCAGCCCTGACATGCCACTGAGACCGACCAGGGTTCTTGGCCTTCCCCAATCAATAGAAATTGACTAGAGGCCAGACAAGAAATTCAGGAAGGCTTTATCGTGGCCCCTGCTGTAGCAGGGGAAAGTGAGCACAAACCAGTTTCCCTTGCTTGCTTGCTCGTTACATGGGGTGAGGGTAGGGGTGTGTCCAGGGGTCAAGCCGGAGGCGGGGCTTGGGTGTCTTGCCCACCCCTTAGGTGGTGCTGTGTGCAGGAGGCATGCGCAGTACCCTGCTTTTGCTCCCAACACCCTGTTTTTGCTCCCCGTTCTTCAGAAGTGGCAGTTGTTTTTGTTTTTCTCTTTTGTAGCTTTTGGTCCAGAATTTGCCTCAACTGTGCATGCACACAGTTATTTTTAGTCCCATAGAGTTTCTTTGTATTTTGTAGCTTGAGGAGAGGTGTGTCCACGTGCAAGCTTTGCAGCACTGCAGCAAAGGGTCCCAGGTCCCAGGGCTATCTCACCACCACCCGCAGCTCCCTCCTGAGTTGTCCTGCCACCCCCCAGGCCCCTCACAGGCCAGCATCCCAGGCCCAAGACAAAATCAACTAAAAAAATAAATTCTTCATCTCGCAGCTGAGCACCTGATGTAGGGGAGAGGGGCGGCTCCGGGCCTTTCTGGCCAGGGGCTCCACTAGGGTCA
Organism: Balaenoptera ricei; assembly: GCF_028023285.1. Classification (NCBI taxonomy): domain Eukaryota; kingdom Metazoa; phylum Chordata; class Mammalia; order Artiodactyla; family Balaenopteridae; genus Balaenoptera; species Balaenoptera ricei. The sequence continues at coordinate 42,498,370 of NC_082646.1, read as the reverse complement.
TGGTCAGCCCCTGCCCAGCCAGTGCCCTGACGATGCCATCTGGGGCACTGGGTGGGAGAGGTGCTGAGCCCCACAGCACGTGGACAGGAGGCTGGGGGAGTACCACCACTCTTTTCTGTGCCATTCGTGACTGTTCTCAAAGACAAGGTGCCAGTTTGGGCTCTGATTACTTCTCATGTGCAAAATCTCAGCAGCCTCTTACATGGCCTCTCCACCTCCACTCTGCATTTCAATCCAGTCTACATGTGGCTGGAAGACTAATCTTTAAAGCGCAGCTCTCTGTATATTACTCCCGTCCAAAACCTCCCTAATGCCTACTGAAAAAAAAAAAAAAGATTCCAGACTACCTTCTCTGGCCCCAACCCCTTCACTTTTATCTCCCTCACCTTCCTCTTCCCTATACCAGTGTCAGAGGTCTCCACTTCCCATTTCCTAACAAGTTCTCTTTCTTGCCTCTGTTGTAAATTCAACACAGGTGGATTGACTTCCTGCTAAATTTGAACAACTCTGCCAGGGCTGAGGGTAACTGACAAAACTGTTGGGATTCCATCCAGATCCTCAGAGGAACGTGATATCTAATGAGAAAGCAGACATGCAATCAACCATCACGCAAGGCAAAATGAGCTAAATGCTAGAATAGAGGAAAGGGATAAGGGAGAGAATGATTCATCACAACTGGGGGATCCTGGAAGGCATCTGGAAGAAGGGACATGGGAGCCTGTTGGATACGTAGATTCTGACAAGGAGAGAAGGGGCAAGGTATCCATGCTTTCACTCCCTCCTAGAAAGTTCCTGTGCCAGCTCTGCCTGCCACAAACGGACGCATCCCACCAGGCCCCATCTTTTTATGCACACCCCTTGGCATACCCCACATTTCTCAATATTACTTACACTTTCTAACATGTATCATAGTTAATTGTGTACATTGCCTTATTTCTCTTACTAAGCCATGAGATCTTTAAGGAAATGGAATGTGTCACTTCATCTTTGCTTCCCCATCCATCGAGCCCAGACCTGGCCCATCACTACCCTCTAATACATGCCTTGAATGTATGGCAAAATGAGTGTAAGTTGGGCCACCTGTTTTTAAACAATTTTCAAAGTGAAAGATTTTCAGATTCCTTCATTTAATAAACCTTTATTAAAATACCTACTATGTGTCAGGCATTTGTGCTAAGTGCTGGAGATGAGAGTGCTTGGTATACACGAGTGTGGAACTGCCCTCATGAAGCTTACCATATAAAGGGGGAGACAAACGTTAAATAAATGGACAAACACATACTTGTTGAATCATAACTGTGATTCTCATTAAGAAGGAAAACTAGAGGGCAACAGTAATGGATAACATTTACATAGCACTCATCAATTGCCGGGCAATGTCCTAGGCGCTTTACATATATTAACTTTTGATCTTTATCTCAATCCTAAGCAGTATAAACACTTTACAGATGAAAAAACTGAGGTACAGGAGGGGCAAGTAACTTTCCCAAGGCCCACAGCTAGTATTACAAGAATACTTAACAAAGGGACCTAATCTAGTTTAGTATTATCAGGGAAGACTCTCCTGGGAAGTGGCACCCAGTAGCGATCAGGAGGGTGAATCTGAGTTGGCCAGGCAAAGAGGCTACCATGGAAGTGTTTTGGGCAGGGGAAGGTCTGGAGGAGGCATGGGGCTGGCTAACTTGAAGAACTGACGGGAAAGTAGTGAAGCTGATAAGGCAGGCAGTGGCCATGTTAAGAAATTTGGATTTTATCCTAAAAACAATGTACACTTTAAGTAGGGGAGTGAAAGGATCAGATGGGAGCTTTTGAAAGCTCCCTCTGGCAGCCATGGGGGAGAATGGCTTGCGGGCCTGCAGGGTACATAACCTGTATGCGGTTAGGAGAGAGGATGGCGGCAAGGAGCGTGGGCAGTGCAGGTGGAGAAAAACTATGAGATTTTCTACATTTAGGAGAGAGAAGCCACAGGATTTGGAAATTGGTTATGGCACCTGGGCAGAGATTGCAATGTTATACAGGGCACTCCAGCTTTCTGCTTTGGGCATACGGGTGGATGGTGGTGCATTGAGCAAGATGGGGAAGACTGGAGTTCAGGTTGAGATGAAGATAAGGATTGCTGTCCTGGCCATTGTGTGGTCCTGGTCCTGTGAGTCATCTAAGTGGAGAGTCGTGTAGGCCATTGGATGAGGGCTCAGAGAACAGGGCAGGGTGGAGATGTACATATGGCAGTTGAGGGCACAAAGAAGAGGCTTGCGTGCACGGACCTGCCCATGTACAAAGAGCAGAAAAGGCAGCCCAGCCCCAAGGAGCCCTCACGTTCAAAGGTCCTGTCTGCCCCCAAATGTTGCTGATTAGAGCGTCTCTTGACTATTTCTCAGCATCCACTACCTGAAAGTGGTTCAGAAGCAGCTCTCCCCCAACACCCGCTTCCTGCAGACACCCACTGCTGGCTCCCAGACCGAGGCTCCCACGGGGAAAGCACGAGGCTAAGCACAGACGCCTGAGACCTAGTCAGACGCAGGGCTCACCACCACTGACCCCGCACTTCCCTGTCCCGCAGTGCTTCTGGAAGAGTCCAGAGTTCCCTCTTCCGCACCGGCTTGGTCTAACCCGCTCGATAGCCTTTTAGGGCCCCGTTGCTCTTTGAAGCGTTCGCACCTCCTTTTAACCTGATTCCGCCACGTAGAAATGTTGGGGGTGAGGCGTAAAAGGGGGCCATCCTGTCCACAGGGTAACAGGTCGCTTTCAGAAATGATTTCAAAAATCCCGGGTGCCAGGAAGTGGAGAGAATGAGGTTGGGGAGAGGCGCGAGCATTTGACGAGGTACCGCTCGCCGGGAAGCTCCCTTTGCTGGGGGTGGATCCCAGGGTCGCTGGATGCTGCCGCGCGCACCCGCCCCGCGTCGCCTCAGCTTCCGGAAACTCCAAGCCTCTCATTACTCCGGCTCCTCCGAGGTTCCGGAAGAGCGCAGCGGAGCGGGCCGAGAGCGCACGGGCTGGTCGCCAGGGCGCAGCGCCGGAGCCGCGGCGAGGCTAGCGCTTTGTTCCGCGGTTGGGTCTCGCGCCCTCGGGCGCGCGCATCCCGGGGACCTGCGGGTGCGGCTCTGCCCCAGGCCCGCGGCGGAGGAGCAGGGGCGATCCCGTGCGCCCGGAGCAGTCCCGGAACCCGCCAGGCCAGGCGCCCAGAGAAGACAGCTGCGGCGCTTCGAGACACAAAGACCAGTGGGATGTGGAAGCAACTGGGGAGCCGGCAAAGGGAAAGCGAAAGCCGCGGGCCCGATCAGTGACCGGGTGAAGGCGCCGCGCCGCCCTCCCGACGCCGGCGGTACCCGGGCCTGCCCTTGTGAGCCTTCCTGGCCCAGCCCGGTGCGCCGCAGCCATGGCCATTGCTCACCTGGCCACCGAGTACGTCTTCTCAGACTTCTTGCTGAAGGAGCCCTCGGAGCCCAAGTTCAAGGGGCTGCGGCTGGAGCTGGCCGTGGACAAGATGGTCACGTGCATCGCCGTGGGGTTGCCGCTGCTGCTCATCTCGCTGGCCTTCGCACAGGAAATCTCGATTGGTAAGGCCCGGGGACAGCGGCACCGGGGCGGGCTGGGCCGGCGTTATCAGAGGTGCCCGGGTCTCTGGCGAGAAGTGATTTTACCGCGCGTCCCTGGCGGTGCCCGCCGTTGTCATGGGCGTGAATGTTGGGAGGGAAGGTAGCCCGAGTTGATGGGCCGCAGCATTCTTTGTTCGCGTGCTCCCTTTTCCCCCCCTGCTGTGGACACTTCTCGCATCCCTGCTACCCGTTTCTGTTCCCGGCTGCCCACTGATCCCGACTCTGGCTTAGTGTTCAAGTCCCACTCTCAAGACCGGCGCCGTTGTCACCAGATTTGCCTCTCTTTTCCCTCCCACACATTTCTGCAGTCACCCAAAATTTGTGTCAGAGAAGCTCCCGAGTGGCTAAACGGAGGACGTGAAGAAAAGTAGCCCATGAAAAGTGCTTTCTCCCTTATCTTACATTTAGTTGATGTGTACTGAGACTTTACCTCTGCAGGGTTGTGAATAATGGGAAATAACTGCTCTTGGCCAGTATTAGAAGGGATACCCAAATCCTCTACGTGGATGGCCTTATTTTGAATGTGAGATGAACGAGTCTCCTTCTTGTAAATTCTCCTTTATCCTAATAACAGTTATGTGAGATTCTGAGACTCTGGTGGTTTGGTCAAGATCACGTGGCTAATAAGCAGCTGGTCTTCCTCATCATCTCTTCTGACTTTGAGCGCAGGAGAGAGTGTTTATGAGTCAAGAGGAAGGCAGTGTATGAGGCTAGACACAGCTCTGTGGGGAAGGAGGCCGGTGGGGCTGGACAATGGGGAAAGCTTATGTGAGAGATTGGGCTGGCCCTGAGCCCCTGCCCGTGGGTGGGATTTGGATAAGCAGAGGTGAGACCTTTGCCAAGATTTTGGGATGTCAGAGAATGGTACGTGTTCCTGGAAGGAGAGAAACAGCGAGGAGTGTCCTGACTGAGGCAGGAGGATTAGTCAGGGTTCCTGGAATGTGAGAGTGAATATGGGCCTGAGTTAGTGAGAACAGAGGAGTACAGACTTGATGGTTTAAAAAGTGCAAAGTTATTATTTGAGCAGAGGCTGGACTGGTTGAAAGCAGCCCTTAATAAGTAATAGCCTGAGGGTACATGTAGGGTCTGTGAAGGAGGGGAGTTGGAGCTAGGGAGGATGCCATAAAGATGAGGCATCAGTTGAGGTCTTGTGCGAAGGTGGGCGCCAAGACTAGAAGGGAAAGGATGGGAAATTTCCAAGATCAAGGAGTAATGATCCACTCTTGGGCCCCTAGCTTTTCATCGGCCGCAAAGGGCCGAGACTGATCAGAGCTATCAGAAAGGCTGCAGGCCTGGGTGATTGGAGAGTGATATTGATGGAAATGGTGAGGTTGAGGGAAGAGTTGGTTAGGAAAAGGTTACAGTGAGCTTGATTTTGTGATCCACACCACTAAGTTGTTCAACTTGGCAGGAAGTCGCCAAATTCATTGTGGAAGGCAGTCTTCAGTTTTCCTTGTCATTGGGCAGGCATAGACAGTCAAGGCTTTCCCTCCGCCTTCCAGATGGCCGGGAGTTGAGGCTTCCGGTTGGAAGGAAAACCGCCAAGTAGCATGGGTCCTGGAGATAATCTTTCCCTTCAGCAAATGTTTCTTGAGTACCAGCTGTGGGCCGGACCCAGTGCTGGGCGCTGAGGACCCAGGAGTCAGGGAGACATGGACCCTGTCTTGGAGGAGCGGCCATCTGATGCCAGGAGGGAGAAGCTGGTTACCATTCATGATGAACCCCGTTCAGCTGCCCCACTTGACTTGTAAGCATAGGTTGTATTGCAAGTACCTCAGATTTCCTTTTGCAGTAATTTCCTTTCGCAGTATTTTTATGGCAAGGCAGAATCTGTGTTTGAAATGTTGAAAGGCTCAGTGGGAGGTGGATGAGTGTCATTCCATATGGCTCCACGGAACACATGAGTGTCGCCATATGGTAGGTGCAGGAGGTCAGAGTTCTGTGCCACGGAAGGACCTTCATTTCTACCACACCTGTCCCCAGATGCCTCTAGAGGTGCAGCCCCTTTCACCTGGAGGTATAGCTATATCTACATTTATATTTCTATCTCTATCTATATCGAGAGAGAGTTAGCGAGTTAGTTTAGGAAACAGCTGAGTGACAACTCTGTGTAGAATTACAAGCATAATTAGGCTACATAGCCTTCAAGCTCTGAAATTCTAGGAATATTTACCTAAATCGTTGAAGACGATTCCCTAATTCCCTAAGCATGCTACTTTTCAACAGACCAGACTCTGAATGGGATTCTTGTTCTTGGGGTCTTTTGATGGGTCTGCAGTACCCTCGGCTTAGGGCTACTCAGGACCTGGGACCGAGATGTCCTCCCTCAGGGACTGCTTTGACTCTCTGGTGCCCTAGCCTGGTGTCTTAGGAGACGGTGGGAGAGCAGAGCTCCTATCTCCCACCAGGATGCTTCATGCCCGGCGCCAGGGAGGCTGGACCAGATGAACAGCAGGGGCAGCAACTGGACCCCTGGGGAAGGGTGCCTGGTCCGCCCAGGGAACCTTCTCTCCCTGCTGCCCTCCCAGCAGGCAGCTGTAGTTCTGGACAGAGGGACTTGGTCCCTTGGGGTTAGCTCTGCTCTGCTGCTGTCATTTACAGGGCAGGCGCTGGGCCCGCCCCAGTGAGCCAGGGGACAGGGAGAGCTGCAGCTGCTTCCAATGCTGTGAGTTCCCAGTTCCCCTCGTGTTTCCTCCAACTGAGTCAGCAGCCAGGTGGCTTAAGTCATCTGCTCTGTCATGGCTGATTGTAGGCACATCTTTGGGAATGTGTTCAGGCTGCCCTTCAGCATGTACCAGGTGGCAAAGCTGATTCTTCTTTTCAGGGGTGTCTATAAGAATGGGCTGATATTTAGGGTCTCAGGGCAAAGGTCCCAAAACAGCATATCCTCAGCTCACATTTAAAGCCAAAGCACCAAGGGAACCTCCTGGTCCTTTTCCAGAAAGATGCCTGCTATCCAGAGAGGCTACTGATACATACATGTTTTTCTTTGTTAATGTTTTTTTTTTTTTTTGGTATTTTATTGTACAGATATACCTAAATACCTTCTCATGGTAAAGGATTCATAAACCTCCTTCACTATGTGTTAGAGGTGACCACGGTAAAACAGCCGTTCTCTGCATTAATATAACGTATACACATTTTTTTTAACCAAACTGAGTCACATTGTAGCGGTTTGCATTTTCCTGCTTAGTATGGAAAGCATACTGTGTGGAAAGGTGTGGAAAGCCTTCTGTGTCAGTACAGAGGCGTCACCTCACTGCTTTTTCATAGACAGGCAGGCAGATCTTCCATAGCGTGGAACGTTCTCATCATAGTTCAACCAGGCACTCCCCTTGTGATGTACGTTTAGGTTCTTCCGAATTTTCCACGATTACACATCAGGCTTGTTGGTACATAAATCTTTGTAACTCTCCCCTCCGCCCAGCATTGAAAGGAAAGGAGAAGAGACCAGTATCGGTTTCCAGAAGGATGAAGTCATTTTCCAGGATAATTTTGCATTCCTGAGTTCTTATTTCAAGTAAGGAGAAGAAAATGCTGCCTTGTATACCCTCCACCTCCAGCTCCCTCTGAATGTGATGCTGTCAGACGAGTGGAAGAGGGATTTTGATGTGCTCCTGGTTTTAAGAAAGAAATAGCCTCTTTCAAGGGTAAGAGTGCAACTTGCCATGGACTTTCTGATGTGTCCTCGTAGCACACTACATTTCCTTCCAAGCACTTATCACAAGTTGCAGTTAGGTAATTATTTGCATGATTATTTGTTGAATACTGTCTCGCCACCAGCCTGTAAGTTCATCAGGGACAGGGACCATCTATCCTCTGTCGGGTTGACTGCTCTGTCCATAGCTTCCACCACAAAACTTGATACATAGTAGGCATTCAATAGAGTGTGTAAATGAATGGAATCATCAAGGATATCAGTAGGATTTTAGCATTTGGGAATCCTGAGTGTTAGTTATTCTGTTGTCTGTAAGATGGGATTTTATGTATCTTGAAAGAGTTCGTCTTAAAAAAAGTACCATCAAAAATATTTGAAAACTCTGTATAATGTCATTGGAGCTGACTAGAATAACAGTAATAGAGCGTAGAATGTGAACTGACAGATAATAAGCAAACATTTAGTAACGATGAGATCGATTTTAAAAATATACTAGAATTTACCCAAATAGCATTTGTTCTGTTTCAGTGTACACTGTTGCCTGACTTTGAAAGACCCAGTGAATTAGAAGATCTATTTTTAATTATTTACTAATCCCTTTCTCTTCCCCCCACCCCACAGAAAAAAAGAAAAGCAAATGAAGTTGTGGGAAAAACCCTATTATTTCAGAATAGATGAAACTCCCACCCTTGGCAGAAACTGAACATATGTCTTGAAATCTTCGCAGATTCTGGGTTTGGATTAGCAACATCCTTTTTCAAAGCCATGCAAACACCCACCCTTCCTCTGCACATTGCTTCCTTGGATTGCTTTCTTCTCAAACCCCTAACTGAGGCAGTGAGCTTAGTCCAGAGTAGGGGAGGGGAGGCAGTTTGGGAGCATCGTGCCCTGGCTGAGTGAGTTGGACACAGCTGCGTGCTTTGGGGTTACCGAGGGCACCTGGGGCCACTGGTTTCCAGGGGAGAAGGCACCGAGATGAGCCTGGCTTTGTGTGGGGGCGCAAGGTGTATGGCAGCAAAGGGAGATTCTTCTCATTTATTTATTCACCATCTCTAAAGCTTGCACTCCTTTTTCTCAAAAGCCATTTGTGTATGTGTATATTTATCTGATTAAAAAGATATGGCTGACTGTAGAAAATACGGGAAATGTAGAAGAGAAAAGACCTGTAATTCCACCACCGTTATAACACTGAGATAACCACTGTTAAATCTTGGTGTGTTTTCCCCCAGCCTTAATTATGTATACATAGCTGACAACTTGTATTCTACTTTTTAAAAACCAAACTCCATTTCGGGTCATTTTTGCCTCTTTCTTAAATCTTATAAACTTGCTTTTTGTTGGCTACCAAATTAAATGTCGAATAGGTGTATTGAAACTGAACCCATTTACAAATTTTTTTGCTAATATAAATAGCATTGTGAGGAACACTCCTGAACATACACCTCTAAGCTATAAAGATCTCAGTATTTCAACAAATTATATAAATCTAATTACAAAATCAAAGAAGAGTGGCACTGTTTTCCGACTTTGCAAGTCTCCTTGATGCCTGGCTCAGTAGAAGACCACTGCCTGCTCCTATCAGCTTCTCATTCATTGTGCAGTGATATCCCACGTCAGTAGCCTCTGGAAACCCTACTGTATATACTCACAAGAGAATGAGAATGAGAAGGCAGATAACAACTTAATAATATTATGAAAAGAGGGTTCACATCATGAACCTCCTGGAAGAGTCTCAGTTTCTGGATCCCCCTCTGAGAACCATTCTCTGGGGTCAAACTGGAGAGTGGCGTTTGCAGTTAGAAGCACACGAGGTGTGCACATTTCATGTTCAAAAGGCACTTCCAGTTGTCCTTCAGAACACGGTTTACACTCCTGTCAGCATGTAAGGAGCAGCCCTTTCCTCACTTCTTTACTGCTACCTAATATTTTCAGAGTTTTCCGTTTGCCATTCTCATGATGGAAATGGCATCTTGTACATCACCGCGACTTCGATTAAAAAGAAAAATTCAAAAAATTTTTTTAAACTACACATGAAAAAAGTCTATTTTCTCTGATTAAAAAAAAAAGAAAGAAAGAAATGGCATCTCACTGTTTCAGCCTGTAGTTCCCTGTATGCACTGGGATTTCACAAAATATAGTTCTGGGCTCTTTCTCTGACACTTGGCAGTTTCTAGAGGCTGCTCATTGCCTCCAGGCTAATTACCATTGCCTTTTGGCCTGGAGTATTTGATCCTAGAGACTGTCAGGTCTCAGCTGATTATCATTAGCTTATAAAATATTTCCCTCCCTCCTCCACCCTTCCACAGTCTCTTTTTATCTTTTTTTTTTTTTAAGTTAAAAGGTTAAAAAAATAAGTTGCTTCAATTCTGACCCCTCTGTTTCCTGTTTAAATTTAATTAAGTAGCAAAACTAGCAAATACCATTTTTTAGGAAATATAAAGATGTCTTTACAAAATCTTTTTTTTTTTTTTTTTTTTTTTTTTTTTTTTTTTTTTTTTTTTTTTTTAAATTATTATTTATTTATTTATTCATTCTTGGCTGTGTTGGGTCTTCGTTTCTGTGCGAGGGCTTTCTCCAGTTGTGGCGAGAGGGGCCACTCTTCATCGCGGTGCGCGGGCCTCTCACTGTCGTGGCCTCTCTTGTTGCGGAGCACAGGCTCCAGACGCGCAGGCTCAGTAGCTGTGGCTCACGGGCCTAGTTGCTCCGTGGCATGTGGGATCTTCCCAGACCAGGGCTCGAACCCTTGTCCCCTGCATCGGCAGGCAGGTTCTCAACCACTGCGCCACCAGGGAAGCCCTACAAAATCTTTTTTTAATATTAACATCTACTCCACATTTGATGATCAAATGTGGGTTCTCAAAGTTGTCAAAAAGCATAGTCACTGCAGTGTGGAAAGGTGACTTTTCAGAGAGAGAAGTGCTTATTCAGCTGTACCCTTTCTTGGCAAGGTTCACCTCTCCTCTCTGATCAGGTTTTCTTTTGCAAAACAGATAATGATGCTGTTAAACAAGATAATACATGGAAAGAGCCTGACACATGGTTTGTATTCAATACATGTTGGTTGACTCAAACTAGTGGCATAAGCTTCTACAATCTGAAGGTAATTTGCAGTATTATGAGCAGCCAACAAAGCTGAGACGGAGGCCTCATGCTTCTCTCCAGGGATCGTGCAGATTCAGGTGCTATTCAGACAGGCACTGGAGGCTCAGCTCGATGAGTCTGGGTGACCGTAACTGTGACTTGCCCACCTGTGTTCCTTGGAGAGAGGAGAGTCCAGGGGCTGATGGTCTTGACATTCTTCTTCTTAATAAGGCTTTATTCCTTTTTGAGTCTCTATAAACATTCTAAGCCCTTACGTTCTCTGTGTTTCTGTTTTGCACACATTGAAGTGAATTCCAGAACAGAAAAATGATGCACTTCGGAGAATTGAAGGAACACCCTTCCGGCACTTCTTGCTTACCAGAAAGGAAAAGCTTTGTGAAGCGTATGTGACCGGAAGGTGTCTCACCTTGACTCAGTTTCTTCCTTTGTAACATGAGGACATTGGACTAAAATTAGTTATTATGTGCACTCCAGTACCTTTCTGATTCTGGGTGGTTCATGCCTCGCCTTACTGTAATTATTCTTTCTTACCTTTCGTGTCCATTCATTCACATCCTCATTCATGTCACTTATTCACTGAGCACTGCTCTGTGTTCTAGGATCTATCAGTGAAGGAGACAGACATTGTCCGGGAGCTTGCAGCCTGGCAGGGGTGACAGCTTCCCAATAATTACAGAGTTCTGGCTGTGATAAGTGCTTTGAGACAAGTGCCATTGCGGGAGCCTCGCCCCGTCGGGGGCATTGAGATGGCTTTCTGAGGAAGTGACAGACATGATTTCTTGGAGAATGGAAAAGGATCAGTGTTACAGGGACCTGCTGAGCAGGGGGGAAGGGTGAGTGGTACAGATACGAGAGCTGGGCAAGGATCCGATCATGGAGGGCCTCACGGGAATTTGGATTTTAGGGTTTATCCAGAGCAGTCGGAGGGCTTTTAGTTATACATGACATAATCAGGTACACATTTGAAAAATCTCACCCTGGATACTTTGTGGAGACGGGAATGGAGATGTGGAGAGACTAGTTAGGGGCTGTCACGGTTAAGTTAAGGCTTACTAACTCTGTGCACTTGGAGGACGAGGACTGTTATATGTATCTTGGACTCCACCATGGTGCTTTGTATGGGGCAGATAGTTTATAAAAGTTTATCGGGAGCCATTGCTGGGAGCTCTGCGGGCACACGCGATACCTCCCCGTTGTTCTGGGATGTTGGAGCTGATTTGGGAAGGCCCCAGGCTGGCCGCATCCAGCGGTTCTGCTCTGGGGCTCCACGGTCTCGTGGAAGCCCGGCCTGGCGCAGTGTACTGTGAGGAAGGCTGTGCCTGGCAGGGGTGGGCCGGGTCCATGTGGAAGCCTGGTCCAGGGTAGACCCCAGCAGCCGGCTCTCATCGCCTGGCACAGCAGGAAGCCCTGTCCGCTGAAGGCCTGGGAGAAGCTGCAGCTCTGGAAGGGCCTGGCCGGGGCCCTGCAGGTGAACAGCCAGAGGGGTTGGTGTCCAAAGGGAAATGTTGCCTCTCACCTCTGCACTTAGGCAGTTGCTTCTAATGCCTTCCTTCCCCTGCTGTCCTTAGGAGCAATGTTAATAGCTGCTGTGTGTATGTGCACACACACACGCGTGCGTTTTCATTAAGACTTCACTTTTTTAGGGCAGTTTTAGTTTCACAGCAAAATTGAGGGGAAGGTACAGAGATTTGCCATATATTCCCTGCTCCCACACATGCACAACCTTCTGTGTTACCAACATTTCCCACCAGAGTCGTACATTCTGTGGATTTGGAAAAGTGTATAATGACATGTATCCATCATTATGGTATCATATGGAGTATTTTCACTGCCCTCAAAATCCTCTGTGCTCTGCCTATTCAACCCTCACCTGTATAACCCTTGGCAACCACTGGCTTTTTTACAGTCTCTATAGTTTTGCCTTTTCTACAATATCATACAGTTGGAATCATGCAGTACGTAGCCTTTTCACAGTGGCTTCTTTCACTTAGTGACATGCATTTAAGATTCCTCCATGTCTTTTCATGGCTTGGTAGCTGTTTCTTTTTAACACTGAATAATATTCCATTGTCTGGATGTACCACAGTTTATTTGTCCGTTCACCTACTGAAGGATGTCTTTGGTTGCTTCCAAGTTTTGGCAGTTACGAACAAAGCTGTAGTAAACATCCATGGGCAGGTTTTTGTGTGGACGTGAGTTTTCAGTTCCTTTGGGTAAATACCAAGGAGCACGTTTGCTGTAAAAGTATGTTCAGTTTTGTAAGAAGCTGCCAAACTGTCTTCCAAAGTGGCTGTACTATTTTGCATTCTGACCAGCAGTTAATGAAAGTTCCTATTGCTCCACATCCACACCAGCATTTGGTGTTGTCCGTGTTCCAGATTTTGGCCCTTCTAATAGGTGTGTACTGGTATCTTGTTGTTTCATGTGCTTATTTTCTATCTGCATACCTTCTTGGGTGAGGTGTCTGTTAAGGTCTTTGGCCCAGTTTTTGAGCTGTTTGCTTCTTATTGTTGAGTTTTAAGAATTTTTTGTATATGTATTTTTTATTTGAGGTATAGTTGATTTACAATGTCGTGTTAGTTTCTGGTGCACAGCAAAGTGATTCAGAAGATATTTGTAAATATAAATAAATATATTCTTTTTCAGATTCTTTTCCATTATAATTTACTACAAGATATTGAATATACAGGAGGACCTTGTTGTTTATCTATTATACATATAGTAGTTTGCATCTGCTAATCCCAAACTCCTAATTTATCCTCCCCCCCACCCACCATGCTCCCCTTTGGTAACCATAAGTTTGTTTTCTATGTGCATGAGTCTGTTTCTGTTTTATAGATATGTTCACTTGTATCATTTTTTTAGATTCCACATGTAAGTGATATTATATGAAATTTGTCTTGCTCTGTCTGACTTACTTCGCTTAGTATGATAATCTCTAGGTCCATCCATGTTGCTGCAAATGACATTATTTCATTCTTTTCTATGGCTGAGTAATATTCCATTACATATATATATATATATATATATATATATATATATATATATATATATATACACCACATCTTCTATATCCAAGGAATTCTTTGTATATTTTTAATAACAGTCCTTTATCACATGAAGCCACCATACATTGACACTGCCTGTGTGCTAGGTCCTTTTAGCATGATATTTTTCCCAGCAGAAATTCTTCAAAACAGGTATAGATTTTAATTTTGGGGAGACTGTGGAATATTGGTTAAGATGTGAGTTTGGAGACAGACTGCCTGGGTTCCAATCCTGGTGCATCACACATACACTGTGAGACGTTGGGCAAGTTACATAGTTTCTCTGTGCCCCAGTTTCCTCATCAATAAATGGGGTAATAGTAAAAACCTATCTCACAGGGTGGTGAGGATTAAATGCATTAACACACGTGAGCCCTAGAACCATGTCTGGGACATAGTAACCTTTCAGTAAAGGTTAGCTGCTACACACGCCCCAGTACTTAGGACTCTGACAGATGAGGAACTGAGGCCAATAGAGGCCAGATAACGTGCTCAAGGGCACACCGAGCAGAGCTGGAGTGCAGCTTTGATTCTGAAGCCTGAATTCTCGGGCACTGCTGTGTACTGTGCCCTCCCCGTGTCCTGTGCATCAGGAACAGTGCACTGAAAGCCGCACGAGCTTGTACCCAGCACAGAAGCTACTAGTTTGTTCTGGGTCTCGGCGCTGCTGCCACGGGATCATCCTCCCCACTCTCGGGACCATCTTCCCCATTCCTTGCTTGCTTGCTGGGGGGGATGCCTTCCCCGTTAGCATCATGGCCAGCCCCATCCCCAGTTCAGCACCGCAGCCTCAGCAGGGCATCAGGACCATGGGTGCATGAATTACAGCCCTAAGGATATTAAAACACAGTCCCTCCACCCATCCTGCCAGACCTCCTTGCCATTATCATAGCATCAAGTCTAGACTTCCCAGCATGTCATCCCAGGATGTCCTTTATCTGATTCCCAGACCTGGACTCTCTTCCAGGCACAGTGGCGTGCTCCCCTTCGTAATACGCGGTGAACTTTAAAGACTCCGAGCCTTTCTCGTGCTCTTTCCCAGCCTGGGTTTTCTCCTCTCCTCCCTTCAAGTATGAACGTCTGCCATGGCTCAGCCATTACCTTATGCAATTTTTTTGTTTGTTATCGTTAGTGGTTCATATTCTTGGCCTCCTCCTGGACCGCAAGCTCTTGGAGGACAGGGGCCATGCTTTCTTTGTCTTTGAATCCCCCGTGGTACCATGCCCAATAAATGCTTTTTGGGTGGAGCGACCATCAAGGTCTGCGTACCTTCGGGAGAACAGCTGTGCTCTGTTGTACCAGAAGAGAAACAGCAGGAACAGCCCTGGGGGAGAGCAGGGTCCTTGGCTCTTTCTGGTATGCTGCTGGCACAAAGGCTCTGTGGCATTAAATACCAAATGTAGACACTCAAGGCCTTCTACGACACAATAGGATCTCTTTGCTGCAGGAACTACAAAATCTAGCTCTTAAAATCTAGCAACTTTGAGGGAGAGGTGATACAAAAGGACTTAACAAAGTTGGGTCTAGTTTCAGGCTGGGGCCCCGTTAAATCTCAAATCCCGATTATCCAAGGCCTGCTTTCACAATGCGTATGTTCAAGATTTACAGAAGATAAGACCAACAGGTAAACCAGTAAGAACGGTGAAATTCAAATAATTACAAATGCACTGAAGAAAATAATACAGGATGTGACAAAGGAACCGTGTATCTTTGTATCTCCAGTGCTTACCATGGTGCGCCCGATGCATAGAAATAAAAACAGCTACCATTTATTGAGTTCTTACTATCTGCTTGCACTGCGGCAGATATTTCATTAATCATTATAGGAATTCTATGAGGTTTTGCAAACAAGAAAAATTAGGTTCAGAGAGGTTAAGTAACTTGCTAGCAAGTAAAAGAGAAAACTTAATAACTATTGGGTATCATGGGATCTTAAAGCAATATTCAGGAAATAAAGATTCTAGAACCTCTTCTTATAGATGTACCTAATTTTTTCTCTTTAGGCTGAAATCCCTTCCCCACACCTAACTGGACTTCCGTGTTGTTTCGCACAAATTAGGCCTCTGTGTCAGTGAGGACCAGTTGGACAATAATTTTCTTCTAACCCTTTTTATACTTAAAAGTATCTATTAACTTGCCCCTTGGCCTTAAATGCGCTGTTCCTTAAATGTTTTCTTTCTTAAGCCCCCTCCCCCCACCTTGGGGGGCAGCATCCATTTCTCATGTTCATTTTGGGGTGGTGCCTGGTTTCCCCACTGCCCTCTTACAGTGCAAAAACAGAGACCTCATTTCCTCTAGTGGAAGTGTGACCCGCCTCGGGTTACTGCAAGGATTTATTTCTGGCTCTCACATGTCCTTCTTGCTGTGACTTTTCTCATGATGTAGTTTATTTGATCTGGCCCTTCCTTCCCTCCATGGGTGCAGCCTCCGTCCCTACTGGGTGAACACCTCTATTGGTTGGCCCCTTCCACCCTGCCAACAATCTTTCTGCCAACAATCTTTCTGACGCCACATGAAGTAACATTAGGTACTCTGTGTTAGGTCTTCACGCACCAGCCATTTGGCCACATTAGCCAAAATTTTTTTTTTAATTAATTAATTAATTTATTATTTTTAGCTGCATCGGGTCTTAGTTGGCGGCATGTGGGATCTTCATTGCGGCGCACAGGCTTCTCTCTAGTTGTGGTGCACGGGCTCCAGGGTGCATGGCCTCAGTAGTTGTGGCATGCAGGCTCTCTAGTTGTGGCGTGCAGGCTCAGTAGTTGCAGTGCTCTGGCTTAGTTGCCCCACAGCATGTGGGATCTTAGTTCCCCAACCAGGGATCGAACCCGCGTCCCCGGCGTTGGAAGGCGTATTCTTAACTGCTGGACCACCAGGGAAGTCCCTGGCCCTGAGGTTTTTGATGACAATTTCTTTTCCGCTCAGGACCAGGCTGCCAGGGAAATTGAGGCTGGCCCTTTCCTGCTCTGCTTGTGTTACTGGCTGGCCTTGCTGTACACAGCGCCTATCCTTCTCCACTCCACCCTGCCTCCACCTTCTCTTTCCCCTGGTCACTTGTTCTCAGGGTGTCATCACATTGGGGAAAGAGGAGGGCCACACACGTGGGATTGTATGGAACCTACACCAAGTATTAGCTGTCTGCCTCTGGAAGTTGCTTAACCTCTCTGAGCCTCTGTTTCCTCATCTGACAAATGACACTAAATGATAACTAGTTCACAGGTTCTTTTATTCGATTGAGTGAGAGCATCTAATTCCTATCTAATCGTAGTATTTAGTAAATGACATCTGTTCTTGGTGATTCTGTGATGGAGAGTAGCTTATATGTGATTAGCACATAGGGAATACCAGTATCATGTGTGAGTCACATTGGTTCATATACTTTTTTTCCAGCATGTGAATGATTTGTGCCACCAAGGAAGAAGATCTGGATGAAGCAGGCTTCAGAGGAATATGGCGCATATGATGCCCATTAACCCCACGCTCTCCCTCTTGGCTGCACATGGTCAAATGTCCTGTTTTGGAGGTGCTGTCAGGTGGTTCTGTCTGGTCTTTGTGTGTTTCACTTTTTTACTTGGGTGCATAACTCAGCAGCCTTTCTTACACACCCTTCATCACACTACTGTGTTTTTAATCAGGATTGTTGCTGTTTGATTAGTGCTCTAGGTACAAAATCTGCAGAGACTTTGAGTGATCTGCCTCAGTCCTATATACTGCCATAGCTGTTATTTTAGTGATTTTGCAGAATACTACTTTTTTTTTTTAAATACACAAATTGTATTATAGCAGAGATGTTTGTATTGATTTCCCTTTTTACCTTTCATCTACCTTTTGTGTTAATCTTCATTTCACAGAAGCAAAGCCTTTGCCCTGGACCAGGCTAGGACCTAGAGGTGATGGAAGAGACTTCAGGCAGACGTGTGCTGTGACTATTTCTTCATACTCTCTCTCACCTGGACTATTTTTTTTTTTAATTTGTGTTATCGTTATTTTTATTTTTATTATTTTTAAATTAATTCTTATTAGAGTATAGTTGATTTACAATGTTGTGTTAGTGTCTGCTATACAGCAAAGTGAATCAGCTATGCATGTACACATATACACTCTTTTTTAGATTCTATTCCCATATAGGTCATTACAGAGTATTGAGTAGAGTTCCCTGTACTATACAGTAGGTTCTTATTAGGTATCTATTTGATATATAGATTCTGTTCCCATATAGGTCATTACAGAGTACTGAGTAGAGTTCCCTGTACTATACAGTAGGTTCTTATTAGTTATCTATTTGATATATAGTAGTGTGTATATGTCAATCCCAAACTCCCAATTTATCCCTCCCCCCCTTCCCCCTTGGTAACCATAAATTTGTTTTCTACATCTGTGACTCTACTTCTGTTTTATAAATTTTTTTAGATTCCACATATAAGCGGTATCATATTTGTCTTTCTCTGTCTGACTTACTTCACTCAGTATGACAATCTCTAGGTCCATCCATGTTGCTGCAAATGGCATTATTTCATTCTTTTTTATGTCACTTGGACTATTGCAATAGATTCCTGACTGGTCTCTACTTAGGTTCTTGACCCTGAATGGCCAGTTTTTGACATAGCATCCAGAGTGAACCTTTTAAAATAAATACCAGAAGATGTCTTTGCTTTAAAAATTCTGAAATTATTATTATTATTTATTTTTTTTTTTTGGCTGCATTGGGTGTTCGTTGCTGCGTGCGGGCTTTCTCTAGTTACAGCGGGGGGTGCTACTCTTTGTTGTGGTGCACAGGCTTCTCGTTGCAGTAGCTTCTCTTGTTGCGGAGCACAGGCTCTAGGTGCGTGGGCTTCAGTAGTTGCAGCACGTGGGCCCCAGAGCGTGTGGGCTTCAGTAGTTGTGGCGCGCGGGCTCAGTAGTCGTGGTGCACGGGCTTAGTTGCTCTGCAGCATGTGGGATCTTTCCAGACCAGAGATCGAACCTGTGTCCCCTGCATTGGCAGGTGGATTCCTAACGACTGTGCCACCAAGGAAGTCCCTAAAAGTTCTGAAATTATTTTGTGTGAATTTTTAGGATTGAGCCAATGAGTAACTATGTTGATGTATTTAGGAGCTAAGGGTCTAAATGAAGGAAAGATACAAACATGGAATAAGGGAAGACAAGGAAGATCCCAGTGGTGTTGGATTGGAATTAGAAGTCTCATCATAAACTCACACACACACACAGACACACACAAATCGATTTCCTATCTGTGTCTGTTGAAAGGGCCTGGGAGCAATGACATCTCAGTAGCAGTGAGCACAGCTAGCATACAAATCTTTGTTTTAAAATTTTATTACCGGGACTTCCCTGGTGGCACAGTGGTTAAGAATCCGC
Source organism: Balaenoptera ricei (assembly GCF_028023285.1). Taxonomy (NCBI): domain Eukaryota; kingdom Metazoa; phylum Chordata; class Mammalia; order Artiodactyla; family Balaenopteridae; genus Balaenoptera; species Balaenoptera ricei. Next base: position 42,479,607 of record NC_082646.1, on the reverse strand, counting down.
CTGCCAACGCAGGGGACACGGGACACGGTTCGAGCCCTGGTCCGGGAAGATCCCACATGCTGCGGAGCAACTAAACCCATGCACCACAACTACTGAGCCTGCGTGCTGCAACGACTGAAGCCGGCGAGCCTAGAGCCCGTGCTCCGCAACAAGAGAAGCCACCGCAGTGAGAAGCCTGCGCACTGCAACGAAGAGTAGCCCCTGCTCGCCACAACTAGAGAAAGCCCGCGCGCAACAACGAGGACCCAATGCAGTCAAAAATTAAATAAATAAATAAATAAATGTATTAAAAAAATTTTTTTTTATTACCGACTAAAGGAACCGAAGGCTCATTGGAGAAATGGCCAATTGTAGGGCTGGGGCAGGGAAAGTACAAGATAAGCCCAGAACATTTTGTGTGAGGAAGTATGGAAGTGCTCAAAACCAAGGGGAGCATGTTAGGTACAGGAGCTTATTTGAAACAATTTAAGCATCAAAATAAATAAAAGTAACGGATTATAAAATATTGAAAAACAAAAGACTACATGAGTCCATGTTTATGCTAAAAAAGAAAAAAATGTGGGGAAGGTGAAGTTCCTTTTTATAGTAAAATGCCAGCTAATAAATGTAGAGGGAAGAATAAAGTTGGAAAATCTTCATTTTGCAACCACAGTTGAAGTATTTGATTCACCACTGGGTGAAAGCTTGTTGGGGAACAGAATGCTTACAGTCTAGGAGGGTCGTATCCCATAGACCACTTATTTCTCAAGGGAAAAAGACACTTTTAACAGCAGAGCCCTGGCAGAAGGCACCTTAACCAAGTGACCATCATAAGTGACATTACCTGTCATGGGGGAAACTGTTGTCAGGCGCCACCAGGGGTGTCCTGTGGATGACCAACAACCCTTCCCTTATTGGGATCTCTGCCAATAATGCAGAACCTAGATCAGAGCATGGAGAAACAATGAAGAAACACAAATGAAGGGGTGTCGCACAAAACAGAGGGCCAATGCTCTTCACACGGTAGGGTCTTGAATGACAGAGAAGGGCTGTGGAACCCTCCCAGGATAAAGCGACTAGAGAGATGTGACATCTGAATGCACTGTGTGTGGTGCAGGATTGGATCCTGAGTAGAGGAAAAAAAAAATTGCCGTAAAGGATAGTTTGGGAAATCTGAACATAGATAGCAGTAGTGTTTTCGTTTTTTTGTTGTTGTTTTTTAATTTGGTAATTGAACTGGGTTATGTAAGAGAATATCTTATTTTAGAAGATACCCACTTTGAGAGGAAAGGGTCATAATCTCTGCAAGTGGTTCAGAAAAAAGGTATATATTATACATACATGTATATAAAAGGAGAATGTGTGGCAGAATGTTGACAATGTGGTATTTCATTGTAATATTATTTTTTATGGTGATACTGTGTTTTATACGTTTACAAATTTTATTTATTTTTTCCAGTTTTATTGAGCTGTAATTGACACATAATGTGTAAGTTTAAGGTGTGCAACATAATGAATTGATATATGTATATATTGTGAAGTGATCACCACAGTAAATTTCATTAATATCATCTCCTCAAATAGTTATAATTTTTTTTCTTATGATGAGAACTTTAAAGATTTACTTGCTTAGCTTTCAAATATACCATACGGTTTGGTTAACTATAGGCTCTGTGCTGACGTTACATCCCAGAACTTATTTATCTTATAACTGGAAGTTTTTACCTTTTGACCACCTTTACCCATTTCCCTCACCCCACCATGCCCAGCCTCTGTCAACTACCAATCTGTTTTCTGTCTCAGTGAGTTCAGTTCTATTAGGTAAAACATATACATAAGATCAGAACTATTTGTCTTTCTCTGTCTAATTTATTTCACTAAACATAATGCCCTCAAGGTCCATCCGTGTTGACACAAATTGCAGGATTTCCTTCTCCTTTATAGCTGAATATCGTTGTAATATTCTTGTAACTTTTCTATAAGTCTGAAAAAAATTCAAAATAAAATGTTTAATTTTAAAAAAGAGATGAGGTAAACAAAGCAAAATGTCAATATTGTTTTAAACCCCTAGGTATCTGTCATATTATTTTCTGTAATTTTCTGTATGTTTGAACTAGTTAATCTCAGATGATCAAAATTTTAAAAAAATAATGTTTAAATACATTGAGTACTTTTTTTGCATCTTTACTAGAACATTAAGTTCTCATATCTTTTTTCCCTGGTACCCAGGTCATTGAAACTTTATTCACTGGACAGCTGTCAGGTTTTACATTGGATTAATACAAGTTCTTCTTTTGTGTGGTCTAGACGTTCTGGATGTACTAAGGGACTGGATTCTCCACCTCAGGAAAGCGACACTTCAAACCGGTGCTGAGTTGTCTAGTCTGTTCTTCTGGGTATAATGCTGGCCTCATGGTTCCTTCAAGCTGCGGTCTCTGTCTGGCTCCCTTTTCACTTCCGCTCTTGCACTTAGCAGGCTGTATAATATTATATTGTTCACGCCATCATTCTTGACTGAATTAAAGGAGCCCTGCAGTTTCCATCGGAGGCTCGCCACCTTGACTGTATGTTCCCTTGGCTGTCTGCCCTGTAGTCCCAAATCCTGGACCATGTGGTCCGGGCTGTTATTCCCCTCCATACGTGAGAGCATTGTGCACTGATGGGCCTTTGTCTAATTTGGTAGACCCAGAAGCAGAAAACTATTAATGCAGAAATGCCAAAGAGTTTATTGCTTGGGATGGGTAGTGAAGTATCTGGGGACTTCTTGGGACTCATTTAGAAGATAACACTAGATTATGCCCATCTTATCAAGGAGCAGATATTAGCTCTGGTTGGGTTGTCTTTAAAAGCCAGGCTTAGCTGTGGGAAAAAAGAGAACTGGTGAATCAACTTGGTTTAAAGGAAAAGAAAACTATCATTCCGATTCAGTTTTTTCAGTTTGGGCTACAGAGAGTACTTATATATTTTCACACTGGTTTAAAACACCTGTGCCGTGGGGTCAGTTCCCGCAAAGCAAAAGTGAAGGCAAGAATGGACCATTTGGGACTTTATTTATTTGCTTGTGTTTGAAGCTAGAGGTTGGTTTGAAGTCACCTGGAGAGGTGAAAGGGGAGGAATTTGTTTCTTTTTTAGAGAGAGAAGTAGTCCTGAGATTCTTGGAATTTTACTCTATTTTATCAGGGTTGGGATCTCTGAGTATTTGGCAAGAAGGGATCCTTTGGGACAGACTTCATTTGGTCTTATGTTGGTGTCGAAGGTGCTTGAAACAGATTCAGGCCTGTTTCATCCTGATGAGTTCTTGTTACTATTTCATGTTTATTTTTAAGCACTGACCACTACCTATCTCTTTCTCTACCACACAATCAGGGTCCCTTTCTATGTGATTATTCCCATTGAACTTGAGAGTTTATAATGCAGTTGTTTTCAGTTTTTCTGACAACCTTAAAATATAGCAAGAGCTTTCAAATTCAGTGCTTCATAGGTTGTATTATGACCTACCTGGATCCCCTGGGTATGTGTATATATATGTGTGAATGGTGTGTGTATGTGTATCGTTTACATTAAAGTGAAATAGAACTGAGTTTTTGTTTTGCAAGATAAAAACATTTTGCAAACTTTTAAAATATTCTATCGATAGTAATGACTGCTGTGTTCCCTTTCTGCCTCCCAGAAACAGCAAACCCAGGACTTACTGTTTTGTTCAAAGAAACTTTCCTGTCTCCCTCCTTCTCTTTTGACCTTCTCTGACCCAGCTTTCTTCAATAACCTGTGCTTCTTGCCTCCTCTTTCTCGTGTTTGGAAGGTAAAGATGGAAACCTGGGTTGATACCCCATCTCTATAACCCACTAGTCACGAGAGCCTCACTTTCCTCATTTTTAAAATGGGGTCAGTGTACACAGCAAGGGGGGGGGGTTCCCTTTTCTTGCTTCTGCTGCCCCTTCACTCTCTTCACTGTGCTGGTTACCAGGTTAGAATCTCTTCCGTTTGAAAATTCCTCTAATGTCCTCCCAGGCAGTTAACTAGATCTTTCTATTGGTGTTTTGTTAAACTTGCGATTTTGGTGAGTTGCATTAACTTCTCAGGAAGCCTGATTCTTGCGCTACCCTCACAGTTGCATGTAGCGTTTAAATGCAGAAGCAACGCAGATAACTTACTCCCACACAGCACCCGGGGAGGGAGGGTGCATATGTTTGTCGGAAGATGTTGGGGGCTTGCTCAGAACTCACAGCCCTTCAGGTGTGGGCCCTCCCTCCTAACCAACTGAGTGATAATAATAACTAAATTATTATAACTGAATGAGAAGAATGAAAAGAAAGCTTATCAAAAAAAAAGAGGGACAGCAAAACGAGGCCAAAGCCCCTCCGGATGGGGTGGACCAGGAACAGAGAGCCTTGCACTAGCCTTGCACTAGCTAGTGTTGGTGCCACGGAGAAGCTGCTGGGCTGGCCCACCTCCCTGGCCCCCATCCTGTCTCCTCTCAGGCTGTGTTACCCTCTGGTTCTCCACCAGCTGCGTCTGTGGTACAGGAACAGGTTTTAGCTGGGCTGACACTTAGGGAGAAGGGGTGACCCGCACCCTAGGCTCCAGACCGGGGCCCGGAGGCTGGGTGGAGGGATGTCTGTGACGTGGGTCACTTGTTAGCAGATGTTGCAGCTGCTGCCACGAAGCCCCCGGAGCACACGTTTCCTGCCCGTGATCTTTCATTCTGTCCGGCCAGACACATATGGAAAGCCCACAGCTCTGTCTGCACTCTCAGCTGGACAGAAGTGGTGGTATTGTTCTTGGTGTAAAGCCAAAACTTATTTCTCGGTTTCTGTACAGTTGTGAAAGGCAGTGCAGATCTCACTTAAAGCTACTCCCTAGAAATCAGAGTGCCCTCATTCAGCCAACACGCGGCAGAGCGGAGTGGAAAGGGCATGGGGCCCAGGCTAGAGGATCACTGTGGATTAGGGACTCTGTTTCCTCAGCTGGGATAATGGTATCTGACAGGAAGACTTGATTGTTAGTTGAGATACTATTTATCATAGTACTTGGGAACGTTTAAAGCACCCAGACAGGTGTTATTTATTTGGTACAGGGTGCTCTATGAAGTTGAGAGGGAGGGAAGGAGGGACGGAGGGAGGGAAAGAGAGAGAGAGAGAGAGAGTGTGTGTGTGTGTGTGTGTGTATGTTCACTCTGCTAGCCAAGAGTTGAGATATTACTAGAGGAGATAAGACGTGCATGTCTGTACCACATGGTTGAAGGTGATTATCTGTCTCTGATGGCTTTAAAGGGCTCTGGGAGTTGAGTGGGGACAGTTTCATGCAGAGGGTGATATCTGAGCTGGGCTTTGAAGGATGGGCCATGGAGGTGGACGTGGAGGGCCATTGACTTTAACAAGTATTGGAGAGAGGGCCCCCCGGGCAGAGGGATTGATGTGAGGAAAGGCACAGATTTAGGAGCAAATGGGGCCTGTGCAAGCCACAGCAATAATTGGGTTGGATTGGAGCATCAGTTTGGATTTGTCTTCTGGGTGGCAGGGAACCAATGAAAAAATGTTGAGCCAAGGGAGTGTCAAGATCAGAACTGAGCTTGAGGGTGGATGATCTGGCAACAGTTTAAAAAGGTGGAGGAGGGAGACCGGAAACTCTCCTTACTGGAAGACTACTAGGAAAATATATAAAACATCTGTTTACCTCCCAATAGTATTGGTTTTTTCTTCCAGTTTTATTGAGGTATCATTGACAGACAGCACTGTATAAGTTTAAGGTGTACAGGGTAATGATTTGACTTACACGCATCCTGAAAGGATGACCACGGTAAGTTTAGTGAACACCCATTGTCTCATATAGACACAGAATAAAAGGCAAAACAATTTTTGTGATGAGAACTCTTAGGATTTGCTCTCTTAACCACTTTCATATAGAACGTACAGCAGTGTTCATTATATGTGTCATGTTGCACGTTACGTCCCTAACACTTATGTACCTTATAACTGAAAGTTTGTACATCTGACTGCCTTCATCCAGTTCCCCCGCCCCCCATCTTCCACCTCTGGTAACCACAAATCTGATCTCTTTTTTCTATGAGTGTGTTTGTTTGTGAAGTACAATTGACCTACAACACTGTGTTAGTTCCTGGTGCACAGCATAGTGATTTCGACATATTTATCCGTTACGAAATGATCACCCCTCCAATATCATTTTGAAGAGTAAATGAGATAAAGGATGTGGAGTTAACATTTGGAGATGAATCACGGTGGTCCAGGTCCCGAGCATCCTAGCCCCATGGCTGCAGCTGAGCCTCCTGACATGGGTGCTTTTAGGCCAGGCTAGGCTGTCCGGCCCTGGGTGAAGGTGTTAGGGCTGCACAGCCCAGCTCGGGTAGGTCCCTGCACCCTCCTGCTTGGACCTCCTGCAGGTCCCTCCCTTTACTCCCGCCCTTCGCTCCCCATTTGGCTCCTGCCCCTGCCTGGCTCTTGACTTCCTTTGTGTCCCGTTTCTGGCCTGGGAATATCCAATACCCAGGGCTTGATCTGCTCCTTTTCTCAGATTTGACCTTGACCCTTGCTAGGAAGCTCTGCCCATGCTGGTTAGTTGGAGTAACCAAGTGTTCAAACCACCCCGTTCCACCAGAGCCCCGGCTCCCAGGACCTCCTCCAGCTCGGCCTTGTTGGAGTGACTGGTCCAGAGAGGGGCATTTTAAGAGACTGAGAGTTAAATACAGATTCAAATTCTGATGCTACCATTGACTTCCTTGGGTGAGGGATTGCTGAATTACTGTGAGCTTCAGTTTCCTCCAGGGTAAAATGAAGACGAGACCCATCTATCTGTCTATTCCCCTCCCTCGATTTGGTTGTGAGGTTTAAATGAGGTAATGTAATGATTTAAAGGTGGCGTGGTGTCCTGTGAATATTGGTTGTCTTTTCTTCTGATCTTCCATTCCAGATGAAGAATGTTTACTTAGGAGCTCAACACGTGCTCAACCTCTGTCTGTAGACTCTTGTTAAATTTCCTTTCTTCTTCATTTGCAAAAGCTTTGGTGTGAAGAAGTTGAGTTATTTATGCTCCAGCAGTTTCCATCACTGCCCTGGGGGAGGTCCCTGAGGTCCCAGGACAACTTGAAGCACTTTTCCTATGGAAAGAAGGTTACTAGATGCTGGCTACATGCACGAGGACTTACAGGCCAGACAGGTTTCCATGAAATCCTAACAGCATTGTCCATTTTCAGGAGAATGTGTTTGGACAGATGGTGCTAAGCAAGCAACTGGCCAGAAACCATCCATCTATAACCTGGGGCCTGTCTGTCCTTCTTACAGTATCTGCTGTTTTATGCCCAGTAAGCCTTGGTGTCTGGGACCTCATCAGAAGCATTTGACAAAGGAATAACTGATGCAAGAGCAGAGTGAAGCTAGCCCCGGGGGTCCTGTGCTATCCTGATTGCTCTATTTTTTATAAAATGTAAGAACCAAGTTTAATGGGATAAGAGTTGGAAGGGACCTTAAAATGTCTTTCCCACCCCCAACTCATATTTAAGCCATTCCTGGTTGGCAAGAAGTTACCCTATTAGAGGATGCTTTCAGAAAGTGTGTGACTTTTCACAGTCATCTCCAAGGGCTCTATCTGAGAATTCCCTTCTTGACGTCTGTGGGCATAAAGGCACCTGATGAAGAAGAGGGGGTACTCAGAGCCTGGCCCGTTGCACCCCCTTCACCACAAGAATCTACTCTCCGGACAACATACCATCAGTACCCTCTCCTGTCACAAGTATAAAGGCCAACCCCTCACCAGAGGAGGGCGACCCTTTGAGGCTTTTTATGTCCCTCATGAAGGGACCAGGGAAGTCCAGCTCAGTGTCTTCCTACTGTCCTGTCCTCTCTGCAGGGTGGGGAGGGAGAATGGTGGGCACCCCCCTCCCCCATCTTTAAAGCTGTAACAGAATCTGCTAGCCACTTGGTACAGAAGGATGTGCAGTGTGCAACTGCCGGGAACCAGGTACACTACTCAGAATCTAGACATTAATGTCATCCCCATTTGGAGATCCCTGGCTTTGTAAGTAAGTGACCTGAGGTCACCCGGCTGTGAGGGTCAGAGTTAGGTTTAGATACAGCTAACATCAGAGCCCAGGCACTTGGCACTCTCCCGCTGTGCAGGCTGTGGAAGAGAGCGTGTCAGCTGTCCCCCAGCAGCTGGTCCCTGTGCCTGGAAGGGACACATGTTCCTGTACCTGCTTGATGGGGCAGGGGAATGGGGCTGGGCTCAGGGCTGCCAGGAGAGGCTCAGCACCAGGCCCTCTGCCTGCTGGCGAGGAGGGGAGACACAGCTTCAGCCCTGCGCCCCGAAAGTCCTACTGGCCTGTTTTCCACGGTGGCCCATGTGAGTCAGGAGGCACTCAGGAGCATGAAGAATCTTCCAGGTAGTAGCGGTAGCATTTGCGGAGCGATGTAGTTCTCAGTTTGCAGAGGAGAAAACCGAGGTCCAGAGCCCCTTCCCAGAAGAGCAAGTTAACGGCAGAGCCTCGAGTGGGACCCAGCTCTCCTGGTTTCCCATCCCGCGCCCATCTCCCTGCCTGCAGGTTTGCAGTTTGGAGCATCTGCCTTCTGAATGGAAACCACTTGGGCTGCAGTTTTGGCCTGTGCCTTCTTTTTTCTTAGAAGAGTTGGAAAACAGTCTATTTGCCATCCAGTGATGTATTACCAAATGTTCCATCAGCCTTCTCTTCCTCAGGCTGAATGTTCTTTGTTTCTTGGCTCTAAAATGGACTCCTTTTCTGGTTCAATTTTCTGTATTGACTCTCCTCCTCTCTCCCTACTCCCCACCCTATAACCCTCTCCTTCCTCTCAATCCTCACCCCAAATTAAACCAACTCAGCGTGTTTCCTTTGCATGTGTTTGGCTCTGGTTCCTTTCCTGCTCACTTTTCCTTTATGATGGTTTCACTTCTTTCAAGAGTTTTTCCCCACCTGAGCCCAAGCTGCTGTCATGACCAGTGTTGGCCAGAAAGCTCTCAAATATTCAGCTTTACTGCAGACTTGGGGGTTTGGTTTTGGTGCTGGCCTTGCTCCCGTAGTGGTGTTTGGTGACTTAGCAAACACCTGAAAGTCTGAGGCAGGGAAGGAGGGATTATGGGTGGGGCAGGAAGGGTCCAGACACCTGCACTTTCATTTACTTGGAACAATCTGTTCTTGTTTCTTAGGTACCCAAATAAGCTGCTTCTCCCCCAGTTCTTTCTCGTGGCGTCAGGCCTCCTTCGTGGACTCTTATTGTTGGGCAGCCGTCCAGCAGAAGGACTCCTTGCAGGGTGACTCTGGAAACCTTCCATTATGTCTGCATAAGGTAACTGGGGACATTGCAAATCTCACCTGTTTGCTTTATAGACGTGGGAACTGAGGCCCAGAGAGGCTGCACCAGTCCAAAGCCACATGGATGCATGTGGCCAACCAGGGCTGTGACTCAGATCGTAAAACTGTAGCACATTAAAATCAGAAGGAACCTCAGAGATTACTTGGTCCAGCACCTTCCTTGAGCAGATGGGAAACTGAGGCGCTCCTTGATTTGAGCTCCACAGTGGCCGGCACCTCATGTGTCTCGGTGGCCTTTCTACCCTTGATGCCCAGCGGTGTCTGAACCATACGAGGCTCTCAGTACATTTTTTATGCCTCATGAGCTTTGTTAGAGAACAGCAGAGTCGGGACTCAGAGCTTCGGCCAGCTCCTATTCCACCACACACAGAGTCTCTTGGAAAAAGTAAGGACCAACGTAGAGGTCAGTAGCTTCCAGCGCATGTGTTACTGCAGCATCGAGAAGCCCAGGGATGACTCCGTCTGGGGGTATTGGTTGCAGCACAGCTTTTGGAATACATGCCTTTGCTTTCTGATGGGTCCACATGCTGCAAGGAAGGGGAGATGCTACCTGGGAGACACCAGTGTCCTGCAGAGAAGAGGGGCAGGTCAGGAGCTCCGTGGTTGGGGGAGTGTGGAGGCAGAGCTCACAAAGGCTGGGTAGTGTGGAACTTGGGCCAGAGTTGGCAGGTTTGTGCAGGAGGACGTTCTCTGCGTAATGAAGCAGCTCCGTTGGGTCTTCTCCGTACTTGTGAAAGTAGGACTTTGTTTCAGCCTGTCATTACTTTCAGCCACTGGTTCTTTTGTTCATCGTGAAAATGAATAGAATGTTTGTGCATTCTTCAGCATCCACCAAGGAAAGCATGGTATGTTAGCTTTTTTTTTTTTTTAATTTTATTTTATTTATTTATTTTTGGCTGCATTGGGTCTTCATTGCTGCGTTCAGGCTTTCTCTAGTTGCGGCGAGCGGGGGATACTCTTTGTTGCGGCGCGCGGGCTTCTCATTGCAGTGGCTTCTCTTGTTGCAGAGCATGGGCTCTAGGCATGTGGGCTTCAGTAGATGTGGCACATGGGCTCAGTAGTTGTGGTGCGTGGGCTTAGTTGCTCCGTGGCATGTGGGATCTTCCCAGACCAGGGCTCAAACCCGTGTCCCCTGCATGTGCAGGCGAATTCTTAACGACTGCGCCACCCAGGAAGTCCCGGTATGTTAGCTTCTGAAAAGCCAAAGGCTGATGTTTGTTTGACTCTCTCCTGCCTTGACCTGTTGCTGAACACACAGTCCTTCTTTCTTAAAAAGAACAGTTTAAGTCCTTTGCTGTGACTCAGGCTTGTTTCCCTCATGTTTATGTATTGCGTGCCATTTGGCACAATGATGCCCTACACTGACTCCTTTCTTCTTTGGGGTTGGGCTTTTCTCTTGGACTTTCGGCCTTAGCGTCAGCTGGGTCCTCATCAACTTTGCATGATGCAGTAGCCCGGGCAGCGAGTAATAAGGATCTTCCGTATGAATGGGCACAGTTCTAGAAACTGAACATCTTTGTTTGCAAATCTAAATGCATGCTGTTGCAGTTTAAATCTGTTTGTTTTAATGGTCTTCTGGGAATGGAAAGTTGTAATCAATGGCTGGGCTGGAGATTGATGGATCCACAGAATAGGAATATATATTCTGGGATTGTCCAGTGTAAGAGTTGGCAGGGACGTTAGAGACTGCAAAACCTTTAGAGCAGGAAGAAATTCAAAGATTGTGATCCAAATGCATTTTACACGTGAGGATAAGGACACCTTGAGAGGTCACGCCCAGGAGTCACAGGACTAGTTGCTGGCTGTAAGATGAGAATCAGGTCTCTGGGCTCCCACTGCCCCTGCAGGATAGGAGGGGAAGTCTTGTAGAGCAGCGTGGGTAGTCAAGCCTTAAGTTTTCAATGTTAGTGAAAGATGAAGGAGCTCTCTTTCTGGTGATGGTAGTCTAGCTTGTTTTGTTGGAAGTTTGGCTGAGGATCTGAGCAGAGTTCTTGCCAGATTCACAGGGCTGGAGACAAAAATTGAATAGGCCAAGTTGGAAGGACCCTGGTCAACACCGTAGGCTTGAAAGGCCATCGCTGAGGAGTGAGGGGTGATCCAGAGTTCAGCCAGCCCTCATAGGGTCTAGAGTCTTGGTTCAGAGCATTTTAGTATTGATTGAATGAAGAAGATTTGGGATTGTCAGTGTCTCTAGTTCACCTGCCATCCAGAAGCAAAAATAAGCCAGTCCTCCCTGGAGGAAGTAACTTCATCCAGAGCCTCAGATTCTTGCTCCGGTTTTTCACATGTGATGTTCAGCACTCAATCAAAAATAACCAGAGTACGAGAGAAAACCCAGAACTAGAAACAGACCCACAGGAGATCCAGATAAGATAGGAGGATCTTACCTGGATAAGTGTGACTTTCTTAGCCAGGCCAAATTCTGTAATCACAGCTGCCTTATTTTCACATTGATGCCTTTTCAAGTGGTGTGTGTATGTGAGAAAGTATACACATCGTAAGATTCACCGTTCTAGCCATTTTTAAGTGTGCAGTTCAGTGGCATTAAGTACATTCACATTGTTGTGCAGCCATCATCACCATGCATCTGAACTTTTTCGTCTTCCCAAACTGACACTCTGTACTCATTAAACACTAACTCCCTGTCTCCCCTTCCCCAACCCTGGCAACCACCACTCTGCTGTCTGTCTCTTTGAGTCTGCCTACTCTAGGTACCTCATATAAGTGGAATCAAATAATATTTGTTCTTTTGTGTCTGGCTTATTTCGCTTAGCATAATGTGTTCCAGTTTCACCCGTGTTGTAGCATGCATTGGAATCCTCTTCCTTTTAAAGGCTGAATAATATTCCATTGTATGTATACGCCACATTTTGTTTATCCATTCATCCATCGGTGGATACTTGAGTTGCTTCCATCTCTTGGCTTTTGTGAATAATGCTGCTGTGAACATGGGTGTATAGATATCTGTTCGAGTCCCTGCTTTTGGTTCTTTTGAGTACATGCCCAAATGTTGCGTTGCTGGATTCTTTTTTCAAGTTTAGAAAGCTTTTCCTGTTGGTTTTCTTTTGGCCTCTCCACACTCAATGGGCTCATGACTCTTCAGCTGGCTGGGACCATCTCCTCCAGGCTCCTCATTTCACAGAGGGGATGTGGAGGACGACGGCAGGCGATGCCTTGTCCAAAGTCCCATGGCCAGATGGGTTGAGCACATGGCCTCTGTCAGATCTCAGGTGTTTTTCACATGTGAAAAGGTGCAGGTTTGATTTGTGTGGCTTCAGAAGTCTAGACTCTCACCTGTTAGTGAAAGTTACCAGTTGGTGAACTTTAGCTTGGCACCAAGAGGGTCTTTCCAGCAGAAGAGCTGTCCAGTGGGGCAGCCCACTGTTGACACAGGAGGTCCTTAATTCAGAGTGGACGTGAAGATGTGTGTCGTCTTCCCATATCTTTACTCCTCACTCTGTCTGTGCTTCCGTCATGTAAAAACCCACCTCCTTAGATTAGTTCTTCGTTCTCGACACCCAGCTATATCCCCCCCCTCATTCATTCAGGACTTTGGTGAGAGTTCTTTACCCTACGGTGCCTTCTGGGTCCTCCCACATGATGCATCTGATGCACCATTCTCTGTCTCCAAGGACTTTCACCTCCTTTCCACTTGTCACCATTCCGGTGGACACCTCGCTCTGTGTGCCTCATTACCTGGAGCTACGTTAGGACATCCCACCCCGTACCGCCACCTCCTGCCCTCCAAGGCCCTCCCCCACCCCCTTCAGAGCAGACGGAAGGTCGGACACGAGAACACCCTCAGCTCCCTGCCATCACACGTCCCCGACGTCCCCACGCAGCACCAGCCTTCCCTGTCCTTTTGGTAAGTGGATGGGGCCCCTTCTCCCGAACGAAGCTGCTCTCCTGTGTGACCCACTGTGCTCCGGATCCTCCTCCCCGGCTGCAGGAACACCTCCTCCCCATCTTTCTCCTCTGCATCCTCAACCCGTCCCTTCTCGCAGGCTCTCTTCCCACTGACATTCTAGCACGTCCATCTCCACCAAACTGGTCTTGCCAAGGTCACCTACGACCTCCCTGTTGCTAAGTTAATTCTCACTCGCTGGGGCTTATGCTACTTGGCTTCTCTGTGACATCCGGTCTTGCGGACCATGCCCTCCTGCAGATGCTCTCTTGACTCTCCGGTTAGAGTCTCCCTTTGTCCGTCTCTGAGAAGTTGGAGTTCTGTCCTAGGCCGCCTCCTCTGCACCCCCTCCCTGGACCATTTCATGTCCCTGGTTTCAGTTTCTTTCCATGGGCTGTTCACAGCCAGGTCTTTGTCTCCAACCCAGCCTTCTCTCTTGAGCTCCGGATCCACACACCCAGCTGAACCCTGAACTTGAACACTTGAAGGTCTGGCACGCACCTCCGGCACAGCTTGTTCAGAGCTGAACTTCCATTTCCTGCCTGTCCCCACTGTGACCTCTAGCTCAGTTAATGACACCACCAACCATCCTGTTACATCAGCCAGAAGTCTGAGGGCCATTTTGACTCTTTCTCCATCCCCACATCCTGTCAGTCACTGAGCCCCATCAGGTCTGTTTTCATAAGGAGCTCTTGAACTCTTCCTCCTTCTGTCCAGCCCCTAGGGCCATCCTTCTGTCCAGCCTCTAGGGCAGCGGCCGTCCTCTTGCCCATCTTGCTGCTGTCATTCCTACTCTCCTACCCCTTTCCACATCATCACAGGTGTTCTTTTTTGCCTGACTGTCATTTCCCTAAACAAAACCCTCCAGTGTCCCTATGAAATGTCTTTATTTCTTTAAAAAAAACAAAACAAAACAAAACTATTTTGGCTAACAAGGTTCACTCTCCCTCTGGCCCTTGTGAACCACCGCAGCCTCACTTCCAAATCCGGTGAACTCCTAATGCATTTTCCCAGTCTCAGCTTAAATATCATTTCCACCTAGAAGCTTCCTCTAAGTCTCTAGACTGAGAGTTGTTGCCAGTTCAGACTGCTTCAAGGGCCAGGTGGGTCAATGTGAAGCTTCCAGGAATAAAACTATGGGCCTGCTGTATAGACAGTAGACTACATGCCCTGCCTCAGGCATTCAGATCCTAGAAATGGGCCAGTGGCCAAGCAGCATATCAGCTTCACTCAACCCTGGTCTGTGTTGCTTGGTTGTGTATTCCCAGAGCAGCCTGTACTTTTCCTGGAATCACCCTGGGATATGGTCATTACTTGCCTTAATTCTCCTTAATTGATTCTTTATTTCCAAGACTCTAAGTTCCATGCAGGCGGAGACCATGACGTGTCTTGTTCATCACTGTACCCCGAGAACAATGCACAGTCCACAGTGGGTGATCAGGGCACACATATGGAAGGGAGGAGGGGAATGAGGTGGTTTGCAGGTCCTGAGCAGAACCGGACTTAGGTCTCTAGGAGCATTCTGACTGGTGCTCACAATGAGGGGGTTAGAGGCACAGGGTTTATGTGAACACTTCTCAACGCACTTCTGATGCCAGAGTTAAAAACCAGGAGACCCAAATTCCCGCCCCAAAGAAGTTACTCAGTGTAATATTGAAGTATGTGTTGGTGTAGTTTATGGCAGTGGTATAATTCATGCTGTCATCCCTCCCCACCTACTTCTTTCATTTCTCCTGCCCTGTTTCTCCTCCCTTTCTCTCCCGCTCCCTTTATTTCTAGTAGCCTCTAGTATCTCTGAGGAGTCGTCTCTGATGGAAATATAGGTGCATTCAAGGGGCCAGCAGGTGGCACCCTAGGACTGTTTGACAACTGGCCTTTTTTTGGTGTTCTGGTCTCTTTGTTCAAGTTCATAAAGTAGGCCACTGTTAGGCAAGATTTCTTTCTGAAACAGAATAGCCAGTTTTTGACTGAAAAACAACAAGAAAATAAAATTAACAAAGTTGTCAAATCTTGCTATATTTCCTTTAAGTGGATTCACAGAAACTTAGTTGCAGGGGTTCTCTGAGGCTTCCAGACCAGAGTTTTTCAAACTTTAGCATTATCTGTGTGAAAACACAGGGTCCTAGGCCCCATCCAGAACACAAGTTGGAACCTGTGGGGTTAAGGCCAGGAATGTGGTTTTTTATCTACTTTTTAGGAGAGTCTGCTTCTGCTGGACCAGCTTGGGTTCCAGTGTAGACACCACTCATCTAAACCAGTGTTTCCCAAACTCTGTGTGCACGCAGATCACCTGGAGATCTTATTGAAATATAGACTCAGATTCAGCAGGTCTGATGGGGGCCTGCATTCTGCATTTCTAACAAGCTCCCAGGTGATACTGAGGGTGCTTCTCTGTGGACCACTCTTTGCAAAGCAAAGATCCAGGGCAGGGGCTGGCAAACTGGCATACCTGCTCCAGCCAAATCCAGCCCATCACCCATTTCTGCAGATAGTTTTGTTGGAATACAGCCATGCCCATTCATTTACACATTACCTGTGTCTGCTTTTATACTATGACAGAGTTGCCTAGTTGTGACAGAGGCCATATGGCTCACAGGCAGTTCCCGTCTGGCCCTTTGCGGGAAAAGGTTTGCCCATCCCTGATCTAGAGCTCTGAAGCCCTCCCAGATGATCCAGTGAAAAAGAACTCCCTGCCTCATAGGATAGTCCATATCATGTTCGTACAGATCTTTAGGAAGGTTTTTCCTTGCTTCCTTGTAACTTGGTTCTAATTCTATGGACAGGAGTCTTTTCTTCTTTCACACACAAATGCTCTGCTTGCCATCTTCTCTTTTATAGGTCTCTCCTCCTGTTAGGTCCCTCCCAGAATGTCACCCAGCACGAAGCCTGCTGCCTTGGGTATCTTCCCTTGAGTGCAGAATAGAATGACATACCCCCTTAATTCTCTCTCCTCTGTAAACTGCCCATGGAATGCATCAGCCATTCTGGGGAGCTCTTCACTCATTGGACTTCCCATAATTGAGGTTATCTTTAAATGCATCACTATCCAAACAACATACATTCAGGAACCCACATCTTTCACGAATCCTTATATATCGCTTCCCCTGTGGCATTTGTTCTTGGTTTACCTGCTTCCTGCTAACTGACCCTTAAATGTTAGAGTCTCATGTCCTCCCTGGTTCTCTTGTCTTCTTCTCCGTGTTCTCCTTGGATGATCCCAGCCATGTTCTTGGCTTTGACCATCTATGAGCTACAAAAGCCAGAGTTGCGAGGATGGCCAGATTTTCTTCTTTTTTTTAGTTATGTACGACACACCTCCACCAGGGCAGTGCCTTAACTACACCTCCACCACCCCTGCCTTAACTACAGGTATCTCACGTTCAGACTCTCATCTTCTCAGGTCTGCCTCCCTCCCCTCTGCTGTGAATCTTTTCCTCCTTGTTTCTTTATTTCAACTACTGGTACCACCACCCATGCCCTCATGTAAGCCAGAAACCCAGGATTAGCCTTAGTTCTTCCCCTTTTCCATCCATCACTTCCAGCTGGGCACTGGAAGGTATGTTTCCCCCTCTGTGTAGTCTCAAGTCTGTCTTCCTCTCCCCACTGCTGCTGCCTTAGTTAGTGCTTATCCCTTACCCCCTCTTTGCTGCAGTAAGCTCCTGCCTCGTCTCTCCTCTCCAGTGTCTTCCTTTCTCCATGGCTGTAATAATCTTTCTAAAATAAATTCCCATCATGCCCTCCACCGGCGGCTTCCCATACTGTGGGAGCTTCATAATTCGGTCCCCGCTTCCCCTTTGTATGAGTTTCCTAGGACTGCCGTGACAGATGACCACAAACTCAAGTAGCTTGAAAGAACAGAAATGTCTTCTCTCCTAGATTTGGAAATCAGGGTGTCAGCAGAGTCGGTTCCTTCTATGGGGCTCAGAGGGGAGGGTCCATTGCATGCCTCTCTGCTAGTTTGTGGTGGTGGCCGGCAGTCCTTGGCGTTCCTTGCCTTGTAGATACATCGCTCCAGTCTCTGCGTCTGTCTTCACGTGGCGTCTCCCCTGCGTGTCTCTGTGTGCTTAGAGGGATACCAGTCACTGGATTAGGGCCCACCTTAAGTTAGTACGACCTCATCTTCACTAGTTACATCTGCAAAAACTCTATGTCCAAACAGTGTCGTGTTCTGAGGTTCAGGGTGGACATGAGTTTTTCAACCTACTACACACCCTTCCAGCCTCAGCTCTTACTGCTTCCTCAGCTGTGGGCTTGCTCATTTACTTTGGTGCCAGGGATGGGTGAGAATTCACCAGGTAGACAAGGAGAAAGAATTCTAGACAGAGGAAAGAGGATGTCTGAAGGGCCACAGAGAGCTGAGTCTTAACATAATAGTGCTTTTTTTTTTTTTTTTTGGCTGCATTGGGTCTTTGTTGCTGTGCACGGGCTTTCTCTAGTTGCGGCGAGCGGGGGCTACTCTTCGTTGTGGTGTGCGGGGGCTATCTTCGTTGTGGTGTGCGGGCTTCTCATTGCAGTGGCTTCTCTAGTTGTGGAGCGTGGGCTCTAGGTCCACGGGCTTCAGTAGTTGCAGCACGCGGGCTCAGTAGTTGTGTCTCATGGGCTCTGGAGCACAGGCTCAGTAGTTGTGGCGCACGGGCTTAGTTGCTCGGCGGCATGTGGGATCTTCCCGGACTAGGGCTCGAACCCGTGTCCCCTGCATTGGCAGGCGGATTCTTAACCACTGCGCCACCAGGGAAGTCCCCATAATAGTGCTTTATGGGTTGTTTGTTGTTGTTTTGCCTCACTGTACTTTCAGACATAGCTCAGACGTTACCTCTTTTACAAAGCCTTCCCTCACCTCCCCAAGGACATCTCTATTCCCTCAGTACTACATATTTTGTGATCATCACTTTTACGTTTTGATTATTTAATTATTAGCTGGTATTGCCACCTGACCTGTGTGGTCCTGGGGCAAACTGTGCACTTCCTCTTTGGGGCCATGCTCCCAGCCCACTGCCTGATACCTGGCAGGTGCCCAGGAGATGTTTTTGAATGAATTTACCCATCTGCATTTAATCCCATAAGACGTGATCACATCCATTTCACGGGAGGAGTCGTTCAGTCCTAATTGGATGCTCCTTTGCCTTAGATGAGCTAGAGGGGATTTGAACATGGAGGGAGGCTGGGGCGGATCCCCTCCAAGGTCCCTGCCATCTGGAGGGTCTGTTGTTCTAACTACAACCCTTTCCAGAAACAAAACAAAATTTTAAGGCAGATAGACTGAAAAGTGTACCAAGTTCTTGGTTTCACCTTGCTGTGAGAAGCTTCACCAACTTTGGAATAGCTCAGCACTAACTAACATGGGCATCGTACAGAATCATGCAGTCATAGCTTTGAAAGATGCCAAGCATCTCAGAACTAATTGGGAGTAGACAGAGCTTAGAAACAAAGCCGTTCCCATCCAGCAGATGTACTCATAAAGCTCGGTAGTTTTTCCATGTTCCTTATTTGGGCAAAAGGATTTTAAAGACTATAATTTAATGCTTTTTTTGGATTCTGATTTCATTTGAATTCATTTTAAAGCCATCTTGCTGCAGATTCACTGCAATCACCTTTTTATTTTTGATGAAAAAGAAAACAGAGGTTTAACTATGGAGAAAAACTAAGAAACGGGGCATTCAACTACATTCCCCTAGAGGTGATCAAGGTACAAGGATATTTTAGAAGAAAGCAAACACCTTTAAACATTCACGTAATACCTTTAAACATTCATTTTTCAAATTGCAGTGAGCTGTGTTGAACTATTCATTGGTGCTAATTATTGCACCGTGTTGGCATGTTAGAAAAATTCCTGCAGACTGTAAACAGTCACTTCCTAATTCAAAAGAACAGTTTGAGATAAAATGCTATTATTCAAGTAGCTTTGAACCAAAAGTGACTTATACACATATTTCACAGCCCCAAGTTAGAAGTAGTGTTCCCTCTGTGGTTCCCAAAGGAAATGTCTGTTTCTTTCAGTTATGGAAGCAGCACAAACTCAACGTCACGCAGTTAAATTTTTATACTAATGGGCACCCTTCAGAGTGACTAGCGTTGAAGGAACACTGCGTTTCAGTGTAGCCAACTATGAATTATGTAGCCAAAATGCAGCTAATCACAGCCTGTTGTGTGTGTCATTGTGTAGCAGCTCTTTGCAAATTGGATTAGTAGTTTTGAGGACCCCATGCCATGCCAGAACCCCAAAGGGAAGCAGCTGCGTTGGTGAGGGCTTTGCGGAGTTTCTGAGCCATTTGTGCTATTTCTCTTGCCCTTGGGGCAGGGATTCCTAAAGCGGGCTCCATGATAGCATCAGGAAGTCCACAAACTAGGATAAGAAAACAGAGGGCAGCTTTATTTTTTATGTACTTCAAGCTAAAACTTAACATTAAAAAAATATGTATGTAAGTAGGCAAGAATCTATAGTGGTATTAGTGCCATGTGTGACTGTCACCCACAGAAATCACAGCTATCTTGGAGTATTTTTTACTCGTCATCACTTCAGAGTTGCTGTGTTGTTGGACCATCTGTTAGATCCCATTAAATGTGTTGACAAAGACGCACATACACATTTGTCTTTTAATGTTGTGACAGCTGTATATCAACATCATCCATTTCCTTTGCGAATTTATGTGTTATTTTATGCATTTAAAAACGT
This sequence comes from Balaenoptera ricei, assembly GCF_028023285.1. Classification (NCBI taxonomy): domain Eukaryota; kingdom Metazoa; phylum Chordata; class Mammalia; order Artiodactyla; family Balaenopteridae; genus Balaenoptera; species Balaenoptera ricei. Next base: position 42,459,711 of record NC_082646.1, on the reverse strand, counting down.
TATTCTTCATAAAAAAAACAAGGAAAGACTGAGGAGCGGTCACAGAACCAAGGTGTCTAGGGAGACGTGACAATAAAACTCAATGGATACCCTGGATGGGATCTTGAAACAGAAAGAAGACAATAATGGGAACACTGGAGAAATCCAAATAAAAGCCTGGAATGTAGCTAATGGTAATGTGCCAACGATGGTTCCTTCGTCTTGACAAGTGTGCCATGGAGATGTCCGATGTCAACAGAGGGGAAAACTGGATGAGGGTTATTCGAGAACGCGCTGGACCATCTTTGCAACTTTTCTGTACATCTGATCTATAGTGAGAGTCACACTCTTACTTGGTCTGCTGCCGGCTCCCAGAGAGGTCGGGGTGGGAGTTTTGTGTCAACTCAAGGCCATCGTAGCCTCTTCCTGTTACAACTCTGAGGAACTGTGGAGAGAGACCAATCCAAAGGCAGGGAGGAATTTTCCAGAGAAGTAAAATAATTTGCAGTGTATTATGGTGAAAGAGGCATGGTTCTGGGATCAGAAAGGTCAAGCTTCATATTCCGTCTCTTATCACCAGCTTTGTGCTCTGTGGCCAGAAACTGCTCTGGGCGTCCTCTTTGCAAAGTGAGGCCATCGGCAACGGCTTTGCCAGGGTCATTGTGAGGACTGAAGATAACGTGCCCACTCAGTAACCTTTCCGTTGGTTTTAGCTGCTGTGTTTTAGTGCCTACGACATGCCAGGCACCATGCAAAGCATTTTTCATAAATTATCTAATTTAATCTTTTTAACACCTGTATTACGTGACCATTTGATAGATAGGGAAACTGAGGTCAGAGGCTCAGCAACCTCGCTGCGAAGGCCACTAAGCTGAGTTTAACTTCAGATCTGTTCTGGCTGCAGCTTCCTGTGTCTTCTCTGAGGCTAAGCCTTTCCATACTGCCCTGCGGACCTGGTTACTGGATGCTTTTCGCTCTCTCTGACTTCTGAATCCCCTCTCATTTGTTTTGAATATACATCCAGATCGGGTTGCTCCCCTCATGACTGTCACCCATTGTGGTTGGCTTCTCTGGGCTTGAGATTATCTGGCTGTAAAATGAGGATGTTGGGTGGCCCTCACGGTCTGTCCACTATGGAAGTCCGTTCTGCATTTTGTGAATTTTACCTGCTTATTTCAGCTGTTTCACGGGGTGATTACAGGATCACTGAAGCCAACATTTTTCTAATTTGTTTTGAGCAACGTTATGCATTTCTGTCATTCTCCCAAATTCCAGAGAGGAAAAAAAACAGAGTTCTAAAAGCCTTAGTGACCTCCTAAAACCATAGCAATTAAAAAAAAAAAAAAAAGAAGAAGAACCCAGAGGCCACTGTGACATTTACATGTTCCTTAATTGCGATTTTGTCAAGGGATTATTCTAAAGGACAGGGGGAACAATTTAATTTTTTGTTTCCTTCTGTAATTAGGGAGGAGACACCATGTGTCACCATGTAGTTGCCAACGATTTCAAATTAAAGTCTATCGAAGTGGAGGGGGGAAAGGTAGTTACCAGCGTCACGTATTACCTGGACAGGTGAATTTAGCCATAAGAAGTAGTTATTGGGTAAGGAGCCTGACCTTCACAAGCGATGTGGGCGTGCACTTTTGTGTCAAAATGAGAAAACCGCTAGCAGCGCTTAGCACGGTTACTTCAGGGGGTGGTCTGTTGATCCCGTGATTCGCTCTCCTATTTTTCAGTTTTTCCCCTACATCCTGTTACTGGTGGCCATCCTGCTGTACCTTCCCTCCCTGTTCTGGCGTTTCGCAGCTGTTCCTCATCTTTGCTCAGATTTGAAATTTATCATGGAAGAACTTGACAAAGTTTACAACCGCGCAATTAGAGCTGCGAAGAGCGTGCGTGACCTGGACTTGAGAGACGGTGCCTGCCCAGCTCGAGAAGTTAACGAGAACCTGGGGCAAAGGTAACTTAGCCCCCAGCAGCTAGCCCATCAGGATTTGGGAGTATGAATTAGCAGCCCTTCTCCTGGCCATCCGGGCTTAGGCTTCTCACTACCAGTACATGGGGAACTGTCATCCACTTGGTGACCCCCCCTGGGAGCCAGGAAGGCCCACTGCCCCAAATCTCACCCCCACCTGTCTGCCCCAGCACCTGTCGTCACATCAAGAGTCCTTCCCTTGTGGAGTGAAGCATCGCTGTCTCATGTTCTCAAATGCAGCGCTGGTTGCTTTGACCTACCCCTTCATGGAGAAGCACAGAGGGTGAAGAGACCCCTGAGCACAGAGAGCAGATGGGAGGGAAATGGGGAACAAGTAGACAGCGCCTTGCTTTTTTCACGTTCTTGCTCCGGTTTTTGTTATTGACAATAGCAATATTATTAATAGCTCTCATTTTTAAAAATACTTAATATAGCTCAGACACTTGAGTTTTCGAAATTACGTTATCTCATCCTCAAAACATCATTACAGATAACGGCATTTATTTATCCCCCCCCCCCTCCTTTTTTTTTTCTAGGTAAAAACACTGTCTTATAGCTTTAGGTGGGAGACCTGGGACCTGGACCCGGTCTGTGGGCCCGCAGGCTAAACCCACACTCACCCACCTGTTGGCCTTCTGCTGCTCGCCTATAGGAGGCATATGTGTTCCGGTTAGGCTAGAAAAATTTTCTTTACCTTATTCTACACACTTGAATGGTAAATATAGGTTAAAAATACAGCAGCAGAACAAGAACTAGCAAATTTATTTAACAAACATTTAACATTCACTAGGTGCCCGGAGTTGTTCTAAGAATTTGCAAGTAGAACATTTAATGAACTAGACCTTCCTTAAAATATTAAGGGGGGAAAGTGTTTTATTATTGCTTTTCCTTCTTTTTTTTTTTAAAAAAAAAACCTGATTTTATTCCCTGGTACTCTAGTGAAGTTACAGGTAGAGAAGTATGGGAGGGAAGGCACTGGAGATTTTCGGTGTGATACTGTTGAATATGTTTCTATTTGACAGTCTTGGTTAAGGGTTTAAATTATTTTTATTTGTTTCTTTTCAGTTTGTGGGAGATATCAGAAAGCCACTTCAAGTACCCAATTGTGGAGCAGTACTTAAAGACAAAGAAAAACTCCAAAAATTTAATTGTCACGTACATCAGCTGTCGGGTGCTGTCACTCAGCATTATACTGTTAGCAGGCGTCTACCTGGGCTATTACTTTAGCCTCTCCTCCCTCTCGGATGAGTTCATCTGCAACATCAAATCCGGCATCCTGAAAAATGACAGCACTGTCCCCGATCGGTTCCAGTGCAAACTCATTGCTGTCGGCATCTTCCAGTTGCTCAGTTTCATCAACCTCGTGGTGTATGTCGTGCTGGCTCCCGTGGTGGTCTACACGCTGTTTGTTCCATTCCGACAGAAGACGGATGTTCTCAAAGTGTATGAAATCCTGCCCACCTTTGACGTTCTGCATTTCAAGTCGGAAGGGTACAACGACTTGAGCCTCTACTTTCTTTTCTTGGAGGAGAATATTAGTGAACTCAAGTCGTACAAGTGTCTTAAGGTTCTGGAGAATATTAAAAGCAGCTGTCAGGGCATTGACCCCATGCTTCTTCTGACAAACCTCGGCATGATCAAGATGGACGTGGTTGATGGCAAAAATCCTGAGCCCGTGGAGATGATGGCAGAGGACCAGGGGGACCAGACGGCAGATCTCAAAGGTAGGCTTAGCTCTCAGGGTGGAAGCTGGGGAAGCCCACAGAGCACCTCTGCAGCCGCCTTTTATGAATGACTGACGGTCTTTCCCCCTGCCCACCGTTGTTAAACCATTTTCCTGGTGTGGTTTTAGGTGAAACCCCTCAGTGCTGGGGGAGAGAGGCGAAAGCATTGGTGCTGCCCCAAATTTCCAAAGGAAAGCATCTAGGTTGTGCTCTCTTCCTTCCCTTCATTCTGTCTTTCTCATACTCCACCCCTTGCTCAAGCATTCTTCTCTGATGTCATTCTTGCTAATTTTTGTCTTGTTTTACTGGCTTTTCTCCCTATACTGCTGATCATCTTGTCTTTTATTCTCCATCGCTTACAAAAGAGACTGAGAGTTTATTGATTTAATTGTCGCCCTGACCCAACTTCAGCTGCTCTGCAATGAGGCTAAGATTAACTGGGTAAGGCAAAGACCAGGAGGTAGATTTATAGCAGAAGTTAATTAGTGCCGATGGGTCCTGCCGAGGGACTTCTGTCATAAATACTTGTTTTCCATTTTGACAGATTTGAATGTACACAATGGAACGAAAATAAATAATGGAGAGCAGAATGCTCGACAGAGACTTCTGGATACTTCTTGCTGATGATTTTTTCCCGTGAACTTCAGATCAGTGACCTGGGCAACATGGGATTCATTTTGGCTGAAACACCTCTGGCAGGTACCCAGCTGGTTCGCAGTAGATGGTTCTCAGCAGAGATACTGAGTATGTCTTACTGAGTCCCTGGTGAAAACGATGGTCAACAGAACGTTGTGGAGGATGGTTCATGAACTTCCTACGAGACAACGTGGAGACAAGTAAGCCACAGCAAACGTAGATGTGTACGTCGTCATCAGACGGAAGGTGGAAAGACTAATCCTAGTAAGAGTAACAGACCTCTTAGTGCCTCAGAGAAAAACACCTTTATGTACAGATGGTGCAACGAGCCTCAGAGCTACTGGAAAGCAAGGACTTTGGGAGGTTTTTTTTGTTCTGTTTTATGAAATAATAATAAACATGTCGGGGTATAATTTAATATGAATCTTGTCTGTGCCCTGGTGACTGTTGGATGAGAAAAATATTCACTGGCTGACTGTGGACCCATAAGTGGATCTGCTCCTGGCAGTATCCTACATTGGAAGAATTGCTGGAGCCTCGATTCTCGTACACCAGGCTCTGGACCCAGCTACCTGTCAACCTTGACCAACCGAGATCCTCTAGCCACTATGTGGTGCCCTCTGCTGCAAAGGGCAGTGGACCCAAGTGCTGCTCTGACTGAGAACTTCGTTAATAAGATAGCATCGAAAGGATATTGTGACTTCCATACAGGAAAGAATGCTTCTGAAAAAGCCCAGTGGGGAAAGCTGAACATACAGAAGAAGTTAATCCAATCACTTTGGAAGAGGTTGTCTGCAGGGAAGTCCTCTGTTGTCAAAAGCATTTGAGACAGGATGTTACTTAAACAAATTCACAGAACACAGAAGGCTTAAAGTGAGGGACATTTTGCCTATTACGATCAGAGCGTATAAATGACATCTGCCACATGGGTGTGCTTGGAGCCAGAACAACTTCGCAGTTTATTTATATTTAAGAACATCTTTTAAAAATTCATTTAAATTTAGAATCGTGTGATGTCAAAATTGAGGCCATTTGGGAAGAACATTCTAGCATTGATGGGGAATTATAGAATAAATGTTACAAATGGGTATATAGTGTATCACCCAAGCATTGTTTCATAAACATTTAAGGCTGACCCAGAATATCAAAAACCTTTTTCCAATTCTGATCATGTAAATAGATCCTACACTATGTTTACATTTTATACAAAATTCTTAAAAATGACATCTGTGGACCTCCCTGTTTTTATTCTTAGAAAGTTAATACATTGCTAGTGGATAATCCTCAGGAACTTCAAAGTTTATGGATGGCTCTTAGGGACAGTTGTTTACCTAATCTAATTACATAAGCTGCTCTCCACCTTTCAGAATATTCACAAAAGCAGATTTTATTTGTGCTTCTGTGATGGTTTCTGAGATGGAAAGCTAATGATAAATATCCAGGATGCAATCAGTGTTTTACATTATTCTTACTGCATAATATTTATTACCATGGAATAATAGTGTGACTTAGAAATGTCAGTAACCTAAATCATCAATTTTGCTGCATTTTTATATCACTATATCTGAGATGTTACATCGCAGTTCTCTACACTGGTTTCTTTTTATCATTTGAAAAATTTCTGAAATATATTTTTCTGTGCTATCCTTTTTTTTTTTTTTTTCAAAAAGCCTCAACTTCTTTATAGACAGCCCCTAATTTATAGTTTGAAGTGGTAAAAGTAGATACATTATTTTAGGAGACCAGGGACTCTCTAAGCCCTGTCACATGTAATTCTTTAATTAGAGCCCTTAACCTCTGTGCACCACCCCCATCCCTACTCTCTGAGTTCCAATAACATCTGTGATGCCCCGGACATCACACTAGTGACTGGCTACAAGGATGTGAATAAGGCAGGTCCTCATCTTTGAGGAGTTTAGAGACTAATAAAAGGCAGTGAAGACAGAGGCAGGTATCTAGAGGAAGAGTGACCAGACTGAAGGCCCTTCCAGAAAACTCCCAGCAAATGCTCTGTGTTCTCAGGAGACACCATATTGTTTTTCTCTTTCCCATCATTTCTGTAGCTAATGATTTTGAGAGTCTAATTACAGTTCTTCCCAGAGGTTCTTTAGCCACGTGTCCCCCAGGCTGAAGCTTAAACAAAACAAAGCACAGACAGTGATTTTGAACAGAAAGAGCTCCAATCACCTTTTGTACCTTACTTGCAGGGTTCGGGGAACCCATGCCTTGGGGTACATGATACTGTCCATGAATAGTCATGGTGCTAAGTCTGATGTGGATGTCTGCTCATACATTTTGGCTTGAGAAAATGTGTTATTAGGAAAGTTAACTCCATCCACTGCTGGCTTAGAGGGAGGACTACTTTTGAGATGGCAGATTTCCGAGGATGAGGAGTCATCATTGCTTTAAAAAGGGGGCAAACAGATCCTCAATGACCACCGCCAGTAGTAGCTGACTTTGTTTCTGGCTTGTGTCTTCCTAATAAACCACCACGAGGCCTCTAAACCGGACTCGTAACACCAGCGTTACAGCTGGGGCTGGGACTGATTGTTCTGACAGCAGTTTCCAGCTCCACTTTTAATTTCTCCAAGGGACAGGCAGAGATCCTCTAATATGGAGGCTCTTAAACTTTTGGGAGGTTACAAACCCCCCCTTGTAAGTATATTCTTTTTTTTTTTTTTTGTAAGTATATTCTTTAAAGCTATGGACCCTCTCCTCAGATATACACACAACACTACATACACCTTCAAGGGTCACCGTGGTCCACGCAGCCCAGGTTAAGAAGCTGTGCTCTAATGCCTGGGGACCGAGCTGCATGGCAGGGAGGCTCCCGTGGCCCTTGTGGAAAGCTTCTGCTTCCGACAGTAAGTCTCAGCTGTACACTTACTTAGTGAAACCACGTTTGCACACTTTTGAATGAACTGTCGTCCCCTTTGAGTAACTGACATCATTTCCTAGAGTCAGGCTGAAGAAGTCAATTAAAAGAGCCGGTGGGGTGGGGGCAGTAGCTTGGAGTGATCAGGCAGCTGGCATGGACCGCTCTTCTCTCTCTGGCCACCAGGAGTGATCTTATGCCAAACCCAAGTCATTGCCCCTCCGCAGCCAGCCTCACTGGAATGTGGGGAGGGAGGGCATACACCTGACCTGTAAGAGGCTTTGTCCTACTTTGTAGTCGTCCTGGGAGAATGCGAGAAACGTCCCATTGTACGGCGGGTCTGGTTGCATGTTTGTGTTTCATGTGTGGAAGCTTCCTTCCTGTTCTGAGTACCCTCTCCTTTCCAAAAATGAGCTAAGGTGGGATGGCAGGGCACCGTGGGCATTGGCCCCGTGAGAACTGTTCAGCTCTTAGAAGCGGATTGTTGCACAGCTTTTAAAATGCATCCGTGTTGGTTTCTTTTGCTTATCTCCAGGATAAATCGAAGATCTAGGAGGGTGGGAGTTTTTACCCATTGTTATATCACAAGCTCCTGAAAAACAATGGCTGGCGTGTAGTAGGCATTCTGTAAATATTTGAATAAATGAACACACCGTTATAATAAATCCTAGTTTGTGGGCAACTGTAATTTGATTTTAAAAGGCAAATGGTCCTCTGCAAGGGAGGGGAGGCTCATTTAGCCTCTTGGTGGAGAAAGGAGTAGTTCTGCAAATGAATAGGTTTCTGCATATTAAGTAGTGACGATTTTTAGCTTTTTATCGTGGAGTAAGTTGTGATCACTTTCCAAGTTCAATACAAGTTCAGTGTTGCCTCGCAATGATTAGGGCGATTGAAATTATAAAGGTCCTTGTCTCGGTAGTTTCCCAAAATAACCTCTTGAAAAGGAATGTCGAAATGTGCAATTGTGAGTAATTGAGGTTTCATCTGATGGCACTGGGATGAAATGGCTCCTTCTGGGCGGTCATTGGCATTTTCGCCCTATTTTTCACAAGTAAAGTGAAACCTTCGGAAAAGGTTGGCAAAGATGATATTGTGTCGTTTGTGGAATGTAATAGATATTAATCCGTGGTTGGTTTGTGCTGCCTGCTTTAGGTGAAATGTATTGTTTCTGGGTTCTCTTTTTAGCTGTAAAAATACTTTGTCAGTTAAAGCATGCGGTTTGATCAGTCATTGTTCTTCAAGTTCCTGAAATTTCTAAAAGTTTCTTATGCCTTGAGTGCCTCCCCCTGCCCCACCAGAAGAGGAAGAAAGAATTCCACAATGTCACAAGTGTTTCCTACAAAAACTGAAGCCATCCGCTCCTCTTTAACAAGTTGGCTCTTTTTAAAGCACCAGAATGACAATTTAATGGTATTCTATAATGTGGTGCTCTAGGCGTAAATTCTTTCTAATGACTGCATTTCTTCAAAACTTCTAAAGAAAAATCAGTATGTTCTTTCTGCTATGTCATTTGGTAAGAATGATTGGTTTCTATTCCACAGAGGTTGAAGGATGGGAACCAATTACGGTCTTGGAAAATGACCTTTAAAAAAAAACCAAGAACCTTGAAAGCTCTGCATTTGGGTGGTTATCACTGTTATATTTCATATTTCCACCTAAGTCACCTGTCCGCGTCCTACATTCTGACCATGCTGACTTCTCTTTAAGGAGAGTTGAAAGGCTGAAAATCAAGGCTGCTGTGTCTATAGATACAAGTGAAACAGTGTTTTTGTTCTGCACTGTCCTGTGTACCTAAATAAAACTTCTTTTCTAATGAAAAATGTGTCTTAATATTTCTCACCTTCTCTTCAGGGAAGATGTAGCAGAAGCTGAGTTCTGAAATGTCTTGAGGCTCATTCCTCTCTGCTGAATACACAAAATTCAGTAGGCGTCATGGCACGTATTAAAATCCAGTTGTCAGTAACTAAAGGAAAAAAGTCCTTGATGAAGGGCCCACAGATTCTGGAATTTCTAAAGCAGAAATCAGATGCTTTCTGATTGGGAATTGTTTGCCTGGGTTTGGAGAGGAAGGAATAGAGGCTGTATACTGCCAAACATGGGTTGGCCTGCCTCCCTCTCTTAAGAAGGGGACTCCCTTGTACAATGGTCAATTAACACAATTGACTGTTGTGGGTAATAAATCAGCTGCATGAAATCTTAATACAGTGCCTGCCACATAGTAAGTACTCCGTAAGTGCTAGCTGCGACTGTCATCACCTCCTCCAGCTCCCCCACTGTTTCCTAGGGTGGCCCCCCTGGGAACCTTGGAGATTGTATTAGTTGTCTCTTGTTCCATAACTCTTTACTATAATCATGACAGCTTAAAGCAACACATACTTATTATCTGGCAGTTTTCTAGGTTAGAAGTCTGGACATGGCTGAGCTAGGTCCCCTCCCCAGCGTCTGACAAGGCTGCAATCAAGGTGTGGATGGGCTGCGTTCTTACCCGGAGGCAACCCTGGGGAAGGAGCTGCTTCCAAGCTCCCTCGGGTTATTGGCAGAATTCATTTCCTTGCGATTGTCTGACTGCTTTTTCTGACCGTTGGCCGGAGGCCACCCACAGGTCCTGGCGTGTGGGTTTCTCTAGCATGACTGTGTATGTCATCAAGCCCATAGGACTGTCTTTCACAACAGGAAGGGCCTGGTCCCTCTTAAGGGTTTTGACCTGATGAACTCTCTCCCTCTTGATGAACTCAAAATGAACTGCTTTGGAGCTGCGTTTCATCTGCAAAATCCCTCCTCCTTTGCCTTGTTCTGTTGCCTAGAGGCGAGTCACAGGTGCTGCCCCACTCGGGGAGGAGATTACACAGGACATGAACATCAGGGAATCACGGGGGCCACCTTAGTGTCGTGCCTGCCAGGGAAGTCATCCTAAAACCCAGCCTCTCTGTTTCCGAGCCTGCGGTTTAACCTACCCCGCACCCTTCTGAGGCACTCATCCCCAACACTGTTTTTCAGGCTCTTGTCACTGCTTCCCTGAATTCCACTAATGGTCCTTCTGTGTCTAACGCATCTTCCGCATTCAGTGGCCTTTGTGGGAAGCAGATCTGATGATGCCAGCCCTCATCACCACCCCAGCCCCACCACTTCTAAATCGCTCGGAACTCTCCATGGATTTCAGTATAAAAAGCAAACTTTAGGGGCTTCTCTGGTGGCGCAGTGGTTGAGAATCTGCCAATGCAGGGGACACGGGTTCGAGCCCTGGTCTGGGAAGATCCCACATGCCGCGGAGCAACTAGGCCCGTGAGCCACAACTACTGAGCCTGCGCGTCTGGAGCCTGTGCTCCGCAACAAGAGAGGCCGCAACAGTGAGAGGCCCACGCACCGCGATGAAGAGTGGCCCCCACCTGCCACAACTAGAGAAAGCCCTCGCACAGAAACAAAGACCCAACAGAGCCATAAATTAATTAATTAATTAATTAATTTTTAAAAAAAACAAAAAAAACCAAATAGAATCAAAAGTAACTTAAAAAAAAAAAAAAGCAAACTTTAGGGGAACTGCCTCCTGCCCACTGCTTCAGGCTCATCCCCGCCGTCCCTCCTGTCTTTGATGCGGCCACATGTACTGTTCCTTCAAGGTCTCTCTGCTTCCTCAGGTGCTCGTCTCTGTCCCCATCCCCTCTTACCTTTTATTCAAAAGTCAGCTCCATGTTGGTGGGAATGCAAAATGGTGCAGCCATTCTGGAAAACAGCGTGGCGGGCTCTCAAAAAAAATTATAGAATTACCATATGACCCAACAATTCCACTTATGGGTATGTGTTAGTCAGCTTAGGCTGTCATAACAAAATACCAGAGGCTGGGTGGCTTAAACAAGAGAAATTTACTTTCTCACAGTTCTGGAGGCTAGACGTCCAAGATTGAGATTCCAGTCAAAGCAGTGTCTGGTGAAGACTCTCTCCCCGACTTGGAGACAGCTGTCTTCTTGTTATGTCCTCACAAGGCCTTTCCTTGGTGCATGCACATGGGTGAGGGGGAGAGATCTCTCTTCTTCTTCTTATAAGACTACCAGTCCTATGGGATCAGGACCCCACCCTTATGACCTCATTTAACCTTAATTACCTCCTAAAGATCCTATCTCCAAATACAGTCACATTGGAAGTTAGGGCTTCAACATATGAATTTTAGGGGGACACAGTTCAGTCCACAGCAGGGTGTAAAACCAAGAGAATTGAAGGTAGGGTCTTGAAGAGCTGGTTGTACACCCATGTTCATAGCACTATTGTTCACAATAACCAAAGGTGGAAGCAGTCAAAATGTCCATCAATGGATGAACAGATAAAGAAAATATGGTACATACATACCTCCCTTGTAGCATGGTACATGCTACAACACAGATGAAACTTTAGGACATTATGTGTGGTGAAACATGAGTATTTTACCACAATTTTAAAAAAAAACTCCAGCATCTCCTACAAGAAGCTCTCATGACTTCCCCGCTCCTCTTCCCCTGATTCAGATGTCCCCCCTGTGCTCAAGATTACACACTGCCTGGGTGCTTGGTGCACTGCGGTATTGCATGGGGCCAGGAAAGCTCTTGAAGGCAGTGTTTTCCTCATTCTGTAACCAAGCAGGACCCCATGGGGCCTCCCCCATATCCTCTGCTTAAGCTCCTCTCTGAAGTACCGAGATAATAGTATTTGATGTACATTTCCTGAGTTGTTTTGCGGATATGAAGCCCCACCCTCTCTCCAACAAATGGAAGATGTTAACTACTTGACTACCCGTGAGCACATAGCCCCTGGCCTCCTGGAGCCTAAGGACTTATAATGTCAACCCCTGTGACACCACCCTGCTACCTCACCATCAGCCAGTCAGAGAATTGTGCACATGCTGATCACGTACCCTGCGACCCCCCTCCCTCACCTGGCTTTTAAAAGTGCTTTGCAGAAACCCTACAGGGAGTTTGGCATGAGCCACCCATCTCCTTGCATGGCCCTGCAATAAACCTTTCTCTGCTCCAAACTCCACTCTTTCAGTTTGTTTGGCCTCACTGTGCATTGGGCACACAAACTTGGTGTTAACAGTTCTTGTATCCCCAGCACCTGGCCCACAGCCTGACACCCAGACACTAAGGAACTATTTATACCCTCGTATACCCATGAATGTCTTCTGAGAATACCCAGTGTAGATGAGAGCATCAGATCAGAAGGGAACTGCCCCCTCCCCCAGCCCAGCCCATCACTGGGTCTCTACCACCACTCCGTCCATTTTGCCCAATTAGAGGTGCCACGTACAACACACCCTCCATTTCCTTCTGTCACTTTAGTGACCGAGGGCTGAACTGGGGGTCTTTCCGAAACACCTGTAAAGAACTCTCCTGCTTGGTGACTTCTCCATCTGCACCCGTGCGAATTGATATCTGAGCGGCCTCATTTCTTTCTCTAAGGTGTTGGGCTGCACCCTACAGGTCTGCAAGCCCTGTCCTTGCCCAGCCTCAAGACCAAAGAAAGAGCCTGGGATCAGTGACAGAGACATCAGTGGTTTAATGGGCAGGGGTGTTAGGAAGCTTTGACTGAAACCGCCTGCCTTGGCCAGGCACGAAGATAACCACTTGCCTGAGCCGTCTCACAACTGGGCGTCCCGATAAGGAACACAGTGCTGCCGCTGAAAACTAATGGGAGAATCTGGGAGGGGCCAAAAGAGGGAGGAGATGACCAACGTCCCAGAGCCCTTCGTGCTGGAATCCGTCTTGGCTGAGAGATGTGCACGCCACCAGGAAGGACCCCGAGTCAGACTATGGGCCCAGCAAGACTACTAGCCCGAGACAAGCCGGAAACTAACCCCATTACCATAAACCCCGAGACTGCGAGCCACGTGGCAGAGCAGTTCCCCTGGGTTCCCTTACCCTTCTGCCCTCCGCCCAGGCTCCTTCCCAATAAAGTCATTTGCTTTGTCAGCACGTGCGTCTCCTTGGACAGTTCATTTCTAAGTGTTAGACAAGAGCCCACTCTCGGACCCTGGAAGGGGTCCTCCTTCCAGCAACAGGGGGAGCTTACATGTCTGAAGCAGGGCACTGGAGGGACACCCCATCCTTGTGCACCAGATGGCGGGCAGGACATGGCAGCACTCTTCGCTCTGGAGGGAAGGGGGAGGTTACCGGTTATAGAGGGAATTGACATCAGGTCACCTGAGAAACCAGCAGAGGATCATACCCCTCACTGCCCCTTTGATAAACTATCATAGTAGAGAGAATTCTGCTCTAAAGATTAGAACAATCACTAGCTGGGACTGGGGGCAAGTATGTAGGCGTTTGCTGATTAGGCTCTCTGATTAAGAGGGAAGGTGAGTCAGGTGAGTAGGGTGTGGGTGAGGCAGGGACTGGTCCAGCAGGGGATGTACAGAGAGCAAGAGAACAGCCATCTGGAGTGGCCTGATCAAACATAGGGGTTCTAACATACACCACCTTATTTAAACACTGATGCCGGTGGAGTAAGAGAACGGTGACACCTTCTGTTTATGACTTGTGCCCAGTCAGGAAAGAGGCTTAGTCTATGCTGCTTCCCCTATACCACCACCACCACCACACCGGGGTGAGGGCAGGGCATAAAGAAAGATGCTGGAGGCTGATGACCAGGGCCAGCAGCTCTGTACTTCTTCTGATAAAACCGAATTCCAGTAACTAAACCGCAGAATGGAGAATTTGTTGATTTGAATCCTACCTCTTCCCCTGTCAAATAACATCAGTGTTCCGGTTCCCTTCTTGAAAGTGAGATGAAAAAAAAGAAAGGACAAATAAATGCTTCTTTGTGGTTCTCTAGAGACTGCAGACCCCTCAGGGAAAGCAGAAGGAAGTCAAATCCAGTGACGGAAGGAAAATCAAGATACATTTTCCAAGAGCCATGTTCCAATGCTTCAGTGCGTCTTTTCTCAGACAGGAAGAAAAGAAAAACCAGAGAAACCAAAATGCTATCAAAAATCACTTCCAGGGCTTCCCTGGTGGCGCAGTGGTTGAGAATCTGCCTGCCAATGCAGGGGACACGGGTTCGAGCCCTGGTCTGGGAAGATCCCACATGCCACGGAGCAACTGGGCCCGTGAGCCACAACTACTGAGCCTGCGCGTCTGGAGCCTGTGCTCCGCAACAAGAGAGGCCGCGATGGTGAGAGGCCCGCGCACCGCGATGAAGAGTGGCCCCCACTTGCCGCAACTAGAGAAAGCCCTCGCACAGAAATGAAGACTCAACACAGTCATAAATAAATAAATAAAAGAACGTGAATTTCTTTAAAAAAAAAAAAAAAAAATCACTTCCAAATCCCCAGAAATGTAATTCACATTACCTCAGGAAGCAAAGAGATAGAGCTTCCATGGAAACTTCAAAGATATGAAAGGAAACGTTCTCATGGTAATTTCAGAGGTAAAGAATCCCATAAAGATTTTAACATTTGTGCATTTGGTCATTTTGAATATCAAAACTGTCTGTTGCAAAGGAAGCTTTAAGCACAGAGGCCCTTGAGGCTCTTTACTACCTTTCAAAGTACTTAATAAATTATCACCCCTTGAGATAAGGGAGGCTACACTTTTTAAGGGAAGAGAAAAGAAATTGCCCCAAACTATAGCAGCTGCAAATGGGAGCAGAAAAAAGAGTAAGCATTAGATAGAACAAGGGTAGTCTAGAGGGCTCCCCAATAGATTATGATGAGAGCCACATAAATAATTAAAATTTTTCTAGTAGCCACATAAAAATAATAAAATGAAACAGGAGAAATCAATGTTAAGAATTATTTCAGCTAACCCAACATATCCAAATTCTCATTATTTCAACATGTAATTGATATAAGAAATACTGAGATGTTACACATTTTTTTAACTGAGTGTTGAAATCCAGCCCATCTCATTTCAGACTAGCTTCCCTCAAAGTGCTCAGTGGTCACATGTGGTCAGTGGCTACCATATTGGACAGAGCAGGTCAAAACAGAATGTTTCACCCATGTCCGCTCCCACCCCATGGCATGAACTTTAATGACTTGTGTCTTTGCCAATGTCTTTCTTTTGGCCTCGGGGTCTTGAAGTCCAACTCCTCTCCGAAATATTATCTGTCCCTTTCATCAGAAAGAACTGGGTGCACATTCTCTGTGCTCTGAAACACAAGTCTATGAGTTCGTACCACCTGCTCAGCACGAGATGCACATTAAATACCTCCTTCCTCCCCTTGCCGCAGCTTTAATCTGGAGTAAAAGGAGTGCTGCTCCCCCAACCTGCATGCACTCTTGCCTTAATTGCTGTTCTGTTTGTTGTTTGCTACTTGTCCTTGTTCTCCTCAAACAGGCTGAAGGCTGTTGTCTTAGTGTCTTCATGGTGAAACAGAGCGGGACCCTGTGGGTACCCCCCCGCACCTCCACCCCATACAAATCCTTTCTGTGTCTCCCGTTTCTGGTTTGTAGGAAGTAGGCTTCATTCAGCCTCCTTGACTTTCTCTGAGTTCCAAAGGGCAGATTCAAACAGTTGCTAATCAGGGAAGAGAGGGAATGCAGAAACAAGGGAGAAGCAGTCAAGAAACAATAGTGCAGCCTTGGGGCAGGGTCCTGGTTCCTCCTCAAGAAATAAAATAACAAAATACTCTTGAGTTCTGTAGGAACTAAGGCCCCCATGCAGGTGGAGGCTGGTGACTTCAGGCTGAGCACAGGATCCCTGGAGCCCCACCCTGTAACCTCACAACCAACCAATCAGAGGAAAGTCTGTAAACAGTGGAAGATAACAAAGACTCTGACCCCCCTCCCCAAATGATTCTCCCTTTAAAAACTTTCATGGTCAAGCAGAATCTTCAGAGCTGGTTTTTGGACACGAGTCCACCTTCTCCCCAGGTTGCCAGCCTCCTGAATAAGCAACTTTTCCTTTCCTACCAGCACTTGTCTTTCGAGTATTGGCTTTTGAGTGGCGGGCAGCCGAACCTGAGTTCAGTAACAATAGTAGACCTCCCCCAACCTCAGTCTAGCCAGTGCCAGCAGAGCCAGATGAAGTGAGATGGGAGGGAGAGCAAGGACAAGTGGGGGTGAAGACGTGTGTTTTACTCCTCTGAGCGCAAACTGCATGTGCTCAGGGTCATTCTTTCTCCTTCAACCAAAGCCTTGATGATGGAGGGAAGGAAGCATAGTAGAGTCCCTCCAAAAGGGTTTTCCCACAAATGAGCTGGCTAAGTCACAGCCTCTCACTGCCCAGGTGAGAGACATGAATACTCCATGTGCTCCCTTGGCAGGATCAGACACTGGACAGCTCCACAAAGAAATCTCTGAAGCCCAAAGTGGAAGGAATTTGGGACTGAATGAGCCAGCTTCTGACAGCTCCCTTTCCATACCAAGGCCCTGTGGTGGAAGAGAAGCTTGCAACTCTGGGGTCAGAGGAGAAGTGGAATCGAATCTTTACCTTCCTGCTTAGAGCTCTATGACCTCGGTGAGCCTCAGGTCTTTCATCTGTAGAATGGGATAGTAATATCTCACAGGACTTTTTTTTTAACTTTTAATTTGGAAATAATTATAGACCCACAGGAAATTGCAAACGGAGTACAGAGCGGTCCCCTGTACTCTTCACCCAGCTTTCCCTAATAGTAATATCTTACATAATTACAGCATAATATCAAAGCCAGTGGAATTGATAGTGGTACACTCTACAGACTTTATTCAGCTTTCACCAGTTTTATATGCACTCCTGTGTGTGTGTGTGTGCACACAATTCTATGCAATTTCATCACACGTATGGATGTGTGTGACCACCACCACAATCAAGATACAGAACAGTTCCATGACTACAAAAGAACTCCATGCTACCCCTTTATAGCCACTGACCCATCCCCAATCTCTGGCAATCACTAATCAGTTCTCCATCTCTATAATTTTGTCATTTCTAGAATGCTACACATATGGAATCATACAGCTGTTGACCAATAAAAGAAAAAAGCACAACCTGAATGTTGAGAATTGTGTTTTATTCAAGGACATTCTGAGGACTATAGTCTGGGAAGGCAACCTCTCAGATAGCTCTGAGGGAGTGTTTCAAAGAGATAAGGGAGGAGCCACGATATATAGGAGTTTGTTGCTGAGAAAAAATGTAGTAAAACATCAAAGATTATTGCTAATCACAAAAAAACCGACATCTCAAGTTAATGATCTTAGTGCTTTTCTATATATGGGAAGATGCAGGAGTTTGGGCTCATTGAAATTATTCCTTTCATACGCACCTTAACTATCTAGGGCCAGTGTCCTGTTTTTCTCCATTCTGAAGTCCCCTCAGGGCACACCCAGGGGCAGCTGCAGTGCCTGATGGCTCTATGGCCAGGACATCCTTTATTTACTGAAATTGCAGGCGACATTCTTTGTTCACAAAAGATACAACCTTTTGAATTGGCCTTTCTTTCACTCAGCTCAATGCCATCCAAGTTGTTGCATGTATCAATAGTTTGTTCCTTTTTATTACTAAAGAGTATTCTGCACAAGCTTGTTTGAGGACCCCACAGAACAGCACAAGAGTAGCACAGACCAGCAAGTCACTAGCACAGGGCTCAGTAAATGTCAGTTCTTCTTTCCTGGCAGCTGATTCTGAGGTCTTGCTGAAGGTGGACACCAGCTTGGGGCAGCGATCCCCACGGCCCATGAATTCAACTCCCCCTCAGTTTGTCTTTCTGCTGGATAAACCCTATGGTCAGAGCACATCTAGTCCACTCCTCCCTTTTAGAGCCAAGGACAGTAAGGCCCAGAGAAGGGAGGAGGAGAATATAAGACCCCAGGTCCTGGATTCTGAGCCTGGGGCTCCCTTCCACTGCACTGTACCTGCTTCCGGGCCTGCAGGTTACGCCAGGTGGCCAATCCCCCGCTTGGCCCTGGGGCAATCTTTGTTTAGCACATCAGTTGGGGAACTGGGCTCCTTACCAAGCCGGTGAGTCACCCCTGAGCACCAATCGGGTTGGGGCAGGGACCCAAAGATGGTGAGCTTTTCCCTAGATACAAAGTTCTGATGAGGATGAAGACTTCATGACTTCAAACTCTGCTCAGCTGCAAGATGAGACGGGAGTTCCCTCACTCAACAAAGGCTTCTCAAACTCCTACCGGGACCGATGATGGGGACACAAAGTTGAACAAACCAACAGGCCTCAACTTCATGGAGTTTCCTTGGGTAGATGGTGACAAAAAAGGGAGGGGGAAGCCAAGGAATACTGTTGCCACAAAAATAGAAATGAGGTTTTTTCCTCTCCTGATAACCAGGAAAATAAAGGGAACAGTGAACAGGCTACCTAAACTGGTCTTAGTTAATCAATCCTAGTTTTATTTTTAACTGTTACGAATCTGTAGTGTCTGTAGTTAGATTTGTCCTTTACAAAGCTAACCTGTCATCCCTAATCCTGTGTAATTTAGGTAATTTACATCCTGCACCTGGTTTTTTTTTCTTTACTCTCCCTATAATCTCTTTTTTTTTTCATAAATTTTATTTATTTATTTATTTATTTTGGCTGCCTTGGGTGTTCGTTGCTGCGTGCGGGCTACTCTTCGTTGCGGTGCATGGGCTTCTCATTGCGGTGGCTTCTGTTGTTATGGAGCACGGGCTCTCGGCACATGGGCTTCAGTAGTTGTGACACTCGGGCTCAGTAGTTGTGGCGCACGGGCTTAGTTGCTCCGCGAGCATGTGGGATCTTCCCGGACCAGGGCTCGAACTCGTGTCCCCTGCATTGGCAGGCGGATTCTTAACCACTGTGCCACCAGGGAAGTCCCTCCATATAATCTCTTGTAGCAAATCACCCCTTGTAGCTGTTTGCATTTCAGAAAGGAGGTCGCAGACCAGTAACCCAGAGACTAACAGACCCAGTTACCAGGCTGCCAGACCCAGTTATCGGGTTGCCTTACTCCAGCAGTGATTGTTTTGAAATAATGCGAGAAGAAGAATGCAAGACCTTCACCATTTTGATCCTTATCACTCACTGCAGACCGCGAGCTCCCCATAAGAATCCCTGTAATTCCCTAGGAACGGGGCTGCACAGTTCTTTTTTTTTTTTTTTTTTAAATAACTTAAGCAGGTACTTTATTTTTTTTTAACATCTTTATTGGAGTATAATTGCTTTACAATGGTGTGTTAGTTTCTGCTTTATAAAAAGTGAATCAGCTATACATATATATATATCCCTATATCCCCTCCCTCTTGCGTCTCCCTCCCACCCTCCCTATCCCACCCCTGTAGGTGGACACAAAGCACCAAGCTGATCTCCCTGTGCTATGGGGTGCACAGTTCTTGAGGCACTAACCTACTGTGTCTTCCCTTTGCCTGGCAAAGAAAATAAAGAGCCTCTCTATTTCTTATCTTCCAAATCTCTGTCTCCGTATTTTTATTTGGCATTGGTGCACAGGAAGCCAAGATTTTGGCAACAATACTAAGCCTTCATTTCTATCTGTCATTTCACCTCTCCCAGCCGTCTCTGCCCAAGGAGGGGCTCAGACTAAACACCTCTGACATCTAATGTCTGTTCTCTGGATCCAAGTCCTCTCCCGACTGTCCCGCACTGGCTCTCAGGAACCCAGACAGAAGGAAGAAGGGAAATTGTATTTGTTGAGCACCTGTATGCCAGGCATTAAATAATATACATTGGCTCACTAAATCTTCACAATCTAGCGAGGACGTTCCCTTAGTTTGGGGGTGAGAGACATAGGCAAGTGGTTAAGGGAATGGGCGCTCAAGCCACCCGGGTTCTTTCTGTCTCGAGGCCACCCTCTGACTGCTGTGTGCCCTTGGTTCCTGGCTCCACTGGGCCTTGGTTCCTTCATCTATAACATGCGTCATGGGGTTTGGTGAGAACGAAAGAGATTGTCTAAATAAAGGCACTAAACATAGTGCCAGCACATAGAAAACACTCAAAGCTTAAAAAAAAAAAAAAAAAAAAAAGTCTAAGCATTTTCTTTGTTCACAAGTAAACCATGTTTGAAAACTAGAAAATCCCAAACTATTGGAGCATAATAGAATGCACTGTGGCATACTGAACAAGTTCAATTTTGGTTTTGATCAGAAAATCTGGTTTAGCACCTGAACTCTGAAACAACGGGTGATGGTGGGAAAGTCATATAAAATGTTTCTCTCTGTATGTACCAATGTCTACCTTTCAGGGCTGTTGTGAGGATTCAATGAGACAATGCACCTGGCACTCAAGAGGAGCTCAACAAATAAATAGTAGCTGTTTCTCTTCCCTCAAAGAGAAACCCACTCACAACAGCTAAGTGCAAGGGATCACTCCGAGTTTCTTCATGGCAGCCGGTGGTGGGACATTCGGCTGGGAAAGCATCCTGGAAAAGTGATTGCAAAGCCTGGAAGAGCTCCACCTTTTCTAAGAGCAGCTGCACGCCCTGCCCTTAATCCCCGGGTTTTGTGGCTGGGCCCCATGTGAGTGGCAGCAAAGACAGGGGAGGGTTGTGAGAGTGACGTGGCTATTTTCAAAGCTACTTGGGAATATCCCTGAGTCAGAGAGCCCCCGAAGAGCAGCCAGACGGGCCTTGTGGGTGTGAACCTTGGAGCATTTGGAGCGGAGGCTGGAGAAGCTACGTGGGGGAACCCCAGCCCCCGGCTCTGGGCAAGCCTGGGTGGGCGCTGGGGAGACCAACGCATCACGCACGTCCCAGCTCTGACGTCAGCGCTCCTGTCTCCGAGCCTGAGCCCCCGCTCACCCCTTCCCGGCCACTCTCAGTTTCTATTCCCCCTTCCTCTTTTTTTCTTTATTATATTTTTAATTAAAAAAAATAAAGATGATGCAAGCTGTTCATGATTACATATGCGTTTCCAAAAAAGAAATCAGACGAGACAGAGATATATGGAGTGAGAGTCCCACCTTCACTGTCCCCCGTCCCCCTCCCAAGCCCCGCGCCACTGCCCTGCGGGAGTCACGGTCACCGTCTAGGTGTCAGCCTCCTCGCCTGTCATGGGTGCGACATCCCTCACCCAGCTTCGTCTCCGCATGAGCCCCTGCCTCGCTGTGCCCACTTAATGGTTTTAGGACTGAATTGTCCAGGAAAGGGAAGAGCGTCATAGTTTTCGCACACATACATTTTTCACCCAACAAACCATTTTAGTCAAGCGTTACTGGGTCCGGAGAACTTCTTTCTCCAGTGGATTTAAAGAGGGTTAAGAGGGTGGGCTCTGAAGGCGGGCAGCCGGACTCCTCCCTGTGGTTTTGTCCCATGACTTGAGCAAGCTCTTCAACCTCCTTGCAACCCAATAGGCATTTGGAAGATGGGGATAATAACATCTACCTCAGAAGACTTGTGAGGATGAAATGAGGGACCACGTGCAAGAGCTACGTGCCTGGCACAGGGGAAGCCCAATGTGAGGACTCCTTGTTTGATTAGAATTCGTTGTGTTTGCCTTAAAATTTAACTCTCAGACAGTAATCTTTTTTTTTTTTTTTTTGGCCCCCCTGTGTGGCTTGCGGAATCATAGTTACCAGAGCCAGGATAGAAGCGGGGTCTCCAGCAGTGAAAGCCCGGAGTCCTAATCGCTGGACCACCAGGGAATTCCCCCATCTCGGACAGTAATCTTGTATAGCATTTTCAGGTTTTTAATGGTCACCTCACAATATGAATCCATCCAATGTACAGTATCCAAATGAGCGTGGTGAATTTAGCCTTCTGATGATGAATCCCAAAGGAGTTGGGTCTGGTGGGTGGGGCTTACCAGCAGGTGCATTCTTGTTTTCCTGGTTAGGATAGTAATATATGTTCCTAGGGGGAGAATTTGGAGAGTACACACACAAAATATAAAATAAAAATCAACTGTAATGTGTATGGCTTGCCCGGGTCATTTGACAAGAGTGAGAGTTGTTGAGGTTTGTTGAGGATTCTTTGGCAAATGCTTTACAGGCATGGACTCATTTGATGCCTGGGACATTAATAAGATATATCTATATATCTATATATATCTATATCTATCTATCTATCTATCTATCTATATCTATCTATATCTATCTATCTATCTATCTATAAAGATAGATAGATGATAGATAGATGGATAGATAGATAGATAGATAGATGATAGATAGATAGATAGATATCTGCCCCTGGTTCCTGACACTGGGATCCTGAAACCCTTATAATTTCCTGGGTGATAAGAGTGTCTTTTGTTCTAATGAGGTGACTCTGAGTGGGCTCCTGGATGGCTCCTGGATGGGGGCTGGACATTGGAAAGACCAAGTCATGATTAGAAGCTTAGAATTTTCAGCCCCGCCCTCCATCCTCCAGAGAGGGTAAGGGGATGGAAATGGAGTTAGTAATCGATCATGCCTACATGAGGAAGCCTCCGTAAAAAAATCCCAATAACATGGGGTTTCGAGAGCTTCCAGGTGGGCGGACGCATCTATGAACTGGGAGGGTGACGCACCCCAACTCCATAGGGACAGAAGCCCCTGCACTGGAGACCCTCCCAGACCTCACCCTATGTATCTCTTCATCTGGTTGTTTATATGTATCCTTTATTATAATCCTTTAATAAACCTGTAAACATAAGTCAATGTTTCCCTGAGTTCTGTGAGCTGCTTTCTCAAATAATCAGATCCAAGGAGGAGCAGGTCATGAGAATCTCTGATTTATAGCCAAGCTGAACAGAAGTTGTGGGTAACCTGGGGACCTGCTATTTGGGATTGGCATCCGAAGCGTGGAGGGGACAGTCTCGTGGGATTGAGCCCTTAACCTGTGGGATCTGACGCTTCCAGGTAGATAGTGTCAAAATTGAATTAAATTGGAGGACACCCAGCGGGTGTCACAGAGAATTGCTTGTTGGTGTGGGAAACAAACCCACACATTTGCTGACCAGGAGTGTCAGAAGTAAAGTGTTCTGTGTGAAAGAAGAGGAGCCACACAGGAGGAGAACTGGCTGGTTTTCCTAACACAATGCCCATCAACACTGTAAGAGTCAGATACTGTCCATCCTAATTTTACAGATGTGGAAAGAGAAGCATATAGAGATGCATTCAGGCTCCGACCCCACTTCCCCCCACCCCTGGGGATCCCGAAGTGTCATGTCTTCAGAGAAACTTGCTCTGACACCGAGACTCCATTAGATCCCCGTTATACAGAATCAGAGCAATTAATCCTTTTCTTATTGTTCTTATATGTTTGTAAAATTGTTTTGTAGTTATTTACTTAGTGATTTGCTTATAGTCTCCCCACCCCCAGCCTACAGGCTTCTCAGAGGCAGTACGTAGTCTGTGTCTAGCTTTCCCTGGTAGGCCTAGATGCTAAATAGATTCTTGTTTAAAAAGAGATGCATTCACCCCAAACCAAACAGTTTTTGAAGGAGAAGTGGAATCTGGGTTCCAAAGGCTGTGCTCTTAACCGTTCTGCCAGGCCGATCCTCTTCTTCGAAAGGTGAGGCCTGAGGTGCTCGCAGCAGAATCAGCCTGGCATCATTCCTTCATTTCTTTACTGCACGGACACGTCACACGCTTCACGGTAACAGATACTAGGGTCAGTCAGACCCCATCCCTACCCTTGAGGGCACACGGGCTAGAAGTAGAGAAGCAGAGTGGGTGGTAAAGCCCCACAACACTTGACAAATGCTATCAAGGGGGGTGTGTAAAACACCCCTTGGGATATTGTATAGGAACACAGAGAGGGAAACTTCACAGAAGAGGTCGCATTTGGGTTGGCTTCTCATTTACCAGATAAAGGGGCCAGAATGGTAGTTGCATTCCAGTCAGGGACCTGCAAGGGCAAATGAATGAAGGTGTGAAAGGTGAAAGTATATGGCCCACAGTTCAGGGTAAAAAGGAGTGGGCCGGGCCCCATCTCTTCACCTCCATCCCAGGCCACCTCAGTCATCCTGCAGTCTCCAGGATAAGCCAGCAGTCAGGCAGTAGATACACAAAGACAGTCCTGGACCCGACAGAGCTCCCCATCAAGTCAAAGGAAGGGACAGGTGGAGGTACACAGGTTTGGGGTCAGTGAAGGAAGTCTTGCCCAGGAAAACAGAACCTGCACTAAGCACCTGCCTTGGTAGGTACTGGGCTAGAACATTTAATCTAAATTGACGAATTTATTCCTCACCACACATTAGCAAGTAGGTTTGATTTGGTATTCTCCTAATGCTGGATTTTAATTCATGAAGGAAAGACACAAGAAAAGCCACTTTAAAATTATTTCATTTGCCATAAAACACATATAACATAAATATGTAATTTAACCATTGTTAAGTATACAGTTAAGAAGCATTAATTACTTTCACAATGCTGTGCAATAGATTACCGTTATCTATTTCCAGAGCTTTTTTTTATCACCCCAAACATAAAATATGTACCCATTAAGCAATAACGCCCCATTCCACATCCTCTCCACCTAGCTCCTGGTAAGCTCTAATCTACTATCTGTTTCTATGAATTTGCCTATTCTAGATATTTCATATAAGTGAAATAATACAATATTTGTCCTTCTGTGTCGGGCTTATTTCAGTTAGCATAATGCTTTCAAGGTTCATCCATATTGTAGCATGTATCACAACTCTGTTCCTTTTTATGGCTGAATAATATTCCATTATATGGATATATCACATTTTGTTTATCCATTTATTTGTTGATGGACACTTGGGTTGTTCATTGCAGTATCATTTACAATAGCCAAGATATAGAAACAACCTAAGTGTTCATTGACAGATAAATTGAATATTATTCAGCCATAAAAAAGAATGAAATCCTGCCATTGTGACACTATGGATGGACCTTAAGGGCATTATGCTAAGTGAAATAAGTCAGACAGAGAAAGCCAAGTACTGTATGATCTCACTTATACATTTCATCTATTAAAACCAAACTCATAGAAACAGAGAACAGATTGGCAGTTGCCAGAGGCAGGGGGTGAGGGGTGAGGGAAATGGGTGAAGGTGGTCAAAAGGTAAAAGCTTCCAGTCATAAGATAAATAACCTCTAGGGATATAAATGTACAGCATGGTAACTACAGTCAACAGCACTGTATTGTATATTTGAAAGTCGCTAAGAGAGTACATATTAAAAGTTCTCATCGCAAGAAAAAATTTTTGTAACTATATGAGTGATTGATATTAACTAAACTTGTGCCAATCATTTCACAGTGTATACATATATCAAATATTATGTTGTGTACCTTGGACGAATACAATGTTATATGTCAATTATAGCTCAATAAACTGGAAAAAATACAATATGAGAAAGAAGAAAAAGAAAAAAAAAGGTAGATTCCTGGGCCTCTCCACAGACCCACTGAATCAGAACCTCTGAGGTAGGACCTGGGAATGTGCATTTATTCCACCTTCCTGGAGACTCTGAAATGGGCCAACGTGGGAGAATCCATGCCCTACGCTGTACTGCCTACCCCTGCACTGGACCAGGGGAAGGGAGTGGGGAGGCCACTCTAGCAGAGGCTATTCTGCTGAGACCTATTGATGTGGAAGACTGTGGAGCTTTCAGGGATTGCAGGAGCAATGGGCGTGCCTGAGGATACACTACCCCAGACCTGCTGGAGGCCTGTTGACCTCCATGTTCTTCTCATACTCACATCTCTAACTTCCTTCACCAGGTCCAAGACAAGAGAAATCCCCGGTGCTCTTCAGGGGCACTTGCTTTCACAGAACCCAGAAGGTAGCATCAGCACTGACCCACTGGACACTCTTAGGCTGCCGACCCTGATCTAAAGGCTGAGCATCCCTGAAGGCCCTCGGTACCACAACCCCTACTCCCAGTGTAGCCCGCTCTGAACTTGGGGCTAATGGCTGCTAATGTGGCAGCCATCCTTAGCAGGGAGGGGACCAAAGGAGTTAGAAACATCCTTTTGGAGATGTCATGACACTTTACTGGTGTCATCTCATTTTGTCCTTCAACAGCAGGTGAGAGAGGGTTGATTATCCCCATTTTACAGATGAGGAAGATGAGGGCTGAGACAGGGAATGGGGAGGTAGAATTCCCTGATTGGTCCTGAGGTAGACAGGGGAGAACTGGTGGCTGTCACGTAAGTGGTCACTGCGTGGATATAGAGCGGGGCCCAGATCCTGCGGGGCAGGACTCAGAAGCACTGGTAGAGGGCCTGGCCCAGGGAAGGAACCCCCAAAATGGTACCACTATAATTACTGTCTGATCATCCATTCACTGGACGTTTCCTGAATGAGTGCTCTGTACCAAACGCTGTCCATATGTCAATTCTAACCCTCATGGTCACAGCACTCCGACTTGGCCTGTGGTGTCTGGAGACCTGGGGAGGGGCCATACTGAAGCCCCTAGAGCTACCCTGCCATCCAGACGGAGCGAGGCTTTAGCGCTGGCAAACATGAGTGCCAGTTCTGCCCTGCCACTGACTAGCTTCAGGGCCTTGGGTGGCCACCGGCCTCCCCAGGGAAGGTGCTCTTATCCCATTTAAAACTGAGAGGATGAGACTTGAGAGGTGGGAGCACAGACTTGTTTCCCAAGGGTGGTCCCACAGGCTTCAGGATCTTCTGGGGTGTTTGGAGAGTGCAGATTCCTGGCCCTGCCTCCGATTCACTGATGGAATCTCAGCGGTGTGGCCCTAGAACCTGCACTTCCCACAAGCTCTGCAGGTGATTCCTTTGCACAAAAAGCCTTGAGAGCTGGTTCTCCTGCCACCTCAGTTCCAGTTATAAACAGGCATCTGCACGGCAGCTGGTGGCAGAAATTGTCAGCACTCTGGGAATATGGTTGGTGAAGGCTCTGTCCCTTACAGCTAACGGGGAGAAAGTTGCCTCCATGGCTGGCGTGACGTCTCTGACAGATGGAAGTGACCGAGCCACCAAGAACTGGTGTGGGTCAGTGGGTGCAACAGAAAACCAGGGCCTAGCCTTTCCTGCTCAGAATTTTACCCATTGCCCAGTCAGAAAGAACTGGAGATGACATCAGAGCTGCACTGTGATTATCTTGGTATATTTTAATTCTAAAAATTTATATTTGTTATAAATATACTAAATTCACCATTTCTTAGAGTGTGCTCAATTCTCCTCAATCTTTGCTCTACCTATAAAATCCCCAGTGAAGGCACAGTGATGTGAGCTTGAAATATCTTTAAAAAAATTATTTTAGGGCTTCCCTGGTGGAGCAGTGGTTGAGAGTCTGCCTGCCAGTGCAGGGGACACGGGTTCGAGCCCTGGTCTGGGAGGATCCCACATGCCGCGGAGCAACTGGGCCCGTGAGCCACAATTGCTGAGCCTGCGCGTCTGGAGCCTGTGCTCCGCAACAAGAGAGGCCGCGATAGTGAGAGGCCCGCGCACCGCGATGAAGAGTGGCCCCCGCTCGCCGCAACTAGAGAAAGCCCTCGCACAGAAATGAAGACCCAACACAGCCAAAAACAAATAAATAAATTAAAAAAAAATTTTTAATCTAAAGTAGAGGTGACATACAATATTATATAAGTTGCAGGTGTACAATATAGTGATTCACAATTTTTAAAGGTTATATTCTACTTGCAGTTATTATAAAATATTAACTATATTCCCCATGTTGTACAATATATCCTTGTAGCTTATTTTATACCTAATAGTTTGTACCTCTCAATTCCCTGCCCCTATATCGCCCCTCCCCTCCCCCTTCCCTCTCCCCACTGGTAACCACTAGTTTTTTCTCTAAATCCGTGTACCTGCTTCTTTTTTGTTATATTCACTAGTTTGTTGTATTTTTTGGATTCCACGTATAAGTGATACCATACAGTATTTGGCTTTCTCTGTCTGACTTATTTCACTTAGCATAATGCCCTCCAAAGCACCCATGTTGCTGCAAATGGCCAAATTTCATTCTTTTTTATGGCTGAGTAGTATTCCATTGTATACACGTACCACTTCTTCTTCATCCATTCATCCGTTGATGGATGCTTACGCTGCTTCCATATCTTGTCAATTACCTTGAAAGATATTTAATAAGTACTTGTATGTGTGTCGGGGGAACGGCTTAATTCCCCGTAATCTTCATCAGGCCCAGCTACCCTAAATATACATGTAATTTAAGTCAAAGTCAATATGCTTAGTATTTACATGCAGTTTCAGGACAAAACTTTAGCCCATGCCCACACCAACTATATGGCTACAACGCTATGGCTACCCTAAGACCTCTTCTATAGACATTTAGGAGCTGCCAGGGTTCCTGTTGAATTTCCTGAACACAGTGGACCAGCCAGTGGCCGTGGGGTCCAGAGTGGTGAGTGGTAGCACAGAACGATGTCTGTTAGCCTCTGAATCAGCCTACTTCCGGCCCCTCAGAACACAGAGGTTCCCTGGAATCAGCCATACCCACACCACAGCAGGCCTGTGTCTCGTCTGTGCATTCCTGCTCCCTGCCCACCTTCCTCTTCCTACTCCTCAATTAGGCTAAGGTGCGGGTGACAGGCTGAGTTTAAGGTGACACTCAAGAACTTGTTGATTGACTGATTGATTCTGTTGCTATGGGAACCACCAGATTCTAGTGCAATGGTGGGCCTCCTTCCTGACTTTCTGCTCAATGAAACACTGACCCTCTGGGCTTGCTTCTCCGTGAGCCACCCCATATGGGTCAGGAGGAACAACTACACACAGACGCTCCAAGAGAAAAGTGGGGATGGTGGTGAACGTCGGTGGAAGAAAGCAGTGAGGAGGGGATGGGTGGCCCTGAGATGTGGAAAATTCTGCCTGAAGCAGCCTGTGCTGTGAATATGGGCATCAGGACTTCAGGTTCAAGTTAGACCTGGGTTCAGGTTGCAGTTCCTCCACTTATCAGGCTTAAGTTTAGGTAAGCCTCCGTTTCTTCATTTGTAAAGTTGGGATAATAATACCCGTGCCTTTGGGTTGCTTTGTAAAATGAATGAAATGCGGGACTTCCCTGGCTGTCCAGTGGTTAGGACTTCGTGCTTTCACTGCCGGGGCCCGGGTTCCATCCCTGGTCGGGGAACTAGGATCCAGCAAGGTGTGCCGTGTGGCCGGGAAAAAAAAAAAAAGAAGAATGAAATGATGCCAATGAGGTGGAAAGTACAGTGCCTTGTACCCACAAGGGCCTCGCCTGGGTCAAGAAGGGATCAGGCCATTTCATTTCTTAAGGCTCTTGGATAGAAAATGCATAGCTTTCTTTAAAAAAAAAAAAAAGAAAGAAACCAAATCTGGATTTAAGTACGTCCAAGTCAGTACCCAAACACAGCACTGTTTTTTACCCCTGTGGATAGCTTCATGCACCCTTTTTTCCTTGCACAGAATTGAAGCCAATAAGGATACAGTGTTTGCCTCGAAGCTCATTGCAGATTCCAGCAGGTTTCATTTGGATGAACTGCTTTGCTTTAGAAAGAGACGTGGATTACAGCCAGACACCCCATGCACACAGTTAACCAAGTCTATTGAGACACTGAAATACTAAAATCTAATGCAAAATTTCTGCTGTGTTTCACCCAGAGTTTTAGAGAACTCTGAAGCCCAAACTGCCCATAGAAATCACTGTTTGTGACCCAAATGTGACCCGCCAAAGGGATGTGATGAAGATAAAATTCAAACTGTTCTGAACCAGGGCCAGGGGAGACTGGGTGACAAAAGCCATCTTTCAACTTTCAGGGCATATGCAGCCATAAAATGAACATAGCATCCAGAAACAATCTTGCCAGAAGTCAGGAATGATCTGCAGGGGAAAAGAATTGGAAGTTGTTTGACAAGTGAAGACATTTTAAATCTCTTTTGTACTCATAATCACTGTGTTGCCCCAGGCCAGGTCCCAGTCTCCATCATGTCAGGTGAAGGAAAGGTAGAGACCCATGGTGGAGGGGGAAACTCCATGTGTCCCCAGGGCCAGCCTGGGTCCAGGTGTGCTCATAATTTGAAGGTTGAGGGAAAGTTGAGGATCAGTATGAGGCATGTGGAAGGTCATCAGGAGGACCCACGCTCTCCAATGACAGTCAGAAGCAATCATCCAAAACACTGTGACATGAGCCACTTCTTGCTTAGGAAATTTTCTGGAGCCATCATCTTCCTCGCAATTCACAAATCATGTGACTGCCTCTCAAAATGTCCTGCTATGAGCTGAGCACAGTTTTCTACTGGTAGTGTGAAAGAGCAGAGGGTTATTAATGCTCATGACCTAAAAACCAATGAATTCAGAGCCTTTAACAGCACTGAGTTTACCCCCATTCTAAAGCCTCTCAATGGTTTTGAATTTGACATTGTTAAATTACACATCTATGTACCCATTCACTCATCAACACATTTATATTGCTACTAAATGCCTTCCTTTCCGAAATGTCACAACCCTGTCCCCCCACCCCTGGATTGTGACACCCTCTTCTTCCATTCTTCTTGTAACTCCTTCTCCTTTTCTGCCTAGGAAATTTCTTTATGGCAAGCATTGTGGTATAATTTATTCAATACCCATGATCTGTGTAGCGGGCTACGTGTTTTCACTTACATCTTTATTTACTTTTATCTGATGTGATAAATGAGTATTACAGAGATAAAACCAGAGACCTGAATTTGAAGGTTAAGTGGTGCTGCAGGCTGAATACAATCAATAGCTTGTTCCTGGAGCCCAGAGATGGGATCCTCATGATATGCTTTAACCAATATTAGAAACATGCTACTTCTTCTACCACCTCCTCTACCCCAGCCTTTCTCTCCCATTCCCCAAATGGGCATCAGTTGTCCTGATCCTCTGTATATCCTCTTTAATCTCTTGTTCGCCTGGAGAGAAAATAATGGGAGAATGAACAGTTGAACTAATGGTTCTCAGAGTATAATCTCTGGACCTACAGCAGCAACATCACCTGAGAGCTTGTTGGAAATGAAAATCCTTAGTCCCAACCCCCAACCTACTGATTTTGAACTCTGGGGGTAGGGCCAACTATCTTAACCAACTATTGTAATGACCATCCAGGTGATTCTGAAGATTGAGAATAACTGATTGAAATCATTGCTTAGGATGGAAGGCATCCCTTTGGGTAGTAAATTAAGCACCCATATAAAGTGTCTGTTTAGCCCAGTCTAAACTGATAAGGATTAGGGGATGTTAATTTCCTTGCCAGCTCTCCCAGCAGGTGACTGCTGCCTTGATCCTGCCTTCCTGATTTTCAGAGGCTCACAGAAGAGGAAAGTCTTTCAGAGAAGAGAGTATCAGTCCCGTTGTCCACATTCTCACTCCTCCCATTTTCCAGTGTCCTTGGAGGTGTCAGCGATCGTGTGCCCTCTGGGTCTGCCTTCTCAATGTTCCTACATCTGCTGGGAAATAAAAACAAGTCTCTTCCCACAAAAAGTTGAGGCTGTGCTTCACGCCAATTCTTTAAAAAATTTGCTTCAAGATATTGCATTAACATTTCATGATAACTGAGGGAGAAGGGGGAGGAATGAGGCACTTTTGTTCATAGAGATAAAGCAGCTGAAAGCTTAATATACACCCATCTATGTCTTTGCGGGTGTTGGGAGAGGGTGTCCAAGACATTCTGGGAGGAGATCTCAAAGCTCAGACAAGGTCAGCCCCTTACATAGCCCCGCCTGTCTAACTTTCTCCTCTATATGAGTTTAGAAGCAAAACTGGATCAGGGCCAGGGCTCTGAGGTGAATCTGACTGACAGCGACCCCTGGAGAGTCAAGAGCAAAGGCAAGCCAGGAAGTGAGGCAGGGCTCACTTCTCCTGCAGCAACAAAGCCTGTTCTCAAATTCATGCCAAAAGCACGGAGACCACAGGGGTTGTTTACCTCTCTCTTTTTTTTCCTCTAAATACAAAAACAACTGCAATTTTTAAATGTTAAAAGAGAGAGAAACAAATCATCATTTGATAACTAACCTAGTGGTTAATGTAGATTTTTTTTTTTAATTAATTAATTTATTTATTTATTTTTGACTGTGTTGGGTCTTCATTTCTGTGCAAGGGCTTTCCCCAGTTGTGGCGAGCAGGGGCCACTCTTCATCGCGGTACACGGGCCTCTCACTGTCGCGGCCTCTCCCGTTGCGGAGCACAGGCTCCAGACGCGCAGGCTCAGTGGTTGTGGCTCACGGGCCCAGTTGCTCCGCGGCATGTGGGATCTTCCCGGACCGGGGCACGAACCCGTGTGCCCTGCATTGGCAGGCGGATTCCTAACCACTGCGCCACCAGGGAAACCCCTAATGTAGATTTTTGTATGAGCTTTTCAGTCTTGGGCCATTTGCATTCTGTGCTAAGGCATGCCTTGTGTTTCATAGGGGGTCTTTTCTCTTAACCTTCTCGTTCATGATTTTTCCCCAGGTTGTTGCCGGACAAACCCTGCAATCCAACCAGAAGGTTGCCCTAGAATTATAGAATATCTGAGCTATAGAGGACTTTTGAGATCATCTTCAAAGGAGCTCTTTTTTTTTTTTTTTTAATTTATTTTTGTCTGTATTGGGTCTTCATTTCTGTGCGAGGGCTTTCTCTAGTTGCGGCGAGCGGGGGCCACTCTTCATCGCGGTGCGCGGGCCTCTCACTATCGCGGCCTCTCCTGCTGCGGAGCACAGGCTCCAGACGCGCAGGCTCAGTAGTTGTGGCTCACGGGCCTAGCTGCTCCGCGGCATGTGGGATCTTCCCAGACCAGGGCCCGAACCCGTGTCCCCTGCGTTGGCAGGCAGATTCTCAACCACTGCGCCACCAGGGAAGCCCTTCAAAGGAACTCTTGGCAAGCTCTTCAGAGATGGGCTTCAGGCAGTTTGTATCACTTCGAAAAATATTTGCAGAATTCTACCGTAAACATGTACATCTTTCTAGGGACAGTCATATCCCTGTATTCCATCAGATTCTCAAAGCAGTTTAGACCACCAAAATGTTATCCATTCTTTCTACAATGGGCACTGTGTGCAGCCATTCAGGCTGTGCCTTCCACAACTCTGGGTCGGAGAGGAGTCACATAGACCATAACACCCCCTGGAGTTGTGCAGTGCACAACCGATATGACCACGGATGATGGGCCTGCATTCTATTCCATACTCATCTGATGGTTGGCACACAGCTGAGAAATGATTTGCCTTTTCCCCGCTTCCACAGCTCCCTGTATATATTTCTTCCATCACATTTAGATTATATTGAAATAATTTCAAGAGGTATGTCTGTCTAGTTCTAGGATTCAGTATGAAGAAATTCGTTGTTGCACGTACATGAGAGTATCAGCTTTATTGCTAACAAAATCAATATTTTATTCTCCTTGTGCCTGACTTCCACTTTTCAGCCAGTCCAACCCCCAACCTACTGATTTTGAACTCTGGGGGTAGGGCCAACTATCTTAACCAACTATTGTAACGACCATCCAGGTGATTCTGAAGATTGAGAATAACTGATTGAAATCATTGCATAGGATGGAAGGCATCCCTTTGGGTAGTAAATTAAGCACCCATATAGGTGCTTAATCAGGTAGAGAAGAAGGAGGCTATTTATTGTCCCCTAAGCCTTAAGCATGTTCAAGAAGAGTCAATCAACAATTTTTGAATAGAAGAAATATTTAAAATATTAAAAAGGCAGTGAGGACTAAGGACCCGGTGAAAAATGAATCCCTTCTCCAATGCTAGCTGCTAGAAATGGCTCCCCTAAGTGTATTTTTGTGCTTGGTTGTTTCTCTATTTAGAAACCTCAGCTCCCTCTGCTATTAAATTTTGCAAGGGCTTCTATTAATTTTAACTATTAATAGCTAATGCTTACAGTTATCAAAACACTTGCAATTACATTAGATCATTTGAATCGCAACAGGAAGAATGGGTGTCATCTCCACTTTACACAAAGAGAAGAAAAAAGACTCAGGGAGATGGAGTGACTTGTCCATGTAAGTGTCAGAGCGTGGACTCAAACAATATGTGTCTGACTTGAAATTCATTACTCCAAGGGCCCATGCCAGGCAGTGTGGTAGACAATACAAGTGATCACCAACATCTCTAGGTAAACAGAGGATTGTGTTTCCCTGCCCCCTTGAAGTTGGATGTGGTTGTCTATATTGGCCAGATATGGCCAACAAAATGAGAACAACAGGGATCTGTGTCACTTTTAGACCAAAGCATTTAATTCTTGGTGGTCAACTCACCAGCTCTCCCTCTTTCCTTGTTACAACTTCCAATACGTGAAAGCATATTTTCGTATGAAGGTACCATAAGATCAGAGCAGCCTGGAACGAGGAGCCAACACATGGAGGACATCAGCTCTGGTAAGTCACCTGGTCCTTCCGAAAACTTTGCTAGAGCAAGAATTTAACTTTTGCTGTGGTCAGACAAGTAGATTTTGGGGGTTTTTTGTTACCTCAGCATGACCTAGCCTATACTGACTAATACTGGCGGAGTCCATCAGGGGCTGGACTTCTCGCTCTTAGAGCTCAAACTAATGCTCGGAGATGCATATGTAGCCATGCTCAACTGGACTTCCCTCTCCCAATTCAGCAATTCCCTTGGTTTTTTGTCCCATGAGCCTTCAGTTACCATATTTTAAACTGTGGATACAGCAAGAGATACAGTCCAGAGGAGGAGAGTTGGGAGGAGCAGATTCCTGCATGGTTGAGGGCAGAGATACTCTCTGAGGTGGTAAACGCTCTCAGCTGAGTTACATAAGAATTTCCCATAATTGGTTGTAGTGGTCTAATGAGATGAGGTCAAGATCATGGTTCTAAGATCGGTAAGAAAGGAAAAGATCAAAGTAGCAGAGATCAAAGTCAAGTAAGAGAGAAGATGGGCTCAACATGGCTGGGAGCTGATAGATAGATAGAGCCTATCTCTCTACTGATTATTTTTCCAGGACAGTTCAATCTTCTCCACTTAGCCCTGCCCTTGAAGTGTCCTTGTAGGTCTTGAAATGCCCAGTGCCTCCCAAGAAACCTCTCCTCATGCCCTAGGCCAGGGACAATTTGTTATTCATCCCAAACAGTGCGTCCCAATTTCTTTTTCTCCATTTTATGAAACTTTTACCTGGCACCCTGGGATAAATGCTTTAAGCTGCTCCTGGCTGGAGGTGACAAACCTGTGAGTTCCAGCTGACCTAGGCCCTGCCAGATGGGCTCAAGGGATCAGTATCCCAGCACACTTGTAATCTGCTTATGGGAAGCCCTGATCCAGTGATGCCTTGCTTACCCTCTCCTTGTCAGGAGCTTGGCTAGGTCTTCTAGGTGACCTGGACCCAAGCTGGGTCTGGGTCTCCTGTCACTTGATCTTGGCTGCTTTGGTTGTGCTTCCCAATTATTATTATGCTGGTAGCCAAGCCAGGGGTCAGAAGACCCAGGCAAAGCATCTGAAGCTGCCTACTCTCTCTTATACTCTTTCATTCCCTTGGCAAATATGGAGCACCTACCACGCGCCAGGCTTATCTTGGCCTCCGGGAATACAGTGGGGAACAAGATGAATATGGTCCCTGCCCTCCCAGGCCTGACAGGCCATCAGGGAAGCCCGACAACCAACCCGCAATTATAAGCAAGTCTGTTCAGCATTATGATGGGAGATATGTAGGGATGCCATGGGGTTGCCTAGCTGGGGAAACTAATTCATTTGGCGATGCAGTGAGTGGGTGGTTCAGGGAAGACTTTTGATCATTTAATCCTCTTTGAATTTTCTCTTACTATGTATCTAACTATACATAACTGTGGGGAGTGAGGGGTGGCATATAGTGTAGATCTCCCATGATTTGAAATTCCACAAACACTTTCCAGGCACCGTGTTGGACAAATGCCCTTGCATTTCCTCCCACAGCCCTCACAGCGACCCCGAGTGACAGGGTTTTGTATTGTCTCAGCTTCCCTGCAGCTCAGAGGGGTCCCACAGCTAGTGCGTAACGGACTCAACATGCTGGGCTCTTTCCCATGTCACACCAAGCCTATGGGAGCCCCACTCGCCCTTTGTCCTGCCCCTGGGAAAATACCCTTCCAAATTCTGATAGCTCAGGTCATCCCACCCTGAAGCCTCCTGTGTAGAAGCAGTGTCCAAGGCAGCTGCAACTTCCTCAAGATGTCTACTTGCTTCAAAAAAGTGCTCATGGGGTTTCCCTGGTGGCGCAGTGGTTGAGAATCTGCCTGCCGATGCAGGGGACACGGGTTCGAGCCCTGGTCTGGGAAGATCCCACATGCCGCGGAGCAACTAGGCCCGTGAGCCACAACTACTGAGCCTGCGCGTCTGGAGCCTGTGCTCCCAACAAGAGAGGCCACGATAGTGAGAGGCCCGCGCACCGCGATGAAGAGTGGCCCCCGTTTGCCGCAACTAGAGAAAGCCCTCGCACAGAAACGAAGACCCAACACAGCCAAATAAATAAATAAATAAATAAATAAATAAATAAATAAATAATTTTTTAAAAAGTGCTCACTGCACATTTTGGTCGCAATGGGACTGCCTTCATGGCTCCTCTTTGCCAGAGGGTGGCAAATGTCCCTCTCTCATATCACTGAGGACTTCCTTTCTGCCAGATGAAAGTGTCTCATGGAACAGAACAGTGACCCTCCAATCCTCAGACCCCTCCAGCCAGGGACCCAGACATTGCACAAGACAGAGTGAAATCCCCAGAGACACGCCTCTGTCCTGTCCGACTGTGGAGATTTGGCTCATCCTTATTGTGAAACTGGAGAGTGGAGTGAGGTTTGCCTCAGACTTGACGATTCTGGCTGTATTCTTGCCAGAGTTACCCATCTTTCTCTATGTTTAAAAAAAAAAGGAATACCTGTTTACCTCTTTTTCTATGGGTTACTGTGAGGCAGTGATTCTCAAAATAAAGTCAAGGACCACTGGGGCCCAGAAGAGCACCCATGGGTGGGCCTCAGCTGATTTTATTGCATATAATGTGGAAAGGTCTGCACTCTCCTTGAAGGCAGAACTTCAGTCGGTCTTCTTTCTCTTCTCACCTCAAGTAAATGCTACTTTCAGGCCTTTGCTCTCATTATTTTCTCTATCAGTGATGCCTTTTTCCTTGCTGACTGCCTAGCCGAAATCAGCACATCTTCCAAATCTCAAATTTCCCTCTCAGTGAGGCCCTTCCTCACCACACTCCTCTGCAAAGTGGAATTAATTTGCTCACTTTATGCCTCCACCATGCATACATCTATTGCAGCATCTCATGAGATAATGTCATATCTCGTCCCTCACAGGTGCAGGATGGACACTCAGTAAATACTTGCTGAATGAGCTCATGTGTTTGATGCTCTGAAAAGAGCCCTGCGTGGGGGCCAGAAGGCCTGGGCTTTGGTAAGTACGTGAGCTTGGCTAAATCACTCCATAGCTCTGAGCCTCAATTTTCTCTCCTCTAAAATGTGGAAGTTGAAATTGACAAGTGCCAAGGCAACTTCCTGCTCTAAATTACTAATTTGAAGGCCAAATGGAAAGAACATTGTGATTGCCTTTTAATGTGTCAACTTGGCTAGTCCACAGTCCCTACTTATTCAAACACTAACCTAGGTTTTGCTGCAAAGGTATTTTGTAGATGTAATTAATGTCCATAATCAGTTGATTATCCTAGATAATCTGGGTTGGCCTGCTTCAATCAGTTGAAAGGCCTTAGGAGCAGAGCTGAGGTTTCCTAGAAGAAGGGGAAATTCTGCCTGTGGTTTCCAGCATCAGCTCATGCCTGAGAATTCCAGCCTGCCTGTCCTGTGTGCCTACCCTGTGGACTTCTAACTTGCCTAGGCAGTCTTTGCAATTATATAAGCCAATTTCTTGCAATAAATCTCTCATTATCACTATATATCTCCTACTGGTTCTGTTGCTCTGGTTAAACTCTGGCATAAGCTTTATACTCATAGAAACCCCAGTTAAGACCCCAGCTCTATGACTTATTAGCTCTGTGATCTTAGAAAAGCTGTTGAATGGCTCTGAGCCTCTGCTTTCTGATCTGCAAAATGAGGGTAATAACTACTCCATAGTTATTAATAAAAACTATTCTTATTTCATTGTTTTGGAGCTCTACTATTTTTGGTGTTTTCTATGTAACAGCTTCTGTGCTAAGTACTTTACCTGTATTATCTCATTTAATTCTCTATAAACTCTTATATTATTAAATGACCTAATGCATGAATATAACCATAAACACAGTCATATCTAGCACACTGAAGATGCTTAATAAGAGTTAATTCTGACTTTTCCTTTCCTTTGTCTCTATAATAATTCTAAATGATAAGTTATCTTAAGGCAAAGTGATTCTTTGCATCCTTTCTAATGAGGCTTTATAGTGTTGGGGCAGGGGCTGAGGCTATGGGTACAGATCTGAGTGGGGCAATTGGTAAAAAAGTTACCCTGTCATTTTAGGGGATTTTTTTCCCCCTAACCCACTGGCCTGTACCATTGAAAAGTTCCAGAAAAAAATGGTTTAGACTGTGTATGTGACTTCAAGGAACCAGGCCATGGGCCAGAAGACAATTAATTTACTTCACCCACTTAATCTCCAGGTTGGTTCGCAGATACAGCCCTCTGAACATCAGATTGCCTTGGAATTCTAGTGCCTTCTGTATGAGGACTTATGGAGATAATCCACATGAAACAGAGAGGAACAGAAGCTACCCCTCACTCAGTGGAAAAAGTGAGGTGACCAGAAATGTTATAAAGCCAAATTAGAAAATATCAGGCCTCTACAAAGAACATACAAATTAGTTTTCACTGCAAAGTAAAGGAGCTGTTACAGTGGAGGATTACTGGACTGAATGTCAATATTATGACATAGTATGAGTGTGTTTCATGTTTGGTAATTGCAATCATTGTTGCTTTTGTTGTGGTCATCCATGTACAATGCTTGGTGTCAGTCTATTTATCTCTTGTAAAAATAAAATACAGTGTGTGTGTGTAAAAAAAAAAAAAATCAGGC
Organism: Balaenoptera ricei; assembly: GCF_028023285.1. Lineage (NCBI taxonomy): Eukaryota > Metazoa > Chordata > Mammalia > Artiodactyla > Balaenopteridae > Balaenoptera > Balaenoptera ricei. The sequence goes on along the minus strand of NC_082646.1, from coordinate 42,420,815 downwards.
CTCTAAATTAAGTCATTCTTTAAGTCAGACTAAAATAATTATGGATGAAACGTTAACTGAATGTGCAGGACTGGCCTAGGATTTGTGAGGGCTTATAGAAGTAGAAGTCCCTCCTTGCCAGTAAGGGGTTTACTGAATTCTAGGAACTCAATGCCATTTACTACAACCAACCTCACTTTTCATTCTGGTCAATCATTGAACAGCTATGGGCGTATCTACCACCTCATCTTTATGCTCAAGCATAGAGGAAGAGGAGAAAACAAAGTCAGTAGTAAATGAAGGGTTTGTGAGTGGGGGTAGAAGGTGATTAGATACATGGCTTGGGAAGGTAGTGTCTGGGAGAAGAGGTGGATTGGTAAGTGGGTGCATGGGAGGAAATGTGTGAGCACACGAGGAAAGGATTAGACAAGCACCCAGGATGCAAATTTCCAGGCTAAGTCCCAATTCCCATGTTGGCTTGGCTCTTTTCCCAGGTCCACAAACCCTCTTAATTGGCCTTACTGATATCCATCCCCTCTTGAAGCCTCTGTTGTGACCCAATTTCCAAGCCAGCTCTGACCGATGTGATCTGTTTAAACTGCTTATTACAGAAAATTCTAAAAATTCCAAATGCATACAGAAGTAGAGAAGACCCATGTATCCATTCCTTAGCTTCAGCAATTTTCAGCTCATTTATACTCCCATATACTTCTCTCACTCCATGGATTATTTTGAAGAAAATTACAGACAACACATAATTTTATTCATAAAGATTTCAGTATGCATCTCTAAAAGATACAGACTCTAAAAAACAACTACAACACATTTATCAAACCTTAATATTAATAATAATTCCTAATAACAAGTATTCTGTCAACAATCTTTTTGTTAATATAGTTTGTTTGAATCAAGTTCCAACTAAGATCCATTTATTGTGATTTATTTTTATATCTGACAAGTCTCTTTTGATCTAGTAATACCTCCTTCATCTCTTTTCTTCCCCTTGCAATTATTTGTTGAAGACAACAAGATGTTTGTCCTCTAGAGTTTCCCACAGTTTGATTTTGCTGCTTTCATCCTTATGGTGTCACTTAACATGTTTCCTTGTCCCCTGTATTTCCTGTAAATTGGTAGTTAGTTCTAAAGACTTAATCAGATTCACATTTGATTATTTTGGCAAGACACCCTTATAGGTGGTGCTGGGTACTTCTTTCAGGAGGCATATCAGGTCTGGTTTTTCCTCTTTCTGTGATGTCAACAGTTGTTGCTGATCATTGCCTAGATCCATTAATTAGTGGTTGCAAACAGTGATTTTCCAGTTTTTTCTTTCCTTCTTTATTTATATATAGACTTCCCCTCATTTACTATTTGTTACCCAGAGGAAAGACAGAAAAAAATGTTGTTTCTTTTATTTGCCAGTTTTCAAATAATAAGCTTGTTTCTGATCATCCCCCAAAGACAATCAATGATGTTTTTCTTTGTGTGTGTATGTGTGTGTGTGTGTGTGTATATATATAAAAAAATATATTACATGTATAATATAATAATATATAGTATATTATATATCAATATATTAATATATAATATAATAATATACATAATATAATATATATAATATATTACATATAATAAAATCTTGGATTTAAATCTATTTGGTATGTTTCAATACACTGCAGTTATTATCCTTATCATTGCTCAAATTCTCCCATCACTGGTCAATGGGAGCCTCTCCAAGTTACTTCCTGAATTTTTTTAAGACACTAGTGGTTTTCAATAAATGCCCTACATTCTAGTATGATGTGATGTTCTAAACTCCACTTGTTCATTTTTCTGTCTCAGATCTGGAAACTGCCATTTTTACAAGGAGCCTTGTTCCCATTAGAAAGAAATGGAATTTAGAGACTGCAATCTGAGCGTTAGGGTATGCAGTTTCTATTGATGGACATTTGGTTCTTTCTAATCTTTAAGTGCAGAACTGTTCCTCTGCTTTCAGGTGTGGAACATAGCATTAGTTCCCCCTTACAGCCATCAAAGCAATGTGGTCTTCCTACATTTCCTTTTCTGCCTCTCATTTATTCTACAGAATAATGTTAAGTATTTGATTTCTAAGAAGCAAAATGGCATAGCTGTTAAGAACACATATTCTGGAGCCAGTCTTCCTAGTTTTATATCCTAGCTTTGCTACTTACTAGTTCTCTGGCCTTTCTGTGCCTTGATTTTCTAATCTCTAAAAGAGGTATGAAAATATTAGTATTTACCCAATGACATCATTTTTGAAAAAATTAATATATATAAGGCATTTCAACAATGCCTGGTACATAGGAAGCATATATAAATGTTTTCCATTATTAATATTTTCAGTGGGCATTGAGTATATAACCATGTGTACTTTAGGATTCTTTTGGTAGTAAGCAACAGAAATTGAGCTCAAGCTTGCTTAACAAAAATGTAGGACTTCTTATTGGATTACAGGCTTGCAGGGGTCTGGGGGAGGTGACAGAATCAAAGGAGGAAGTTTAAGAGTTAAGACCTTACCCAGAAACTGGAGTAGGGGACTCAAGACTCCTCACTTTGTACCTCGCTGCCTGTCTCTGGTTCTCCTTGTGTCTTGGCCTCATTCTTTTTCCTGCAGATAGGTTTACTTGGTATCAGGGAAGAGGGCTACTGAAGCCCCAAAGCAACATTCTTCCCATCTCAGAAAAGAGAAATGGTTACCCTACTCCCTCTAATTCAGAGAATTTTATGAAAGACTCTGATGGTTGACCTTAAATCATGTGCTCACAATTGGACAAATCCACGGCTTTGAAGGAGCACTGAATTATAGTTGGCCCTGTCTGGATCACATGCCCATTCCACTAAATGAGTGAAATCATCATAAGTGAAAGTCCACCTGGACCACATGGGGTGACGAAGAGGTCCCCAAAGGAAAGGGAACCCCCTTACCAGAAGAAAGGAGAAAGGAAAGCATGCTGGAGAGATAAAAACAATAGCTGCCAGGACCGACTACAGATAAAATAAAACATGGTCTCTGCTTTCAAGGAACTCACACTCTAGTGGGAGGAAAACAGGGACAGATAAATGAATCCCAGTTACAGTTACAGTATAATTACAGTTATACCATGTCAGGCACCACAGTGGTGGTGGAGTTAAGAGAGGCCTTCACTCTCAGCTGCTGGTCTTACAAAAGTATCTGGCTTTCCCCATGGTATTCCTGGATGCCCTCTGCCCACTCTGACATTTGAAATGCAGCAGACAAACTGGGGGCAGAGATTTCATGCCAGACTTCAAAGGAATAAAATATAAGCATTCACTTCCAGTTTAGAAAGGAGCTTGTCTGGGCAGAGTATTTATTTTTTTTTATCATTTAATTACATCATGGGGAAATTGGCTAAAGTGGCTGAATGAGTAACTGGCACTGCTTTGTCTGCTGGTGGGGGGAGAGCACACCTTTAATTCTGAAGGTCCAAGAGGTTTTTTTGGTCATATCCTCTATTATTTACCATCACAAGAGTAGAGATACAAAAGTATTGATATTTGTAAAACAGAAATGCCAAGTATTTATACCTGTTGTGTTTCTACTTTCACATTTTAATAATTATTAAGAGCCCTGCATTGGTTTCCTAGTCACCATAGCAAATGACCATAAACTAGGTATCTTAAAACAGGAATGTATCCTCTCACAGTTCTAAAGGCCAGTGTCCAAAACCAACCTGTCACCAGGGCCATGCTCTCTCTGAAGGCTCGAGGGAAGGATCTTTCCTTCTTCCTAGCTCACGGGGGTTGCTGGCAATCCTTGGTGTTCCTGGGCTTCTGGGTGCATGACTCCAATCTATGCCTCCATCTTCACATGGCCTTTTTCCCAGCGTGTGTTTCTGTGTCTCTTCTCCTCTTAAGTACACCAGTCATATTGGATTAGGGCTCACTTTTTTTTTTAAACGTCTTTATTGGAGTATAATTGCTTTACAATCGTGTGTTAGTTTCTGCTTTATAACAAAGTGAATCAGCTATACATATACATATATCCCCATAGCTCTTCCCTCTTGCGTCTCCCTCCCTCCCACCCTCCCTATCCCACCCCTCTAGGTAGTCACAAAGCACCGAGCTGATCTCCCTGTGCTATGCGGCTGCTTCCCACTAGCTATCTATTTTATATTTGGTAGTGTATATAAGTCCATGCCACTCTCTCACTTCGTCCCAGCTTACCCTTCCCCCTCCCCATGTCCTCAAGTCCATTCTCTAGGTCTGTGTCTTTATTCCTGTCCTGCCCTTAGGATCTTCAGAACAATTTTTTTTTTTTTGGAAATTCCATATATATGTGTTAGCATACGGTATTTGTTTCTCTCTTTCTGACTTACTTCACTCTGTATGACAGACTCTAGGTCCATCCACCTCACTACAAACAACTCAATTTCATTTTTTTTATGGCTGAGTAATATTCCGTTGTATATACGTGCCACATCTTCTTTATCCATTCATCTGTCATTGGACACTTAGGTTTCTTCCATGTCCTGGCTATTGTAAATATAGCTGCAATGAACATTGCGGTTATGACTCTTTTTGAATTATGGTTTTCTCAGGGTATATGCCCAGTAGTGGGATTGCAGGGTCATATGGTAGTTCTATTTCTAGTTTTTTAAGGAACATCCGTACTGTTCTCCATAGTGGCTGTATCAGTTTACATTCCCACCAGCAGTGAAAGAGGGTTCCCTGTTCTCCACACCCTCTCCAACATTTATTGTTTGTAGATTTTTTGATGATGACCATTCTGACTGGTGTGAGGTGATACCTCATTGTAGTTTTGATTTGCATTTCTCTACTGATTAGTGATGTTGAGCATTCTTTCATATGCTTGTTGACAATCTGTATATCTTCTTTGGAGAAATGTCTATGTAGCTCTTCTGCCCATTTTTGGATTGGGTTTTTTGCTTTTTTGATTTTGACCTGCATAAGCTCCTTATAAATTTTGGAGATTAATCCTTTGTCAGTTGCTTCATTTGCAAATATTTTCTCCCATTCTGAGGGTTGTCTTTTCATTTTGTTTATGGTTGCCTTTTCTGTGCAAAACCTTTTAAGTTTCATTAGGTCCCATTTGTTTATTTTTGTTTTTATTTCCATTTCTTTAGGATGTGGGTCAAAGAAGATCTTGCTGTGATTTATGTCATAGAGTATTCTGCTTATGTTTTCCTCTAAGAGTTTTAGAGTGTCTGGCCTTACATTTAAGTCTTTAATCCATTTTGAGTTTATTTTTGTGTAAGGTGTTAGGGAGTGTTCTAATTTCATTCTTTTACATGTAGCTGTCCAGTTTTCCCAGCACCACTTACTGAAGAGGCTGTCTTTTCTCCATTGTATATTCTTGTCTCCTTTATCAAAGATAAGGTGACCATATGTGCGTGGGTTTATCTCTGGGCTATCTATCCTGTTCCATTGATCTACATTTCTGTTTTTGTGCCAGTACCATACTGTCTTGATTACTGTAGCTTTGTAGTATAGTCTGAAGTCAGGGAGTCTGATTACTCCAGCTCCATGTTTCGTTCTGAAGATTACTTTGGCTATTTGGGGTCTTTTGTGTTTCCATACAAATTGTGAAATTTTTTGTTCTAGTTCTGTGAAAAATGCCATTGGTAGTTTGATAAGAATTGCATTGAGTCTGTAGACTGCTTTGGATAGTAGTCATTTTCACAATGTTGATTCTTCCAATCCAAGAACATGGTATATCTCTCCATCTGTTTGTATCACCTTTAATTTCTTTCATCAGTGTCTTATTGTTTTCTCCATACAGGTGTTTTGTCTCCTTAGGTAGGTTTATTCCTAGGTATTTATTCTTTTTGTTGCAGTAGTAAATGGGAGTGTTTCCTTAATTTTTCTTTCAGGTTTTTCATCATTAGTGTATAGGAATGCAAGAGACTTCTGTGCATTAATTTTGTATTCTGCTACTTTACCAAATTCATTGATTAGCCTTAGGAGTTTTCTGGTAGAGTCTTTAGGATTCTCTAGGTATAGTATCATGTCATCTGCAAACAGTGACAGCTTTACTTCTTCTTTTCCAATTTGGATTCCTTTTATGTCTTTTTCTTCTCTGATTGCTGTGGCTAAAACTTCCAAAACTATGTTGAATAATAGTGGTGAGAGTGGGCAACCTTGTCTTGTTCCTGATCTTAGTGAAAATGGTTTCAATTTTTCACCATTGAGGACAATGTTGGCTGTGGATTTGTCATATATGGCCTTCATTATGTTGAGGTAAGTTCCCTCTATGCCTACTTTCTGCCAGGTTTTTATCATAAATGAGTGTTGAATTTTGTCAAAAGCTTTTTCTGCATCTATTGAGATGATCATATGGTTTTTATCCTTCATGTTGTTAATATGGTGTATCACATTGATTGATGTGGGTATATTGAAGAATCCTTGCATTCCTGGGATAAACCCCACTTGATCATGGTGTATGATCCTTTTAATGTGCTGTTGGATTCTGTTTGCTAGTATTTTGTTGAGGATTTTTGCATTTATCTTCATCAGTGATACTGGCCTGTAGTTTTCTTTCTTTGTGACATCTTTGTCTGGTTTTGGTATCAGGGTGATGGTGGTCTCATAGAATGAGTTTGGGAGTGTTCCTCCCTCTGCTATATTTTGGAAGAGTTTGAGAAGGATTTGTGTTAGCTCTTCTTTAAATGTTTGATAGAATTTCCCTGTGAAGCCATCTAGTCCTGGGCTTTGTTTGTTGGAAGATTTTTTGTTGTTGTTGTTGGAAGATTTTAAATCACAGTTTCAATTTCAGTGCTTGTGATTGGTCTGTTTATATTTTCTATTTCTTCCTGGTTCAGTCTCAGAAGGTTGTGCTTTTCTAAGAGTTTGTCCGTTTCTTCCACGTTGTCCATTTTATAGGCATATACTTGCCTGTGGTAATCTCTCATGATCCTTTGTACTTCTGCAGTGTCAGTTGTTACTTCTCCTTTTTCTTTTCTAATTCTATTGATTTGAGTTTTCTCCCTTTTTTTCTTCATGAGTCTGGCTAATGGTTTATCAATTTTGTTTATCTTTTCAAAGAACCAGCTTTTAGTCTTATTGATTTTCGCTATTGTTTCCTTCATTTCTTTTTCATTTATTTCTGTGCAGATCTTTATGATTTCTTTCCTTCTGCTAACTTTGGGGTTTTTTTGTACTTCTTTCTCTAATTGTTTTAGGTGTAAGGTTAGGTTGTTTATTTGAGATGTTTCTTGTTTCTTGAGGTAGGATTGTATTGCTATAAACTTCCCTCTTAGAACTGATTTTGCTGCATCCCATAGGTTTTGGGTCATCATGTTTTCATTGTCATTTGTTTCTAGGTATTTTTTGATTTCCTCTTTGATTTCTTCAGTGATCTCTTGGTTATTAGGTAGTGTATTGTTTAGCATCCATGTTTTTGTATGTTTTACAGATTTTTTCCTTTAATTGATATCTAGTCTCATAGCGTTGTGGTCAGAAAAGGTACTTGATACGATTTCAATTTTTTAAAATTTACCAGGGCTTGATTTGTGACCCAAGATATAATCTATCCTGGAGAATATTCCATGAGCACTTGAGAAGAAAGTGTATTCTGTTGTTTTTGCATGGACTGTCCTATAAATATCAATTAAGCCCATCTTGTTTAATGTATCATTTAAAGCTTGTGTTTCCTTATTTATTTTCATTTTGGATGATCTGTCCATTGGTGAAAGTGGGGCGTTAAAGTCCCCTACTATGACTGTGTTACTGTTGATTTCTCCTTTTATGGCTGTTAGCATTTGCCTTAGGTATTGATGTGCTCCTATTTTGGGTGCATAAAATTTACAATTGTTATATCTTCTTCTTGGATTGATCCCTTGATCATTATCTAGTGTCCTTCTTTGTCTCTTGTAATAGTCTTTGTTTTAAAGTCTATTTTGTCTGATAGGAGATTTGCTACTTCAGCTTTCTTTTGATTTCCATTTGCATGGAATATCTTTTTCCATCCCCTCACTTTCAGTCTGTATGTGTCTCTGGGTCTGATGTGGGTCTCCTGTAGACAGCATATATACAGCTCTTGTTTTTGTATCCATTCAGCTAGTCTATGTCTTTTGGTTGGAGCATTTAATCCATTTACATTTAAGGTAGTTATCGATAGGTACGTTCCTATTACCATTTTCTTAATTATTTTGGGTTTGTTATTGTAGGTCTTTTCCTTCTCTTGTGTTTCCTGCCTAGAGAAGTTCCTTTAGCATTTGTTGTAAAGCTGTCTTGGTGGTGCTGAATTTTCTTAGCTTTTGCTTGTCTGTAAAGGTTTTAATTTCTCCATCAAATCTGAATTACATCCTTGCTGGGTAGAGTAATCTCCATTGTAGGTTTTTCCCTTTCCTCTCTTTAAATATATCCTGCCACTCCTTTCTGGCTTGCAGAGTTTCTGCTGAAAGATCAGTTGTTAACCTTATGGGGATTCCCTTATATGTTATTTGTTGTTTTTCCTTTGCTGCTTTTAATTTTTTTCTTTTTATTTAATTTTTGATAGTTTGATTAATATGTGTCTTGGCGTGTTTCTCCTTCGATTTATCCTATATGGGACTCTCTGCACTTCCTGGACTTGATTAATTATTTCCTTTCCCATATTAGGGAAGTTTTCAACTATAATCTCTTCAAATATTTTCTCAGTCCCTTTCTTTTTCTCTTCTTCTTCTGGGACCCCTATAATTCGAATGGTGGTGTGTTTAATGTTGTCCCAGAGGTCTCTGAGACTGTCCTCAATTCTTTTCATTCTTTGTTCTTTATTCTGCTCTGCAGTGGTTATTTTCACTCTCTTATCTTCCAGGTCACTTATCCGTTCTTCTGCCTCAGTTATTCTGCTATTGATTCCTTCTAGAGAATTTTAAAGTTCATTTATTGTGTTGTTCATCATTCTTTGTTTGCTGTTTAGTTTTTCTAGGTCCTTGTTAAACGTTTCTTGTATTTTCTCAATTCTATTTCCAAGATTTTGGATCACCTTTACTATCAGTACTCTGAATTCTTTTTCAGGTAGACTGCCTATTTCCTCTTCATTTGTTTGGTCTGGTGGGTTTTTATCTTGCTCCTTCATCTGCTGTGTGTTTCTCTGTCTTCTCATTTTGCTTAACTCACTGTGTTTGGTGTCTCCTTTTCACATGCTGCAAGTTCGTAGTTCCCGTTGTTTTTGGTATCTGGCCCCAGTGGGTAAGGTTGGTTCAGTGGGTTGTGTAGGCTTCCTGGTGGAGGGGACTAGTGCCTGTGTTCTGGAGGATGAGGCTGGATCTTGTCTTTCTGGTGGGCAGGACTGCATGTGATGGTGTGTTTTGGGGTGTCTGTGACCTTAGTACGATTTTAGGCAGACTCTCTGCTAATGGGTGGGGTTGTGTTCCTGTCTTGCTAGTTGTTTGGCATAGGGTTCCAGCACTGTAGCTTGCTGTTTGTTGAGTGGAGCTCGGTCTTAGTGTTGCGATGGAGATCTCTGGGAGAACTTTCGCCATTTGATATTACATGGAGCCAGGAGGTCTCTGGTGGACCAATGTCCTGAACTCAGCTCTCCCAACTCAGATGCACAGACCTGATACCCAGTGGGAGCACCAAGACCCTGTCAGCCACCTGGCTCAGAAGAAAAGGGAGAAAAATAGAAAGAAAGAAAGAAAGAAAGAAAGAAAGAGAAAAATAAAATAAAATAAAGTTATTAAAATAAAGATTAAAAATTAAAAATTTTTAAAGTAATAAAAAAAAGAAAAGAAAAAGAAAGAAAGAAGAGAGCAACCAAACTGAACAACAAATCCACCAATGATGACAAGCGTTAAAAACTATACTAAAAAAACAAAAACAAAAACAAAACAAAACAAAATAAAACGGACAGACAGAACCCTAGGACAAATGGTAAAAGCAAAGCTATACAGACAAAATCACTCAAAGAAGCATACACATACACACTCACAAAAAGAGAAAAAGGAAAAAATTATATATATTATTGCTCCCAAAGTCCATCGCCTCAATTTTGGGATGATTCATTGTCTATTCAGGTATTCCACAGATGCAGGGTACATCAAGGTGATTGTGGAGATTTAATCCACTGATCCTGAGGCTGCTGGGGGAGATTTCCCTTTCTCTTCTTTGTTCACATGGCTCCTGGGGTTCAACTTTGGACTGGCCCCGCCTCTGTGTGTAGGTTGCCTGAGGGCATCTGTTCTTCGCTCAGGCAGGATGGGGTTAAAGTAGCAGCTGATTAGGGGGGTCTGGCTCACTCAGGCC